>NC_056565.1:31735670-31763895 GCF_013358625.1 Macadamia integrifolia | reverse complement strand
TATTGCTGTCATTATTCAATCAGCAATTAAATACTAGGATGAGATTTTTTTTAGTTTCGCGGGGGGGGGGAGGGGGGATGATGGAGACATCAAGGTGTACAGACGCAAGAAGAAGAAGAAACAACCATCTTTGTGGCTAGAAGAATAGAAGGAAGGAAGAAGGAAGGAAGAAGGGAGGAATCGACTAGCTTTACCCAATGCTGATTGATTCCCTCTCTTTCCTATCGCCCAAGATTTTGTGGGTCCCATTTGATTTGTTGTTTTAGTAGGTTTATTCCCAGTATCTTATTTATTTAGGTTATTGAGTTAAGTAGGAAACTAAATAACACTCCTATTTGTTTTTTTAGGAAACTTCTTTATTTATGAGATTATGTTCCTAGATTAGCATTTTTCTTTTTTTAGTAATTATCCTATTATTTATGTAAGGCCATTGGCCACAATGAAAAAAAATTAATGAATGAAGAAAAACCATTGTCTCTCTCTCACGATTCTCCCTCTCTCTCTTTTCTCACTCTCATCCTCTCTCTTTCTTGACTCTCGCTTTTCTCGACTTTCATCTCTCTCTTTTGTTGTTTCTGTTCTCTCTGTTGGTGCTGCACTATTGCAGTCATTGTTCACAGTAACTGGAGATCACCTCCATCGAATAGACCCCACCTGGGTTGCTGCTGAGTTCCTCACCAACAAGCTGGGCTGCTGCTGAGCACTACATCATCAAGCTGGACCTTCTTCCTCGCCAAATAAGGTGGACTGCAACTTTGTTTTGGAGGACTTTGGCTTCTCCATTTCTCTTCAAATCGAGACAGCAAGAAGGTAAATAAAACCCCCTGTTCCACATCCATTGACTGCCTATTATCCCCATTATCTCCCCCACTGAAACCTGAAATTAATCTCTGTTTTTCAAGCCATCTATTTTTTGTTATCCTAAAAAAAAAAAATCCCTGCTATTTTACCTTATTAGTTGACTGATTTTAGAGAACTGCGCGGTTTGCTTATTATGCTTAACGTCTTGATTGATTTGTGCTAAACCTAACACATATTTGCTGCTATGTTCCCTTCCCCATACCCCCATTTGACGCTTGGGTAGTTTAAGTGTTTTTCATGTTTAGATTATTATTGACTGATGCTGCCCTGTTAATTAGTCTATTATCTTGCATGTTAAATCTGTACTTTACTGAGTAACTTTGAACCAACCCAATTCAAGACTTATTGAGTATTCCTTACTCTAGTGGATTGACCCCTTGTAGGAAACCTAGTTGTCTAGGCATCCTCCCTACATCATCTTGGTATCAGAGCATAGTTTTGTCTAGGTTTAGGGTAATTAGGTACTGCTGCCCCTTGTTCACATGTCTTACCTTTTGAGGTCTAGTCTCCATCACCATCTGTCTGTAGTCGAGTCTAAGCTAAGAGAGCGATACCATAGATTAGAGGACACCTTTTTCTTTCTTAAGTTGGCGGGACCAAATAGCATTGGACGCTATTCCCTCCAAAAGCACATACTTGAGAGGAAAATTTTTTACCTCAAGATTGAAAGGGCTAACTACTTGTTTCAATTGGAGATTCTGAGTATACCTTGAGTCTTTGGTGGCAACCGTACCTTGACTGTTCATTTCCTTATGTCCACTTGTAGTCGTAGGGCATACCAAGATATATCTGACCCCCCTAGCACCTCCACCCAATCTGAGCAACTGGCTGAATTCATGAAAGCCATTCAAGCCATACAAGA
Source organism: Macadamia integrifolia (assembly GCF_013358625.1). Lineage (NCBI taxonomy): Eukaryota > Viridiplantae > Streptophyta > Magnoliopsida > Proteales > Proteaceae > Macadamia > Macadamia integrifolia. Next base: position 31,762,172 of record NC_056565.1, on the reverse strand, counting down.
AACACAAGCTGTCCACCTCTAAGCCCTTACCGATAAGTTGGTTGCCCTCGAGACAAGTGCCCAAAATCCTGATGGACGGCAAGGCCGTAACACAACTGGCACTGAACCTAGGGGCAGAGGTCCTAACCCTGAGGAAGTAAATGAGAATAATCAGACTAATGGTTATGACCAGATAGGGGATAACTTCCAAGGCCTGGGGTGTGGTAGGGATCGGGGTAGGGGTCGAGGCCCACCGCCAAGACGCTAAACCCAATACAGAGATGATGAGGGTTATGAGCATCCTGATAGGGGCTTTGATGTCAGATGGATGATTAAGGTAGATGCCTCTACCTATGATGGTCAGATTGATGCTAAGATCCTTCTGGATTGGATCAAGCAGATGGATAGGTACTTCGATTTCTACGATATGCTAGAGGAAGTCCGCTACCGATTTGTTAAGTTCAAGCTTATTGGAGCTACCCAGGACTTTTGGACAGACCTAGAGTACCAGGAGGACCACCTAGGACTTGAGCCAATCACCACTTGGGTAGAAATGTAAGAGCGGCTTAAGAAGGAATTTTTGCCTATCACTTATAGGCTCCAGTTGTTGAATGAAATGAATACCCCGGAGCAAGGAAAGTTGACTGTGACCGAATATAAGAGCAAGTTCAATGAATTAAAAATTAGAAGCCATATTTGGGAGGACGTTGAGCAGACACTATCCAGATTCCTTATCGGGCTCAACTCTGAAATTCAGTCTCGTATGGCACCCCACCTGGTGCAAGACATTCCACAGGCATTCAGGATAGCTCTTAAGGTAGAATCCTCAATGAGAACTTATTCTCAGAGGAAGAGCTTACAAGTTGGGGAGTCCCAATTTAGAAAACCACCCCAAGGCTCAACTGGATTCCCAAAACCCCTGCTGCACCACAGTGTCAATTTGACAACAAGGGTAAAGGAATTTTGGGCGAAGCACCCAAGAGTAGTGGGCAACAACAGTGCTTCAAGTGTCGCGGGTTTGGTCACTTCTCCAGAGAGTGTCCCAATAGAAATCTTTATGTGGGAGAGCAGACCCCTGAAGAAGGTGACCAAGAGGGTTTTCAGGACCATGAGTATGAGGACCATAGACCAGATGAGACCATATCTGATGAGGACACCAAGGAGGCTGGTGACCTCAAGCTTGGCATCGTGCGATGCATGGTCTCACAACCTAGGAGTAGCGATGATTGACAGTGAACTAATATTTTCATCACTTACACATGTCATCAGGGCAAGAACTATCACGTCGCGATAGACAGCGGGAGTTGCATAAATGTGGTCGCCAAGAGTGCTGTCGCTCGAATGGGCCTCAAACCTGAACCGCACCCCAAGCCTTACAAGGTCGCCTAGGTTGATCAGTCCACCATTCCCATTAATCTAAGGTGTTTAGTTCCCCTACACTTTGCAGGATATGAGGATCGAATGTGGTGTGATGTCCTAGAGATGGATATTGCCCACATCATCCTAGGTAGACCCTGGTTATATGACCGGGAAGTCACCAATTACGGGAAGTTTAACACCTATGTCTTTGAGTTCAAAGGGAAGAAGATCAGACTGACCCCCAGTGCCCCTAGGGAAGTTAGGGTTCCAGAACACAAGGGAAATACATCCAAACACCCCCCCATGAAAATACTCAACATTTTAAATCAACAACAATTTGAAGGAGAGTGTCACGAGTCAGGGGTGATTTATGCTCTAGTTGCCATACAGAGTAATACCGATAGGTCACGCTTATTCACTAAGGCTCCTAGAGAAGTGCGACCCTTGTTGAGAAAATTCAAGAGGTTATTCCCTGAGGAACTACCTGATGAGTTACCGCCTATGCGTGACATCCAACACGCTATTGACTTAGTTCCAGGATCCTCTCTTCCGAACTTACCCCATTACCGAATGAATCTCAAAGAACACGTCGAACTCAAACGGCAAGTGGATGAACTGTTGCAGAAAAGATTCATTACGGAGAGCATTAGCCCATGTGCTGTACCTGCCTTGCTCACGCCAAAGAAAGATGGCACCTGGTGTATGTTTTTTGATAGTAGGGCCATCAATAAAATCACCATCAAGTATAGGTTCCCTATCCTTAGGCTTGATGATATGCTGGATATGATGGCCAACTCTTCGATCTTTTCGAAGATTGATCTCAAGAGCGGGTACCACCAGATTAGAGTTAGGTCTGGAGATGAGTGGAAGACAGCCTTCAAGACGAAGGATGGCCTCTTTGAGTGGTTAGTCATGCCTTTTGGCTTGTCAAATGCACCTAGCACCTTCATGAGGATAATGAATCAAGTGCTTCAATCATTCATTGGCAAGTTCCTAGTGGTTTACTTTGATGACATCCTCATCTATAGTAAGAACCCGGATCACTTACAGAAGGTTTTTCATGTGCTCTTACAAGAGAAACTCTACGTCAACCTCAAGAAGTGCACCTTCATGAGTGATCAAGTCATCTTCCTAGGATTTGTTGTGTCAACTCAGGGAGTATCTGCTGACCTTGAGAAAGTAAGAGCGATTGTAGAGCGGCCTGAGCCAACTAATGTCCATGAGGTAAGAAGCTTTCATGGCTTTGCCACTTTCTGCAGGAGGTTCATCTCCCGGTTTAGTTCCATTATGTCTCCTATCACCGATTGCATGAAAAAGAAAGACTTTCAATGAACTAAGAGTGCTACGAAGGCCTTTAATGAGATTAAAAAGCTTATGACTGAAGCTCCAGTCCTGTGCCTCCCAGATTTCTCTAAGGTCTTCGAAGTGAATTGCGATGCATCTGGTATTGGGATAGGTGGTGTCTTAGGACAAGAGGGCCACCCCTGTTGCCTATTTTAGTGAGAAGCTTAATGAAGCTAGGCAACGTTATTCCACGTACGACAAGGAATTCTATACGATTGTCCAATCACTGCGCTATTGGCGACATTACTTTTTACCGCAAGAATTCGTGCTATTCTCTGACCACCAGGCTCTAAGATACCTGAGCGCCCAAAAGAAACTTAACCAGAGGCATGCCAAGTGGGTTGAGTTTCTCCAAGAGTACACTTTTGTACTCAAGCATAGACTTGGTGTCGAGAATACTGTTGCAGATGCACTGAGCCGGGTGAACATATTCCTCAGTCACGCTAATACTGGGAGTCGGGCTAGTGTGCTACTCCAAGCAATGAGTGTAGAGGTTGTAGGGTGTGATTCAAGGATCAATACCCCACCTGTCCTGATTTTAGTGAGCCATTCACTTCCTTGAGTAAAGGCAACCCGGTCAACCGCTCGAACTATCTACTTAGGGAGGGCTTCCTTTTTAAATGAAGCAAATTGTGCATTCCCAGGACTTCACTCCGAGATTTCCTGATCTGGGAATTGCATGCTGGGGGAGTCGTTGGCCATTTCGGTCAAGATAAGACCATCACCCTCATTGAGGACCGATTCTTTTGGCTAGGGCTGAAGAGGGATGTTGCTAGAGTTGTGAGTCAGTGTAGGACGTGCCAGACCACCAAACAACAAAAAGCAAAACACGGGATTGTACATTCTCTTACCCGTTCCCCATTCCCCTTAGTGGGACCTTAGCATAGACTTCGTGCTTGGTCTACCAAGAACTTTGAGAGGCCATGATTCTGTTTATGTGGTTGTTGATCATTTCTTAAAGATGGTCCATTTCATCCCATGCTCTAAGACCTCCGATACATCCATAGTAGCTAGAATTTTCTTTAATGAGGTTGTCAGGTACCATGGGTTGCCCCTCACCATAGTGTCAGATAGGGATGTTAAGTTCACCAGTCATTTTTGGAGGACCCTATGGCGGATGATGGGCATGAAGCTCCGTTTCTCCTTTGCTTTCCACCCTCAAACCGATGGCCAGACTGAGGTTGTCAATAGGAGCTTAGGGAATTTGTACATTGCCTCATAGGAGAACACCTTACCAGTTGGGATCGAGTCCTTAGCCAAGCTGAGTTTCTATATAATAGTTCTAAGAATCGTACCATTGGTCTGTCCCCCTTTGAGATCTGTTCAGGATACTAGCCTCGGGCACCTATAGACCTTATCCCAGTAGTGTCTAGTTCCAGGACCTCCCAGTCAGCTGAATCTTTTGCTCAACATATACATGATTTCCATGCAGGCATAAGAAGACAGATAGCATTGAGCGATGAGTAATACAAATTGAAGGCAGATGTGCACAGAAGGCTACAAGAGTTTCAAGAGGGCGATATGGTGATGGTAAGAATCAAGCCGCAACGATTTGTTAGGGAAAAAGCGAGCAAGCTACATGCTTGTAGCATAGGTCCGTTCAAGGTACTCAAGAGGATAGGTGCCAATGCATATGTCCTTGATCTGCCAGCTAGCATGGAGATCAGTAATATTTTCAATGTTGAAGACCTAGTCCCATACCATGGTACCTCTACCTTTACCCCTTTTTATCCTAAAGACCTTGAGGACTTCCCCTTCACCATTGATGAGACTTCTGAGCCAAGCCAACCACTTCCCCCCACCTCATTACCACCTGTGCCTAAGGTCACGAGAAGAACTGAAGAAGTTGTGAAAATCCTTGATGAGAGGATTGTGTCCATACACACTGGAGGTTCTAGAGAGTTCTTGGTCAAGTGGCGTGGACGTCCAGAAATTGACAACACCTGGATTACATTGCAAGAAATCCAACAACTAAACCCAGACCTGCTTGAAATATTACATGAGCTCTAATTCACCGGAGCTGAATACTTCCAAGCCGGGGGGAGTTGATGGAGACATCAAGGTGTACAGACGCAAGAAGAAAAAGAAACAGCCATCTTTGTGGCTAGAAGAATAGAAGGAAGTAGAAGAAAGAAGAAGGAAGAAGGAAGAAAGAAGGGAGGAATCGACTAGCCTTACCCAATGCTGGTTGATTCCCTCTCTCTTTCCTATCACCCAAGATTTTGTGGGTCCCATTTGATTTGTTGTTTTAGTAGGTTTATTTCCCAGTATCTTATTTATTTAGGTCATTGAATTAAGTAGGAAACTAAATAAGACTCCTATTTGTTTTTTTTTAGGAAACGTCTTTATTTCTGAGATTACGTTCCTAGATTAGCCTTTTCCTTTTTTTAGTAATTATCCTATTATTTATGTAAGGCCATTGGCCACAATGAAAAAAATTAATGAATGAAGAAAAACCAACGTCTCGCTCTCTCACGATTCTCCCTCTCTCTCTTTTCTCACTCTCATCCTCTCTCTTTCTCGACTCTCTCTCTTTTCTCGACTTTCATCTCTCTCTTTTGTTGTTTCTGTTCTCTCTGTTGTTGCTACACTATTACAGCCATTGTTCACAATAACTGGAGATCACCTCCATCGAATAGACCCCACCTGGGTTGCTGCTGAGTTCCTCATCAACAAGCTGGGTTGTTGCTGAGCACTACATCATCAAGCTGGATCTTCTTCCTCGCCAAATAAGGTGGACTGCACCTTTGTTTTGGAGGACTTCGGCTTCTCCATTTCTCTTCAAATCGGGACAGCAAGAAGGTAAATAAAACCCCCCTGTTCCACATCCATTGACTGCCTATTATCCTCATTATCTCCCCCACTGAAACTTGAAATTAATCTATGTTTTTCAAGCCATCTATTTTCTGTTATCCTCATGGTTTTAAGTATCTCCGATACCAATACGATACCCTCCGATACGTATCTTAAATTTAGTCGACCGATACGATACACATCGATACGATACATGAAATTTTTAAAATCCTTTCGTATCGATATATATCCTACAATACATACCGATATGCATTAATACACATCGATACGATACGATATGCCTCGATACGAGTATGAAAATTATAAAATTAAGGTAAAATGTACGTTTCGGTATGTATTGGTACGTATCGGTGAGTATTGGTATGTATTGGTATGTATCGGTGAGTATCGGTATGTATCGATCGATACGTATCGGTATATATTGGCACGTATCGGTGAGTATCGATATATATCGGTACGTATTGATGAGTATCAATACATATCGGTGAGTATCGGTATGTACCGATACAGTGCGCTATGGTCATATAATGGCCAAGATGGGTAATTTTTCAGAAAAAACACGATTTTTTGAAGGGTTTTTGTTCGAAAGTTGCTGTCAGTCATATTTCTCTCTAACTAAAGTGGAAATCAAGGTTGTGAACAAGGATTTTACATTTATGGGACAACTACAAACCTTGAATTCTTAGTACGATACCCTCAATTTAGTGTTTATGCATAATACATGTTATCAATAGCTTTTTTGAACAAACTATTTATGCAAAAGTGTTTAAAAAAATATTTCCTATCTATTTATGTGTGTATCTTTAGCGTATCTTAGTGTATCTCCGATACGATACGATACTCTCCGATACATATCTTAATTTTAACTGACCGATACGGTGACCGATACCGATACTTTAATCCTTGGTTATCCTAAAAAAAAAAATCCCTGTTGTTTTACCTTATTGGTTGACTGATTTTAGAGAACTGCGCGGGTTACTTATTATGATTAGTGTCTTGATCGATTTGTGCTAAACCTAACACATATTTGCTGTCATGTTCCCTTCCCCATACCCCCATTTGACGTTTGGGTAGTTTAAGTGTTTTCCATGCTTAGATTATTATTAACCGATACTGCCCTATTAATTAGTCTATTATATTGCATGCTAAATCTGTACTTTGCTGAGCAACTTTGAACCAACCCAATTCAAGACCTATTGAGTATTCCTTACTCTAGTGGATTGACCCCTTGTAGGAAACCCTAGTTGTCTAGGAACCCTCCCTACATCAGGGGGGTGGGTGGCTTATGATTGAATCTTCCCAAATGTGGGGTTGTGATTATTATTTTTTTGGTAGCCTTTGTATAGAAGTAGAGTAAGGAATTGTGTGTTCATGTTGTTACTTTCATGCTTAGCGGGGCTGTCAAGAATTTGTTTGCTCATTCCTCTTATAAAAGTAGGTTGGGTGATAGATTGGCTTGGTGGTGGACGTAATGTACGTAGAACGCTTTGGCTTTGCCAATCTATATTGGTACATCAGGTAGACAGCAGACACATTATTATAGTCTGTCGTAAAAAGCATGTAACTGATGTATATTGGTGTGTCAGGTAGACAACCGGCACTTTATAATCAGCCATAACCAGTCAATCTTTTTGCATGGATCCTTGCATTTGTCCTTGTTTGGAACCTTCATGTAGCTGACTCCATTAAGTTGGGATAAGGCTTTGGTTTTTGGTTGTTGGTTGTTGGTTATTATTCAATCCGAATTACTCTCATTTTATTATCGTATGTGAGTCTTTAGCTCAAACAAGTAGAGCAGTTGGGGATTCCTCAAAAGATGGTGGTTCAAATCCATCAAGACTCTTCGAATTTTCTTAGCCTTATTTCCTGAATTTTCATGTATATAATACTTCAGGTTTGGAAAGATGGGATCCAGTATATTACTTGGTTAGTAGTTTCTGCCCCACTAAAATCAGATTTTCTTTTAGTCTTATTCGTTTAGATTGTGCTTATTATCTATGGTTTAGGGAATAAGTCTCCGGATATCAGGATTCAAAATTATATATATATATATATATATATCCAAAAAGCACGAACAAAGCTTGTAAACACAAATTCTAAATATTGGTACATATGGATATCGTCGATTGACGTGATTCATTATAATAGAATTATTTTATTTTTTGGCGATGGTAGTATGTTTGCTGTCACGGAAAATAAACTTGGGCAGCGGTTTATTATCCTCCATCGTGGAAAATAAAATTTGAGGGCATGTTTTCTTGGCGAGTGTGTTTTTCCTACTATCTGCTATTCTATCCTCCTTCCTGCTTTTCTCTCTAACCCTAACCCCCATTCCTGCATGAACTCCCCCCATTCTCTCCTATCGTTCTCCCCCTTGAAAATTTTTTGAATCTGATTTCAGTTAATTGTTTTTGCTACTTTTATTAATGTTCTAGCATATTTTGATCTTCTAAACATATTTATTCTGGTTGCTTAGTTTCTGAAGAATTTCTGGTTCTGCAACTCTGTTCATAAGTTTCCTTGATTAATTAGGGTTTGTTAGAGTCCTAGGTGTTAACAACCATTTGAGCCACTGTCATTCAGAATTTACATGGTAATATTGCTGTGTATAACCAAAAGACAATCGCAGGCTCCTTCAATTAAGGGTTGATGAATTGCTACAGTAATTAATTTTTCTTATGTTTAATCTTCCATAGTCCGTAGAGGTAGAAGGCAAATGGGAAGAACAAAGGCTCTTGACAATGAATGGACACAACCATGCTAGATATGACATTGATATTTTTGTGTGTATTTCCCCATCTAGGTACTGGACTTGATTGTAAGGAGGCCGGATCAGGTCCACATACGAGATTGTTCTCATACGGCCCTGGTCTAGTGGATTGGGATTCATTAAATATGGAAAGAGAAAGTGAATTCCAATCCTCTGGACCAGGGTGTACGAGAACAATCTCGTGCGGGAACCTAATCCAAACACGATTATAAGTCCCTGCTCATGTTACAAATGAACCTTGAGAAAAGATTTTGGCCTGTCAGCTGAATTTTTTCCATCTACATTTATTGAAAGTGGTGGTTTTCCTCAATCTAATACTCCATATGCTCTCCTTAAAGAGGCTATCCATGTTATTAGTTGTGGATACGTAGAAACTTACATTTGGGGATAAGAAATTTAGCATTTGTTGTACCTCTAATTGCAAAGAGCTTGATGTTGAAGACCTTTCTATGCCTTATGATTGGTAATATCTGTATCATCCATATGTTATCAGTCTAAATAAGTATAGGGATGTTGTTTTCTGTCTGGCTGTGTGCCCCTGTGACACAGGATCTGAAATGACCACCACGCCCCTCCTAGTTGATGCATGAGCTTGTGATCTCATTGGCTGGGGCATTGGCGTAGGGTTCACACTCTCTAATAGAAACTTTTTGTCATAATTTTAATCATAGATTCTGCCTTGGTATGAACTTCCTTTGATTTTTGTATCATAAAAACACCAGAGTAAATAATATTCATCACTCAAGTTCTCACTTATCCATTGTGGGGATATTCTGAAGAGAACTAAATATCATACAACTTTTAACTTTAACTTTTTTTTTCTTTTTCTAATGAGAGAAATTGTCGATATTCTCAAAATTATTTGAGAATATATTTGAGAATATCGACAATAGGTCATGTATCTAGAATTCTAATTTTCCTATACATAATCAAAACAGCAATATACTTAACTATTATCATACATTCGTTTAAGGACTTGAGACCAAAACTTATTTAGGAGAATGAGCCTTCTTGATATTGGCCTGCGAGGTCCTAATGGATTCAGTAGCTTTCATGATAGACCTACTTTTCGTTGGTTTAAAAAGGTTGTCTCACTGTGAATCCTGTAATGGCTTTTGTTACTTTTGGGTATCTAGAGATCAGGTCTAAATAAATTCTTTGTCGATTGTTTTCAACTAGCAGTGTTTGGATCATAATTGAGAGTTAAGAAAGAATTTTTTGTTGGGTGGGTGGGTGGGTGGGTGGGGGGGGGTGGGGAGGGAGGGGACATTTGATTTTCAGCCTAGATGTCACTGCCACTTGCCGAGATCTTTTGGTTTCTCTTGTTACCATGACATCTTAGTTATAAATTATGTGCTTGTATGGTGTTTCTAGGAAGGGTAATGGGAGGATCTCCCGAAGGGCCTGCATAATCCTTGATTTATAGCAATGGTTGCAATTGAGAAAAACTTTCTGGATTCTAGGTGTGTCATTAAACCATTCACTATTATTATTGAGATACAGGACTATCAGTGAATATCGAGTTATCCCATTCTGGGTAGCTCAATATTCTACTTTCTCTCTCTTGGAAAGTCTATATCACATGTACCATTCATGAAAATTCTATATTGTGTATGAGTCATTCTTAGTCACATACCATTAGCCGATTAGGGTTACCACCTCTTGTATATAAAACATCATTATCAATGAAATTCTCAATAAGATTCACAACCAAAACACTGTGTTAGCATGGTATCAAGAGCCACAAAGGCTAACACCCTGTAGGCGTAGTCAGCTTCCTCTTCTTCATCCCTCCCTCCTTCTTTCCCTCTTTCTCATTGATCCGCGGCACCATCCCATCACGCCTACAGTCGATGAGCATTCAGCCACCTCTGGTGTCACCACCGGCCACTCCCCTTCTCCCACCTATGGCTCAGTGCACCATTTTCTTTCCCTATGACTCACATCTTCCAACTTTCTCCTATGGAAGGCGCAGGTTGTCCCCTTTCTCATCGGCCAGGACATCTATGGTCATATTGATGGAACCAAACCATGCCCTACTGATGCTACTAGTGCTTTTACATGGCGTCGTCAGGATGCTTGCCTCATGAGTATGCTTATTGCTTCACTCTCTTAATCCATTCTGCCTCTTATTCTTGGGAAAGATACCAGCAAAGATATCTAGACCGCCGTTCACTTAGCTTTCGGTTCAGCCTTTGCAACGCATTTGCTCTCTCTTCATATCAGTCTTCAACAGATCACACGGAAACATGTTGAATCTGTGACTGAATTTCTTCAACGTGCCAAGACCCTTGCCAATGAACTTGCTGCGGCAGGGAAACCTCTTCAACCAGAGGACTTCAATGTTCATATTTTTTGTGGTCTGCTCAAGGATCTTCAGGATATCATCCCTACAATACTTGGGCGGCCAGAACCCATCTCCTACACTGATTTGCATGGTCTCCTTCTTAGCCACGTTCCTTCAATAAGGTAACACTATCCAACACAGTTGCCTTTGATGGTTCTATGTCTGCCAACACTACTCAAAAGGATGGCTCCTCCCCCTCCGCCAACATTGCCTCTGGTCCTTCCTCCTCTGGCCGAGGTACTTTAAGAGGTTGTGGGGGTTGGGGTGGTCATCGTGGCCGTGGTGGTCGCGGTGCTTCTCAGGGAGGCGGTCTATGGTGCTTTATTTGTCAGCGCATGAACCACTCTACTGCCACCTATTACTATCGTCCCCCTGGCCTACCTTATCCATACCATTACCAAAACCAACGTCCTCTTTATAACCCTGCCCCTACCAATCCCTATCACCAACCAGCCACCCATTACACCAATCCCAACCCCCTCTCCTTCCCTACCCACCTGAACAGCCATCCAGTCTAACCTGATATCCTGATACTGGTGCATCTCACCATGTCACCCCAGATCTCCACTCCCTCTCATCTTACGACACCTATACTAGCCAAGATCAGCTGCATGTGGGAAACAATAAGGGTTTTCTCATTGATCATGTTGGTACTTCCTCTTTGCCCTCTAATAATTCTGACACTCCTTTTCATTTATCTAATGTTCTTCATGTATCGGCTATTTCGAAACCACTTCTTTCGATTCAGAAATTCGCCCGGGACAACCATGTTTTCTTTGAGTTTCACCCATCTCACTTTCTTGTCAAGGATCAGGTGACCAAGGCAACATTCCTTTTCGGACTGAGTAGTGGAGGTCTCTACACCGTTAATTCCAGTTCCCCCTCTCCTAGTGTCCACATTGCTGAACGTACGTCCATTGACGGGTGGCATCAGCATTTGGATCATCCACATGAGCGTCTTTTGCATCATTTGCTTAAGGTTAATAAGTTGTCGTGTCAGTCCACACGGCTTAGTCGTCTATGTACTGCTTGCCATCTTGGCAAGGATTCTCATCTTTTTTTAGGCCCCTCCCTCTCTCATAGCTTGTCTCCCTTAGAGTTAATTTATAGTGATGTTTGGGGTCCATCTGTGACTGCTTCCGTGGATAGTCACCGCTTTTTTGTAATTTTTGTGGATGATAACGCGAAGTTTATTTGGTTCTTTCCTCTTGTTCATAAATTTGAAGTTTTTTCAACTTTTGTGCAATTTCAAAGTTAAGTTGAGCGGCACTTTTCTCGTAAAATCAAAGCTGTCCAAACAGACTGGGGTGGAGAATTTAGAACTCTTCCCACATTCTTTTGGAAGTTAGGGATTTCCCATCGACTTGCATATCCCCACACCCATAAGCAGCAGGGTTTCGTTGAAAGGAGACATCGCCACATTGTTGAGACTGGTCTCTCCCTACTTGCCCATGGGTTGTGCCCGTGAAATTTTGGCACTTTGCTTTTGAGTTTGCCATTTTTCTTATTAATAGGATGCCATCCAAAGTCTCTTAGAACACCTCCCCCTTTGAGTTAATACATCATAAGACCCCTGATTATGGTTCTTACGTGTCTTTGGTTGCACTTGTTTCCCTTTCTTGCGTCCGTATAAACGTCACAAAATAGACTTTCTGTGATACCCTACTTCTTAAACCTGGTCTGATTACACGGTTGAACCGATTTAACCATGCAGGACCCGAACCGGAGAGGGTTAAGGCGGGTTCCTTATGGACCATGATGGCAAGGGTGACCTTGAACATCGATTGGTCGGACAAGTCTGAGTTAGTGCCAGAGGAGATTGGTGTACCCAAGCCGTGTACATGCACATATCATAAGGCCATGTTCGGATAAAGCAGGTATGTAGCCGCATCCTAAAGCGCATACGTATAATATACCTTATGCCGAGAGTGAGGTTCATGCCGAGAGTCGAATTCCATCAAAATCCCACTTGTTGGCCAATTTTTGGCCCTCAGGTGGGCGGTCACAGGTGGACGCACCCGCCCACCTGAGTGACCCACTCGTGTGTTACAAATGATTTTTAGAAAGTATAAATAGCATTTATGAGTTTTCCATTTTATCATTTATGACATTCGGGTGGTTGGTGAAAAGAGTAAATAGGAGAGAGAAAAGGAGGGAGAAAAGAGAACGGAGAAGAAGAAAGGGGAGGAAGAGGAAGAAATGATGGATTTAAGCAGCACCAAGGCTTGATCTCCCCATTCCGACGCCAGAAGAGTGATCTCCAACACGAGGTCTATGTTTAGAGGTGAGCGAAGGCTATATTCCTTAAACTTTCACCATACCCAAGTAAAACCCTTGATTTGGGTAGAGTTTCTTGAGGTTTTGTAAATCCCCCTTGAGATGATGAATCTAAGGTTTAATAGATGGTCTATGTGTTGGTTTTGAAGGATTTGAAGAAATATTTACATGGTTGGAGGAGCATTGGTGATTTGAAGTGATTTTGGGGTTTTTGAACGAGTTCAGCCAGGAGAAAAGGTGTTTCTCAATATCTCTCCTACTAAAGGGTTGCAAAGATTTCATAGAAAGGGGAAGTTGAGCCAGAGATACATTGGCTCATTTAAAATCTTAGCTCGGGTTGGCTCAGTAGCCTATATGCTTCCTCTGCCACCTTCACTCGGGGATGTTCATAATGTGTTTCATGTATCCATGCTGAAGCGATACGTTTATGATCCATCTCATGTATTGCCCGTGGAACCAGAATATCTAGAAGCTAGTATGACCTATACAAAGCAGCCAGTTGAAATCTTAGACCGAAAGGTGAAAACCCTTCGCAACCGCTCCATTTCCTTTGTAAAGGTGCGATGGGCTAACCATTCACTTGAAGAAGCATCTTGGGAGAAAGAGGATGAAATCCAAGCCAAGCACCCTCACCTCTTCGAACAACTAGGTACGCCAATTTCGAGGACGAAATTTTCAGAAAGGGGGGGTAAATGTGATACCCTACTTCTTAAACCTGGTCTGATTACACGGTTGAACCGGTTTAACCATGTAGGACCTGAACCAGAGAGGGTTAAGGCGGGTTGTGATTTGTTGTGTGGACTGCTGTGTGATCCTTCTTTTCACTTACTGAGCTAGTGAGCTCATCCCACGTGTGCACCTCTTTTAGATGATTTTGTAGGTCATCAACCTGAAGAGCACGGGTCAGGCCCCACAGTTGAATTCCCTGAAGAGGATTGGTGGGTCCCTGAGGAATAAGAGCACGGCACGGATTGCTCGTGCGAGGGCTGTGCTGCGGGACCATACTTTTGATACCGAGCTGAGCTTTACTTTTGATACCGAGCTGAGCTTTACTTTTGATACCGAGCTGAGCTTACTCTTTGATTTTTGATGATCCCTTTTGTGTACCTGATGTGTAAATTCTATTCTTTTGTGTAAATATCATGCCTGCGGGCCCACATGTACTTAACCTATATATTACAATTTGGGTATCAAGTATAATGTGGATATTTATAGGTAAATTAAGTCTTCCGCTGAATTGTTGAACATTTTCTTAGTTGTGTGTATGCTGTGGTTGGATACTGTATCAGATTATCTTGGCAGGTTTGGGTTAACCGGTGTTAACTCGGTCACTGGTCCTGTTCTGTGTGAACAGGGTGTGACACTTTCGGTCTGCAAAGTGTGTTTTTCTTGGTTATAGTCCTCATCACACCAAATATCGATGTCTAGATCTCTCCACTAATCGAACTTATATCCCTCGTCATGTTCGCTTTGACGAGTCATCTTTTCCATTCCGTTCCTCCTTTATACTTGGTCCACCGCCCATCCAACCTCCACTAATATTGCATTGGGCATCATTGCCCATTCAGCCTCCCATCTCTCCCTCTACACCTACCGCTCTACCCTTCCCAGTGCTTCCCTCACCTGTGCTACCACCCACTTTACCTCCCATTACTCCAAAGGCCAGCCCTTCTCCACTTCAATCCCCTTCTCCCATGGCCTCACCCTTACAGTCTCCCACCACACCTGGTCTCGCCTCACCTCCCTCACCACCCTTGCACACTCGACCCCTAATTGACCTCTATGCCTCCCCATTAGCGCCTTTAGCATCCTCACCTATCCCATTGGGTCTATAACTCGCCTCCTCCCCACCCACACTGCTAGCTCTACCTACCAGACTGCATAGGATGCAGCTGCGACCTCGCTTCAACCCCCCTCACACTCTCACCTCCTCTCCCTCTACACTCGAACCCACCTGCTTCTCCCAAGCCAAAAAATCCCCTAAGTGGCGTGTCGCTATGACAGAAGAGTTCAATGCTCTCATTCGGAACCACACCTGGTCTCTTGTTCCTCGCACCTCAGATATGAACTTAGTTGGCTGCAAATGGGTGTACAGAATAAAGAGGAAATCAGACAGTTCTCTTGAGCACTACAAAGCGCTTCTAGTTGCCAAGGGCTTTCACCAACAACTGGGTATTGATTTCACAGAGACATTCAGCCCTGTTGTGAAACCCACCACAGTGAGATCAGTCCTCACAATTGGCATCTCTCAAGGGTTGGCTATTCGTCAGTTGGATGTGCACAACGTGTTCCTCCATGGCATTCTCTCTGAAGAGGTATTTATGACTCAGCCCCCTGGGTTTGAAGATCTCACCCGTCCATCTCATGTCTACAAGCTCCATCGTTCCTTATATGGCCTCAAGCAAGCCCCACAGGCATGGTTCTCTCAGTACCTCACTCGGATTGGGTTCTCTGTTTCTCAGACGGATCCCTCTCTCTTTATTTACAAACAGGGAACTACAACCGCTTATATATTGGTGTATGTTGATGATATTCTTTTCATAGAGAGCAGTGCCTCTTTATCTTTGATATCTTGGGTAGGCTTTCAACAGAATTCTCTATCAAGGATTTGGGCAATCTTTATTTCTTTCTTGGCATCGAAGCTTTGCCTCATTCCAAGGGTATAGTTCTATCTCAGTCTCGTTACATTTCAGATCTTCTAACACGGGTAGCCATGGTTGATTGCAAGACAACACAGACCTCTATTTCCACCACCTCAAAGCCATCTGCGCAAGGGGGTGCTCTGATGGCTGATGTGACTAAGTATCGATCTCTTATTGGCGCCCTTTAATACATCACCTTGACACGGCCTGATGTCTCCTTCTTTGTGAACAAACACTGTCAATCTATGCATGCCCTAACTGAGGACGATTGGTCCCTAGTCAAGCGCATCCTGCGCTATCTCAAGCTTACTCGCACGCATGGTCTTCTCTTGGAATGGGCCTCTAATGTGACATTTCAAGCCTACTCTGATGCAGATTGGGCTAGTAGCAATGCTGATAGACTTCGTACTGGTGGGTATGCAATTTATTTAGGCCCTAACTTGATATCATGGAACTCCAAGAAGCAGAAAACCGTGGCATGCTCCTCCACTAAGGTTGAGTACAAAGCCTTAGTCGATGCCTCTACTGAACTGATCTGGCTTGAAGCTCTTTTCAAGGAACTTGGCTTTCCTTTGTGCGGTCCTCCAGTTCTCTGTTGTGACAATATCGGGGCTACCTATCTCTCTGTAAATCCGGTTTTTCATGCTTAGACCAAACATGTGGAAATTGAATTCCATTTTGTCCGTGAACGAGTGGCCAATCACCTGCTCTCGGTTCAGTTCATCTCTACCAATGGCCAGCTAGCCGTTATATTCACCAAAGGGCTGCCCACAACCCGTTTTCAGTTCATGTGGGACAAGTTGAAGATTCGACCCTCTGACTCTCCAACTTGAGGGGGTGTATCAGTGAATATCGAGTTCTCCCATTCTGGATAACTCAATATTCTACTCTCTCTCTCTCTCTCTCTCTCTCTCTCTCTTGGAAAGTCTATTTCACATGTGCCATTCATGGAAACTCAATATTGTGTATGAGTCATTGGTAGTCACATACCATTAGCCGATTAGGGCTATCACCTCTTGTATATAAAACATCATTATTAATGAAATTCTCAATAAGATTCATAGCAAAACACTGTGCTAGCAAGGACCCATGTGGTTGCAACGTCAAGCCAAAAAATAGTTAAAAGAGCATTCTTGTGATTGTTGAAACCTGTAAAAAATAGTGCTTACATATGAAGAGTATTGTACACTATCATGCGCGGGAGAGGATCACAAAGGGAATCTAAATGCTTTTTTGATTCACTTCTCTGAAGTCATTGTAATCATTGAAAATCAAAATTAATCATGGTCTTATGAATCTAATTTTCATCATCCAAAGACCGGGTAGAGATGCATGGTTGTGACTGAATGAAAAATAGGATAAGTGTGGTGAAACCTTATAGTCAAATTGTTATGGCTAAAACAAGTACGACCCGGTGTCTGCCGAATGGCCTTGTGATGTAGGGGAAGCCAAACGGTCCAACCGACCATAATCCACCTAATCTAAGGTGGGCACCCAAGACAGGAGCCAACTGACCAACGGCATTAAGAGAGCTCCAAGAGTCGAAAGGCTAGGGAAGCTCCACTGCAAGGGGTTCATGCAACTCTACATCCCGAGAAGTTCAATCCATTGGGTAACAGGCTATATGCTACTCGAAACGAGCAGCCAGGCAGCCATGTCATCTACCCTCTGCCAATCGGTCCACGACCTTGACAGCACCGTGGAGAAGTACCCCGAAAAGGAGTTGATTGAGCCTAGCCTACATACCATAAGACTCAGATCGAATCCAAGTAGGACACCCATTGAAATGTCGAATCTTCCCTTGAAGGAAGGGGATCTCACCATATTCTCCGAGATATGGCCAATATGGGAGACTCCCATAATGGAAACAATCTTCACATTCACTTCCCTACTACAACTCTTGCCAGATCTAGACTCCTACCTACGATAGACAACTACCAAATTGGGACTCTCCACAGAAAACCGTCATCTTTAGCTATAAAAATCCGGATAAACCCCTTTCCAGGTGACCGATCTTTTTCCATTCTTATTGGAATTATCTGTTTGCAAGAAATCTGACTTAGGCATCAGAAAGTTCCCTGCCAGATCGGTCTGGTGTTCATTCTCGTGTCTGTTCTCCTGTGCAGGATCCAGAAGCAACCTAAGTGCAGTTTTCTGGTGCAACACAAATGAAATTCTCCAATTTTCACTTATACACAATTTACATTTAAAAAAATGTGCAATTCATCTATACATAATGCACCATTGATTCTACCAAATGCATATATTCAATAATCCATATGACTGTCTTGGAACACCAGGGGTACATAGTATGATCTTGGCCATCAACTTCCAATATTGAAAGCTATTATTGCCAAGAATGAATCTGACATGAAAAGAACCAAAGCAGCACAAGTAGCTAATTTGAGTATCAGAGACTTCAAACCAGACTTCCAAGGGATCAAAATGAGTGCCACACCTGCAACCACAACAACGATTGATGTGGCCAAGCATACACTGCAAGCAATGTAGATGTGCTTCAATGTTGGTTTATCTTTTTCTTTGCTCATTTGCAAGAAGGCAAAGATCCCGCCGGAAGCTGTAGAAGACAAAAAGTTACTGACAAAGAAAAATGTTTTGTTAATGGAAATTCCTGCCTCAAGACGTTCAACTTCCTCTGTCCTAGGAGCTTGAACTTCAACTTCATCTTCCAATGTCCTTGGAGCTGCAGGGTCTCTAGCTACCGGTTCCTATAATTCACATTCAACAAGTAATTAGAACTCCATTTTCTTGACACAAAAGATGCATAATTATCAGAAAAGAATAATAAGGGGACATGTCAAGTAGTACCTCTAGTCTTCGACGATGGCCAATTGGAACTTCGGCATAGTTCATGTATGATTGTAACAATAGAAAAGCATAAAGATCCATCAATGTGATGTTCCATCTCGGCATTTGCTCAGGAACAATGTCAAAGTTATCTGAAAAGGAATTTAAAACATATATAACGGTGAATTTGAACATGGTAATAAAAACCTCTTGGCCAAAAGTTTCTTGGGAGGCATACAAATCCCTGTTTGGCAATGTTCCATCCCCTTGAAGGGCATAATAATGAGTCCCTCTTTGCCAAATTGTAATAATCCCTAGGACCTTGTGGGAGACATTGACTATCTTCAATAAATTGTTTTAGTGAAACCAGAGAGGAATTTGTGAAGAACATACCATGAGAAATATTGTTGGAAGGCATAATCATGTTGTTTGGTGATGATATCAAAGATGATCCTGAGATCAATTGCAATAAACATCTTTAGATCAATCTTGTGAAGTTTATCAGTAACATGGACATGATAATCCAATCATATATTCACATGCAAATTAAAGGTTGACCTCCAGTTTGACTAACTTTGAAGCCAGCCCCGCCCAATATTGATCTGGCCCAAGCCCAATCCACCGGATTGGGGCTGCTACAGGCAAAGCTCGGGCTTAATAACAACCAAGGGGCAGAAAACCACAGCCCAACCGAGATATTTTTTGGGTGGGCTTCCTGAAAACCAGGGTGGGCTTCCTGCAAACACTGGTTTTCGGTCCCAACTTGTGACCCTAATAAGTGGTATGTCAGTTATTTTAAATTGGATTGCATCTAAAAAAAAAAAAAAAAGGAATACAAATACAATGATAGAGAGCATTAAATATGTACATATATACAATGATAGAGAGCATTAAATATATACATTTATATGGATTTCAAGCTCGTTAAAGATAGGAATTTTTATTTTGGGAGAACAAGAAAAACACCTACCTACCATGCTTGATCCATAATTGGAAAACCAGGTTTTGATCGGGAAGACTCGCCCAAGTTGAGTAAAAATTTAAGATTCTTGGTCAAGAGTCACGAAGACTCGACCTGTATTAAAAAAAAAAAACAAGACTCAAGAAGAGTCAAGACGATTCTATATTGACTCGGTTTTTTGGTCGAGTCTTGAAAAACCCATCGAATCTGATCATTATATCAAAAGACACTTAAAAAAAATCAAATAAAATCTCTTTACAATCCCAAATCCCAAGACTCCTAACTTGGAAACTTCTCCTACTCCTTTCCTTTTATCAAAAGGAGATTGGGACTCAAGAAATTTCCCGTATTCCTAAATCCAAGGTTCTTATTTTATTGGAGGTTGGATTGTTGGATGATATAATTTATATTCTTTAATCTTTAACCCTAACCTAACATTCTAACCAAGAGAAAGACTTGCCTGCAACCCTCGAAATATTGATATGTGATTTTCTTTTTCTTTTTCTTTTCCCTTCATTTTTTATATTTTATTGTATTTTTTTTATTTATTTACAAATTTCTTGCATGTAAATATATATAAAACAAAAAAAACAAGACTCGGCCTGACTGGGTTTAACCAGGTCGACTCGCTAAGTTTTTTATCAGATTAATCAGGTCAAAAAACCTGGTTGTCCAACAATGGCTTGATCTATATATAAATTTTAACAATATAATTGTTTAAACTGATTCAAAATATTAATTTTATAATTAGCACTCTCTTTAAAAAATCATCAAGTGCCTTTTAAGAGAAGACCCCTTCTGATTTTCATCTTCTCGACACTGAATCCCTTGTCTTCTTTACAATCTCCAGAACTTTCCTCTTCATCTACTCCCCCCGTTTTCTTGCTTACTCATCACCATCTTAACAACTCTCTCCACCTCTTACCTCCCAACCCAACTCGCCACTCCCCCTCATCAGCTCCACATACACAGCCATCTTCTCCTCCATTATCTTCGAATCATAAGCATGTTCACCTGCAATTGGCCAAACTCTCCAACACCGAATTCCATCCACAGTGACTCAGAAACGCTCCTATTGATCTATGTGACAGAATCTCCAACTGAGGCGCCCATCTATTCACAACCCTTCTGGCAACCACTCTGCTTTGAACTCAGTTTTAATGTCGAACCGAATCGTTGACCTCACGACCCAGACGAAGGGCTTCCCACTAACCTCCAAACCCATTGAGTTTCATAATTAGGGTCGATCTGATTGTGTTATGAGACCCAAATGAGATGTATAGAACCGAATCTGGTGGATGAGAACTCAACCAATTGATTTATGGTGTTGGTTGCTTTCCTGATTGAGAGAAGAACACATAATATTTGAGTAAATTACAGCCTGGGTTGTATGGTTTTAGGGAGCAATCTTGCGGGAGTCGCGGGGGTAGGGGTGGGAGGAGAGACAGAGATGGCTGATCCAACACCAATACCTAAGACCTTGGGATGAGAGAGGGTGGAAGTAGAAGGTGATGATGGAGGAGGCCGTAGGGCGAGGGTGGCACGAGGGAGAGGGAGAGAGTGCAGGGAATGCGGCCGCGGATTCGCGGGAGAGGTGGAGGAGGGAGTGCGGGAGAAGCAAAGGTAGAAGGCTAGGGCCAGGGAGGGGAGAGAGATTTAAAAAAAAAAAAAGAAAAATACAAATCTGGCCATTAAAGGCAAAATTAGGAATTAAAAAAGTTTTGGGGAAATGAATGCTCTTGGGCACATAGCCCTACGCCTAGAGAGAGTGGGTCGCAAAATGATGCTTCACCCTTGTTTATGTCCATTTGCAATGTCATTGGCCCTAGTGCTAATGCAAGGGTTATGGGATTAGGAAGAGTTATTTTTGCCAAAAGTTTTAAGGAGAAAAGAACCTTGTTAGTCTAGTGTTCCCTATGCTCAGATATAGCTGGGTGTGAAATGACCCAATTGCCCTTGTGCGCTCTAAGTATTTTCATACCTAAACATAAAACCATTGGGAAAGAGAATGATAATTGATCGTGACCCCTGTACCAGCGTGGGTGCCAATGAGGGGACGCACAAGAGCATCAACAAATGAGGTTTTCATTTTGTAAGGGAGTAGAGCAGTCAATTCATTTGGGGGTGTCTGGGCTTAGGCCACGCAACCAATTTGTGTTCTTTTTCTCTAAAACTAATTAATGAGAAACCCTAAACATAATATTTGAAACATAAAGTTGAAGTCCTTGAACATAGTTTTTATTAACGTTGGGTATCTCAGCTGCATGTACCGTTTTTTTAGCAAGGGTAATTGTTAGTGCTATATGATTTTTCAGCGGTAAAATTACGCTGCCAAATGTGAATGGGGGAGATGTAGAGGAGTAATACAACAATATCAACAATAGAAACTGGTTACTAACCATACATGTGATAAAATTTTCTGGCATATGAGATCAAGACTGGTTGATTTATATATGATTGGGGGAAATAGAGGAGGAATACAATAATACCAACAATAGAAACTGGGGGTTGACCATACCTATGATTCGAAGAGACCGCAGATCAACAATAGGGAGAGAGTTCTCAAGCTAGCAACATAGGGGAGCCCAACAATGAGATGCTGCAAAACAGTATATAGTATATACTATATAGGAACACAACAAGGTAATTTCATGCATGTGAGGAGAGAAAGGGAGAAACAAACCTAGGTTATCCTACTAGTTCAGAGTACCTTTTCCCTACAAATCAATTGTTAATGTTCTATATTGAAAACTTCCATAATCATTCTCTCCCAATAAATCTCTAGTATCACCAGAGACAACCTTTGAATAAATCTCTAGTATCTCTATTGAAAACTTCCATAATCATGTGAGGTAATGATTTCAAAAGGTTTCACTTTCGTATTTATTTGACTTTACTTTCATTCCTTTTAATTCCATTGCAACCAAACTAAAGAAATTTAAGTTGTTGCAATGTAAGTGGTTGTTTGATGGTAGAGACGTGGAGTGTTTGGTCTCTTATTTGAGCAATTGGATATGTTGGATGCATGGTTTTTCTTGACTTCCTTTACTGCCAGTCATACTGACTCTGTAATGGGAATTTCTTACCTTTTTTTTTTAAGGTGTATTACTAACAATTTAAGGAGTTCCTCAAGTAATATTTTCTTGACAATCATAAAATTATATCGGAACTATTTGAATGATATTTCTATAAGCGTATTTGGAACATATAATCTTCGTTTGGTTGTTCTTTATCCTATTCCTAGAAGTTTTAAGCCTAAGGTGAACAAATATTTTCAAAATAAATTAAAAACATAATTACTATTATATCATTTCAAGAATTATTATTGTCTCGCATGCATGCGTTTGAAGTACACATGTGATAAGATTTTACTTTAACAAAATAAAATGTTTTGTTTTATACTGAGAGGTAAAAAAATTAGGTTAAAAATTATTTAACACGTTAAGAGGTGTTAATAAAAAAAAATTTAAATCTAAAACATGACCAGCTTAGCACCTAAACTCTGTGAACAAGTTGTATTTGTCACCATATGATTATCTATTGATGTGGTTATTTTCAGTGTGAACATATGTTTTTTTTTGGTAGAAAGTGTGAACATATGTGGCCGCAATGCAGGGCTTTGAAATGTGGTTGAATAGTCAAAATTAAACAAATTGGTTTAGTTGTAGCCATTGGTAGGGAGAAAAGTCAACATGATTAGTATACTGTTAAAGTGAGTATGAAATATTAAAGGTAGTAATTTAATGGGTCTCTATCCATCTAACAAAATGGGTTAGCCAGATCAGCGCTCTGGGTGGTTCATACTGGAACATTAAAATTAATGCAATGACATGTGGCATATTCCTTAATTACTTTTTAAGGTTGTTTTAATAGTAACTGAAACTGATTAGGAACTGAAACCAGCCCACTCATTAATGGTTAAGAGCCAATTAGTTTAATGGTCTAGATGAACTGATAAAACCATCAAAATCAATCAAGGATTCCCAGTCTCAAATACATGTTTGCTTTACAGAAAAGATATATGAGCAATCCATCTGATGCACTGCCCCTCTTTGTGTTTGCTATAAAACTAATCTGTGTAATGGTTATTTCTTCAAAAACTTGAGAAATTGCAAGAAAAATACGAGGTTCAGGTTCAACAATCCTCTAATTTGAACAATAATTAAACTTGATGTTACACAAGTGCTTCAAGTTGGATGTACTGATTTGGTTATCATTTGGTTTTAGATTGCATGCTTTAAGGTTTATTATCTCCATAAATGTGCAGGAAAAGGAGGAGCTTAACAAATTTCAATTTTCTCCCAAGGAGAGGGACTTTGTGATAGTTGTTCATAGAAAATCAGGTCGTGCATATTTATTTTCTAATATTAGGTCTTATTAATACCACCAAGTCCTTTATCAATATTTTCATTTTAACCTCAATGGTGTCATGGAAATATTTGGGTATTTAGACTAAAATAACATAACAATTTTTTAAATGACTTCTATAGGAGGGAAGTGATTATGACTTTTTGCAAATTTACCATGGTATTTACTGATGCATTAGACCATGTTAGCTGATCTTAATGGATGAGTTAAACGATGTCTATTCAAAAATTGGACAAGTTATAAACTCGATTAAATGACAAAGTTTGCTTCAAATAAATATTGAGTTTGTGTCAAGTTAGCCATTTTAAAAAGTCGTATGAGATTGCTGACTATAGGAAATAAATGAAAATACGAAGAACATGCATTTTTCCCACACATGAAAAAAATATTTGGCTACACGTGCATTTGCACGTGTATTTTTACTAGTATATATATATATATATATACACACGAGGTTGAATAAAGTAAGAGAATGGCACCCCCATCAAATTAATAGTACCATAAAAAGTACATGGAATAAACAGGATAGGTATTTTAAAGGCAGGTAAGTCTTTGGTGTTTACTTGCATCATCCTCTCACCCTGTGCAATTTACCATATAGTCATGTAGTACATCCACCTTTCATCCACAGGCAAACAAACATATATAAACAATCCTATGGGCGAGGCCTACTAGGTGCACACACATGGCATGCAACAGACCAGTCCAATAGATGCACAAATAATAGTACCTACAATATTAAAATTTTACGTCGTTCAGCTACAAGCTTACGTCCACAGAGCAATTCTCAGCTTGGGGCTTTGTATTTTCTCAATATTCAACTTGATGATTCAGGAGCATCTATAAAAGGTAAAAATCTCGTTCATGTTGATGTTTTCGCACATGCTTCCGATTGACCCCCCTTTTGGCACAGGGGCCATGCTGCCTTTCAAGGACTATATTTTGCGATAGTCCTCAACCACAAGTGCCATAGAATCTGCCCAGAAATGCCTGATTTGAACGCTGTTCTTTTAGTGCCAAGAACTTGAGAGTTGCATTGACATTGGTGATTTTATCTATATACCCTCATTTTTATTCATCCATGAAAATGTGAAATGAGACCAAGATTTGTGAATTATTTTTTCGAGCTGTCAAAATTAGGGAAGGCTGATGAGGCAGCCGTGGTGCATGGTAAGATGTTTATAGGTGGAGCTTGCCATATGGCAAATCTGTTACACTTTAATTTTGTGGCAGTGCTTTCCAAATAATCAATTATTATCCTAGTAAGTATCAGATTTCGTGGTCCTCATTAACCCTTACCCTCTCCCAGAGAAAACCACATAGGGTAAGGTACCAATAAAATAGATAAATAAATAAATAAAAACCTTACCCTTTCCCAGAAAAAAAAAACCACACAGGGTAAGGTACCAACAAAATAATTGATAAATAATAATAATTAAAAAAAAAAAAAAAAAAAAAAAAAAAAAAAAAAAAAACTACTATCTTAGATTAAGTTTTTCTCCATACAGAACATTCATCACTTCATCTTAGGGTTCACAAAATCCTATAGGGTTTTAATCTGTTCCCCCAAAATACCCTCCTGATACTACAAAACGCATTTGAACCCACCATAGGGAATGAATTCTCATTCACCATGACTGAAGGAAAACTCGGTCCTTACTCTCTGTCATTTATTTATTCGCTGTAGCTTCTTAAATTAGTGCCAAAATTGATCATTTGACCAAAACATACAGTGGTAGCTTTCTCATCCTTGGATGGAAAAAAATAAAAAAAATTGTCCATATGAAACTGGTAATAAGTGATGGAAACCAGAAATCTGATTTTAACTTTCTCGTTGAATTAAGAACTAAGAAAGCGGGATATGATTTACACCCATTAAACCTATTGCAGACTGGAGTTAATTTGAACATAAATCTCACCTATTGAGTGTTACAAAGCTTCAGTTGCTTCAATGGTGAATAATGCACTACAACTCTTGAGATTTATTACAGAGAAAGAATTATAATTGAGTGGGATTAGTGAAGCCATGTACTGCATTGACAATATATAAGCAGTTTGACTAACAAGGTCATTAAGTAATTTCATATAAGAGGTAGGGGTGAAACCGGGCTTGGATTGGCCATAAACTTTGAAGCACGACCCCTCCCAATATCTAACTGACCCAGCCTATGCCCAAGCCCAATCCACTATTCTCCTCCTCCTCTTTGAATAGTCCTTGATGCCCCTCCCATCCTAACCATCTCATTGGTTGAGTAGTAAACTTCAGAAAAGATCACACCTAAACTCCTTCTCTTATAAATTTAAAAATAAAATCAGAACTTTTCCTATAACTAAAGGGCTGAAAACCTCTGCACAAGCCCAGATATTCTTTGGATGGGCTTCATGCAAACTCGGGCTTGTCAGGCTCTTGTGGCCCTGCTAAGTGGATTCGGCTCCTCTCCTTAGTGGTGACGCTCAAGTGGCTATGGACATGTGTCTAGGCGACGATTCAGCAGTGCCCAATGAGGCACAGAGAATGAGGCACCGACAGAAGCTTGGAGAAAGAGGTATTGGACGTCGTTGGATCGTCGCCTAAACACGTGGCGATCGCTGGCAATTACCACTCAAAAAAAATGAGTCGAATCCCACTAAGTGATATGTCCATTATTTTTTAAACCGGATTGTATGTAAGCAAAAAAAAGGCATACAATGATAGAGAGCATTAAATATACATTTATATAGATTTTAAGCTTTTTTGTTTGTTTTTTTTTTTAAACTGGTTAAAGGTAGGATTAGAAGATGGAGAACAAGAAAAACACCTCGCAATCTCGCATGCTTGATCTATATATAGATT
>NC_056565.1:31734050-31735570 GCF_013358625.1 Macadamia integrifolia | reverse complement strand
ATTTTAGAGAGAGAGAGAGAGAGAGAGAGAGAGAGAGAGAGAGAGAGAGCTCCATCGATGGAATGGGAGTGGAAGAAAACCAAATTGTTGCCGCGGTCACCTTGGGTGCAACAACTTTGTTGGTATCACTACCTCACCCGCCAAGTTCATAGGATACGTTAATCCCAACTAGAGGTGTCAATCGGTCAGGCTGGGTCAAGCCGGGCTTGTCTCGGTCGGGTTTAATAGGGTTTGACCACTTGAAAGCTTTGAATCGTAAACACCTGTTTAAATATTTGGGGGGGCATGGTACGGTTCATAATCAGGCCGGTCGGTGTCGGGTTTTAATCGGGCTTCTTTAAATGGGTCTTAACCGGGCCTTAACCGGGCTATAGACCTATTTTAAGTCTAAACGGACTCTAAATAGACTTTAAACGTGTTCACCCTACAATTCTTCTCTTAAGTTGGTTGAATGCCCAGAAACATGAGAGACATATATTTAATAAAAAAAGAGAAATGATATGAGAATATGATTGTTCTTACAAACTAAAAAAAATAGATTATGACCTTTGCAACTTACAAAATAAATCTTAATTAAATCAAATCCTATTTCAAAGCAAAGGGTAAGAAAGCTTAATTTGTTTCTTACTAGTAGTGGCAAAATAGGAATTTTATGTAGTATCAAAGTGGGTAGGGTTGGGTCGGGCTACAACGAGTCAGTTTATGTCGGGCATATAAACGTGTCGGTTTGGTCGGGCGCCTGACGGGCTTGCTATTTGGATTTTGAACGCACGTTTAATAAATGCATTGGGCTCAAGCCGAGCACATTTATTAATCGGGCCGGTCTAGGTTGAACCATAAACGGGTCAGGCTAGATTGGGCCTACCAGTGCGGGTTCAGAATTGACACTCCTAATCCCAACGTACCTTGCAAATGTTCACAGGGAGTTTTCGCAGGTGGTAACGATGAGATGGTGGCTGAAATTGTGGGAAGAAGGACAGAGTGGAAAAGAGTTGATAAGATAGTTCACATACGTATATCGCGTTTTAAGGTAGCATCGGACAAGGCCACACGATCATGGAACTTTCATGTGTCGCTTTCCTGTGCCACGCTACATGATGTATAGCGCACCCCTGCAGTACAGGGGATCCAGATCCACTTCGTACTTCTTCTGCTACACGATGAAACATCCACTTCTTGCTCTTCTGTGCTGCGTTATACGATGTTTATCGCACCCTGCGCTACAGAGGATCTGGATCCCATCTATTGGCGACCTTGGATCCGCCCAACTTTGTGGGCTGTAGGCTGACCTGGAGTCCATAGTCAGGAAGGCCCAAGCCCATATAGAGAGAGAAGCCTCCACAATTCAAATTTTTTGTTTTCTTGGAATAAATAAAGGTGCCCCATGTGAATAATAACGTTTGATACTCATTTCAAAATCCAGCGCCACCCCACCCTTCCCCTACCCAGTCGAAACGGCTACATTTCTGTCTCCCATTCTCTCTCTCTCTCTCTCTCTCTCTCTCTCTCTCTCTCTCTCT
>NC_056565.1:31678195-31733950 GCF_013358625.1 Macadamia integrifolia | reverse complement strand
CTTCCACCTTGTCAATATCTCTTCAAATCCTTCAAGATCAACACATAAATCATCTATTAAACCTTAGATTCATCATTTCAAAGGAGATTTACAAGGTCTCAAGAAACCATACTCGAATCAAGGGTTTTAAAGCTTGGGTATGGTGAATGTTCACAAAACCCAACTTTGCTTACCTCTAACTGTAGATCTAGAGTTGAAGATCACTCTCCCGGCGCCGGAATGGGAAGATCGAGCTTCGGCGCCGCTAAAATCCCTCTTTTCTTCCTCTTCCTTCTCTTCCTTTCTTCTTCCCTTTCTTTTCTCTCTCCTCTTCACTCTTCTCACCAACGTACGGGGGTAATAAATGGAAAGAAGATAAAATCATAAAGCTTTATATATAATTCCTAATAAGTGAACAGTGCACATGGATGGGTCACTCAGGTGGGTGGGTGTACCCACCTGTCCTACCCACCTGAGGGCCAAAACTTGGGATTTTGATCGGGTTCAGGCCTCGGCGTGAACCCCACCCCTGGCATACGATGTAGCATACGTATATACCTTAAAATACGGCTACCATACCTGCTTTATCCATACATAGCCTTATAGTAGGTGCATGTACACGGCTTGGGCACTCCCGTCTCTTCTGGCACTGGCTCGGACTTGTCGGGCCAGCCGGTGTTTAAGGTCACCCGAGCCATCATAGCCCATAAGGAACCCGCTCTAATTTCCTCTGGCTCGGTTCCTGCATGGTTAAATCGGTTCAACCACTTAATCAGACCGGTTTTAAAAAGTGGGGTATTACACTATCAATCCAAATCGCCTGAAAACATATATATAAGGAATTGATATAGTACATATGATCATATGAAATATACATTTTCTTATAGATCATTTCCTGATCTAAAGATCAGTCTACCTTGAAAACTTCACAGGTAGTAAATTTTGATATTAATTAACACTTAGGCAGACCGTCATTTTCTTAAATTAATATCTTACTTTGACATACCGCCTATGGCTAACCGTAACCGTCACTTTCATGGATTTAGGTTAATTACGATCATAAATCATAAACTTTGATAAACTGTCTATGCTTAACACCACTACTATTGATTTATGTTAAATACCACCATAAATCACAAACTTTGATAAATCGCCTGTAGTAAACCACCACTTCTTTGGACTTAGGTTAGATACTGTCATAAATGACCGACTTTGGTTGAATACTATCATATATCAATATTGTCGATTACCTTGACTTATCGTCAATTACTTTAGCTAAACACTGTTAACAAACCTTAGCAGGCACAACCTTTAAACTTTGACTTTTACCACCATGATATCTTTGATTAAATGAGATCATAAAACTCCGACTAACCAAGTATATCAAAAATATCAATAACACAAATATCAGAAAACATGGTTCTTTCACACTTTGTCGATAAACTTGGGTGACATCACCTTTGGGCAAATGTCACATTTACCTTGAAAAACACACAATTGAACTGAATGTACCACTTTAGTGGGTTTCACTCATTTCTATTATGTTTTTCACATTTGAGATGAATATATGTATAGAACTGTATGCTTTAATGTGTTTCTAAATCAACTAGGGACAACACAAACAAATGAAGCATTAATATACATAAATAATTTAGAAAATAGAGTTTAAGACAAAATCATTCAAAAATTACTCTAAAATCATTATAAACTTAATAGGATAACAAAATTATTCATATTTTCCTTCGGTTGTGTTTTGATCAGCAACAACATCTATTTGGGTTTCTTGAGAGTTAAAACCAGATCAAGTAACCTTAAAAATCTCAGGTATGAAACATACACACAAAATAATCGGGTTATAAAATTTAATATGTACATCTAACAGATACACTACACAATAAATGTATATTTAGCAGATAAAACACACAAGAGTCACAACCGTAATTACATTCATATCATTTAGGTTAAGAATGCACTAGTCCCCTTACAAATCCAAATTTATTGTGAAAATATAATTACTTTTATTATATATGGGTTTAGAAACCTCTAAGTTATAGTCATTTCTATACATGTATTTTCTTTAACTTGCGTGACATCACCTTTGGGCAAATGTCACCAACTTTACCGCGCTTGAAAAAACTATAAAAAAATAGGATGTGCTACTTTGGTGGATTCCACCCAATCATTTTATAACTTCCTATAAATGTATTGTGCAGCATAAAATGCGTGAAAGCTCACACACAGTTTAATTATAACATATTTATCCATCATAAGGTGTTTCAAACAAAACATACAAGTACAAAATGACATAAATATGAATTTACTATATATTTCAGTCATATATAATTTTTTTATATCATGATAATAATAAATCAATGCAAAACTTAAAATAGTTCTTTTGCATAAAAACAAAATGCTACATTGAATTTATCCTCCCACTAGCAACCTAGTATACCGAATTTATCCTCCCACTGGTCGAGTCACATAAAATAACTTAAGGTCCATAACTCTATCCTCTCAGTTGGTTCAATCAGACATAAATTAATCAATTTATTGGAGAACATAATTCGTTAAATGTGAAATACACATAAACTTGTTCACATAAGTCCAAAAACAAAAGAAAACCAAACATTTTTATCAATTAATGTTCATAAATAGATTTTCAAAGAACAATGGCAATATTTGAGTACTTGGTATTGGATTGATAAAAATCAATATTAATCCAACCTAAACAATCCAAATTGATCCAATTGGAATAGAAAAATAACACATTAAATAAACTTATAACCTATGGTCATAGTCATGAAACACTTATCCACCCTATTACCATTGATCAACTGTTCAATATCTTTTATGGTAAAAATCTTTGCTTTAAATGCATAATACCAAACTATTTATTTGGTTTTCCTAGTATAGAAAACTAGGTCTTTGAGGCATATGAAGATCTCCATATTCTCAAGTCACTTTTAAAGGCATTCAGTTTAATTGTTCAACTCAAGGAAGAATAATCCATTCAATATATAATTAATGCATATAATATCAATATAATTAAAGCTCATATTATATCACTAACCATTAAACATAACCAGAGTGTCAATTGAAACTATATTCCTGATCTTTGGGTCTGAAACATACTGGTCCACTCAAGTTTCTACTATTACTGTGAGACTTCTTATGCAAGTGATGTATGAGTTGATTTTCTTTTATTTCTTTAAATTAATAGAAAAATTATGAAGAATCATAAAACACCCATAATTATAACTTATACAAAACAGATCATAAAAGTTTACCAAAATTAGACTTATAATATATATATATATATATATCAAAACGAAGAGCACGAAAAACTGGACTCAATATAAAAAATCAGGGTGAAACATTCCTCACCATTTACCCGTACGAGCCATTTAAAGTTGTAGAAAAATAGGTCAAAATCAATTGGGTTTACCCAAACAAACCGGCTTGATCTGATTGAATCAATCGATTTGATCTAAGTGGTCCAACTCGATTAGGACATAATAGTTTTGGGTCGGGAATTCGGGTCAAACCTTGGGTCTTTGGGTTAAATGGTTAACAACCAGATTAACCTTTGATCGAGTCAAAATAGGGTTGGTCATGGGTTGAACCACTGCACCTCTGGGTTAACTCGGAAATCCTACCGAGTTGACCCGACGATGACTTGCTGCTGTAAGATTTTTTTTTTTAATACTTTTTATCTCTCCTCTGACAGTCAGGTTCTAGCGACACTTGTCGGTGCATTCGAAGGTTTTCGATGATATGCGGCATATTTCCGCAATCGTCTTCTTGTCCTCTATAACTTTCATGGAGAAAGTTTTTTGATTCGAGACCTTTAAGTGATGGTAAAATTATAATTTTCATAATTTGAGACTCAAACCTTATACAAAATCAATTTTTTTTCTTTGATTTTTCTTGATTCTAACACCATAAGGGTTGGCTCTGATATCAATTATTATGGATTATTTACTATAGAATCATATGAATAATCCCATTGATGTTAGAATACAAGAATCATAAACCAATCATAAAAGATTAACCATTGGTATAGTCCCTAAATCAATAATACACAAACATATAGATTTACCCCATACATGATAATCAATTGAAGTAGAAGAATATATATGTGTAAGTTTAGAAGTCCGATAAGTATTGATCACTTAACTCTCTCCCACGTGCTTGAAGATTAGTCCCATGAAGATTGTAACAAAGAACTACATAATGGAGACCCAGCCGCTAAGATCTTCTGCAGCCTTTCACTCTTGGAATACTCTCACATGCACTATTCTTGTGGGGGAGTGTGTGTTTCCAAAACTATGAAGGTATTAAAGTGATGGTTGCAGGACCTTTAGTTTATATTTATAATAGAATCACTAAAACCCTAATTCATTCCCACAATGGATTGGGCTAGAAGTTTTTTAATCAGAGTGAGTCTATAATTGCTTGGGTCCAATGGATCAATCGGTATCAGTTAAGCCCACATAAAAATCTTAACAGGATTACCTCTTAAAATGTATATTCAAATGCTCTTGGGTGACTGAAAATTTCTTAAGGTGTACACCTAGATGTTCTCAATTTTACCTCATGGTTCATTGCATCTTATTACTCATTGTAAACAATTTGAATCCTCCCCAACCTGCCTAGTCCATGTCTATTTATTATTTTTCTAAATTCCTCAAAAATTGATAAAGACAATATTCGCATCTCAGCCGTTGATGGGTCTGCCCGAACTCTGACTTATGACACTTGTTTTATGAATAAATAAACATATGACCCATCAACATAAAACCATTTTTTTTTTTCAACATCTACTAGTTAAACAAAAGTAAAATAGTAATACGATTTTTGTGGGTGTGTTTGAGAGAAATGAATTTTTTTTTATGAAAATAAAAAATTAACTATCTCACCCCTTATAAGAGCAATATTATGGGAAATAATGCTCTTGATTATGTGGCTAGTGCAGGTTCCATGCAATCTCACTTCTAATACAGTTGGATTGGGATTTTTTTATACTAATCATTGGATTTAATATAAGGCATAATATAATTACTAATTTAATTATTAAATAATGATTTAACAGGTAACCACACTTCAAGACCACACTTTCTGAAATCCACGGATCTAACCTCCACAATCTCGCCCCATTTTTCCGATCATATTCCTCAAACTGTGTTCTCGTTCTTCACTAAATAGCTTAACTTTTAATATGGATTATCTCATTTTATTTAATATGGTATCAGATTCATGTCTGTTTATTGTCCTTCTTAAAATATATCTACCAAAAAAAAAAAACATATATAATTATGATATACACGTGTGGCTTCAGATTTGAGGACATGCCCAGCCCTCAGAGTTCCCTCTTGAACTCATACAGAAAAGTTATCAATAACCCGCATAACATAATTTCAGACAATCAGATAATAACTTTGAAACTTCCAACCTAAAATATAAATAATTAAAATAATATGACTTTGAAACATGAGATGCTCCAATTGTTACGAAATCTCAGGGAACAGATCTTCTAAAGGGTCCATTTGATTTTGTTTTCAAAACTTTTTTTTTTTTTTTTTTTGGTGTGTTTAGAAACGAAAAAACTCTAAAAACAGTTTGATTTATCTGTTTTGTTTCACTTGTTTTTAAAAATAGAAATAAAAATTTATGCATATTTCTATGTCTAGAAATAGGAACGAAGAAACAAGTCAAACTTGTTTTTCTGTTTCTAGAAACAAGTTGAATGAACAAAAATTATGAAAAATCCGATACTTCACTTGACCTACCCCACTCCCATGCAATGATTCCAATCTGGTTGTGCGAAGCTCACAGATTTGGATTGCCTTCATCATTTTGAAGCTCATTTCCACGAAGCATACTGTAATTCCAATGTCATGCTTTCACTCGTGAGTTGCGTACCTACAACATCGTGCATTTACTCGTGTCTTGAACCCGACTACACACGTGAAAAAGTTTCTAAAAACGAAAAAATCAGACATCTTTTTGCAATTCCAAAAATTGTTTCTTAGCACAGAAACGGAAAAAAAAAAAGTTTTCTAGAAACAACAGAAACAAAATCAAATGGCCCCTTAGTCTCTATAAATTTCTGACTCAACCATTCAGAACCCCGATAAGGATGCCCAACATCTCAAAACAAACTAGAGTAACAGAATCGGGATTTAATAATTAGATTAATTTGTAAATTCTCTTTGATTTTTTACTGGTTCGAATACTAATTACATCTTGAAACCGTGTAACTAAAATTCTATGATTCACCGGATGAAAAGGGTAAAAACACAAAGGATCGATCACGGTTCAATAGGATTTACTACTCGTTCGTTTGGTCCTTTAAAATGTGGCATATAAGATTTTTTATTTTTTTGGGGTAAAAGCATTTAAGAAATCTAGGATGTCTAAGAGCCTGGTAATGGTGCTTCTAATTAAGGATTATTTTTGCAGTTTTGTTTAGATTTTTTTTTTTTTCGTACATGCAGGATAGATACTTTAAAGGGAAAATTATAGAATTACACTATAATGGGTTGTAAAACTACCCAACCCATGTTTATTTAAGTGAATTTACTCAAAACGATGGCATATATTGAAAATCTATCGAAAACAGTGACTCACCATCAGTGTTACGTTGACATATAACCCCACAATTATTTACTCATATCGGCTGTGCACCTTTTTTTCTGTTTTCCTTATTATTCTTTTCTTAAAATTTATTTTTAAGGCGAATTGAAGTTCTTATGGGACTAAGGCTATCGAAGTTGAAGTTGAACAAAATAGCAGAAGCAAGATGTTTCAAAATCTCTCTCACACACAAAAACAAAAGTACTCATGGTTGGGCCTTAGATTTGGGATTTGGATTTGATCTTGTTAACAAAGTAATTAATCAAATATTTTTTTTTTTGGAAAACAATTCTAACTGAAAAAACATACACAATGTATTGAGATAGCCCGATAGTGTTTCTCTAAGCTTGCATAAGGTATTGACATAGTCCCACATCAATTATGGGTAATACAATTATCATGTATAAGACTCACAAGAGGCCACCCCACTTCTAGCCAATTGATTTTGAGATGGAAGCTTTAACATGGTATAAGAGCAGGTATGCTGGATCTCCATCGATGATGGTAGTAGAGGTTCAGTTCAACTCAATCGGATGGATCGACCCAACTTGGAGGAGTACGTATATGTATTATTGTCTTATTCTGCAAGTAAGAAAAAGACAAAGTGATTCGGTGATTTTCAAGATTGGGTTCTCAAGAGAGAATTCTTATTGAAAGTTTGGTGTTCTTAAGAGATCTTCATTATAGCCTTTCTTTTATCATATAACATCTTTTGTTTCACCCGTGGATGTAGTACATCCATCACATTGATGTGTGAGCCACATTAAATCTTGGTGTCGTCTTTGGTTTAATTTATTCATTTTTTTTTCAATGAAAATAAAAGCTTCATTAATTAAGGAAGATAAGATATAACATTAATGTCTGGGTTAATAGTGTTATTGTAGAGCTTATTGTTCATAGGCCTTTTGGCTAAGTTGTGTATAATGATAACTAGATCGTTGTTGGGACTGAAACAAAAATTGGTTTTAAACAAAACATTATGAACATCTAGCAACGGTGGTAATGAGTTCCAAGGCCACAATTTAGTGCTCCCCTCAGAAAAAAAGATCTTCTATCTCCTTAGAATCATTCCAGATCTCTTCTATCATCCATCCTCCATCTCATGTTTCCTAGTATTTGTTCTAACAATTTTCCTATTGTTTGGGATTTCTAGTGCCCCCCCCCCTCAAAGGAAGAACACCACATGGCCATGTGGCCCTTGCACCCGAACATAGAGGGGACCACGCACCCTTGTGAAAGACAAAATACCACCCCCTGTTGATGCCCTTGTGTGCTAGTGTGGGTCCTACAATCTGATAGTGTTCCCCCTAAGGAACAAAAAGAGTAAAAGAACACTTCTTGATGGTTGAGAAATGACACCCTGACACTATTGATGGCCATGTGCACCCCTTATTCTAGTGCAAGAGCCGTGCGACCAAGGACACTACCCGCACTCTCTTCCTAGACACAGTGAAAACTAGAAGAACAAAAGCATTTACTCTCAAAAACAAATTATTAGAAAGAAAGGAGGAGCGGGCAGCATCACGAGAATTGTGATAGACTTCCATCCACACCCTTCCCTGCCTTTCTTACAATACCATTTTCTTCATCATCTTCTCTGGAAAAATCTAAGATTTGGTTATCTTCCTTAATTTCAAATATATTAACTAATAAATTATAGGGCCTGTTACCGTCGGAAATCCGTCAGAGGAGCTAAACCTGCACAAGGACAGAAGGTAGAGGCCCGGAGGTATCCCCGGGGTTAGTCCTCCGACGCCCAAGTTAAAGACTGGCGGAATAGTGTTTTCACAACAGTAATGGTGTGTGTTGACCTACCTCTCCCCTCTCCTCTCCTTTCGGGCCCTCTCTTATAGTGCTTAGGGTCTAGGGTTTCTTTTTGGGAGTCCCCCTCGGGTCCGTCTTTCTCCCTTCCGAAGTCCTACTCGGATACATGCTAACCTTGTGGGGAATATTCCCTATTCAGGTATCTTCTCCTCACGTGGTTTACGTAGTTAGAATCTTGCGGCCTCTATCAGGTGGGTGACATGTGTCCTTCCTTTGGATACCACGTGTTCTTACCGTACAGGGTGATTAATTGGGTCGTATCACAACCCCCTTACTTCCACTAGGAAGCTCTTTCAGTGGAAGTGACTTCCTTCCTCTTTTGTGTTCTCCTTCGGCCTTCGGTCACGGCCTTCGTCTTGAAAACAAGACCTCTGATCAGGTCCACAGCCTTAGCCAGAGCCCCAACCGAGGTTTTGAACTCAAGACCTCCTGGACAGCATGGATTTTTTTGCGCGTCACAACTCACTAACTACATTAGGCAATTGTTGTTAAATAATGTGTGCTTTGGTGGGAGTTGAACCCACACTACCAAGGCTTATGCCATCAAATTCAATTCAAACTTAAAGATTAAGCTACATGCACTTCGAACAGCAGGGATTGACGCATGCTCAATCATGGTATAAGTTCACAATATCGGAATCTACTCATATCAATTCAATATCGATCTGGATTGATCTGTATCAGTTGGGATCAAACGATTTTGTTCCTAGTTTTCTTTAAAACAAAATATTTTAAACGTTTTTGCCCTTCGTTCATACCATTACACTGATACAGGATCAAGTGGGTATCAATATGGACCTATGCCAATACTGATATGGATCGGTCGACGTTATACTGATTCCTCAAACCATGTGCCTGATTTATGAAGAAGGTTTTAAGAAAAGAAAAAAAGAGTCTAGGATAAAAATTATGAGAATTTATCTTGACTCTAAAATCTAGACTCTGTTCATTGGGCAAGGAAAAAGAATCAAAAACCAAAATTTTCTAATGAAAAGATAAAACTTTAAAATTTTGTGGAAAAAGTGTAAGAAGAAATAAGGAAATTTCACCATTCCTAAGGGGATTCCAAATTCGAAAGAAAAATGTGATTCCAAATTCTAAAGAAAATATTTCTTTATTCTTTTTTATTGACAAATAAACAATAAAAAACAATATACATATATATATATATATATGGGCAAAAGATCATTATATAGTCGCGTGGTGTTGCTGCTAAAAATACCCCGCCAGTCGAACCTACACAAACACAGACAACGGAGGCCCAGAGTTTTATCCGGGGTTAGTCCTCCGACGCTCAAATCAGGGTCGGCCGCACAGTTCAATAAAGGAGTAATGGTGAGGGTATCAGAAGAACTTACCTTCCCCTTTCTTCCGTGCCTTCTTATATAGCTCTTAGGGTTTAGGGTTTTCCCCCTTCTTCCCTCTTAGAGTCCCACTCGAATACGTCCAACCTTCTGGGGGGAATATTCCCCTCATGCAGACGACGTGATCCCGCGTGATTTTGCGAGCGTGCCTCGGTGATTGAGCGTGCTCGAGCGTGAGTGGTTTTTTGGAACCTTCGTCTGGTGGAAGACACGTGTCTCAGAGGTGACACGTGTCATTGCCCCCACCGAGAGGTTATTTTGGCTATATCAGGAGCCCCCTTACTTCCACTAGGAGCTTCTTCCTGTGGGAGTAACCGACATCTTCTTCTTTAGTTGACTTGTTCCTTCGGCCTTGGCATTACTAGTGACCGAGGCTTGGGGTCGACCGAGAGAAAAGACCTTTGGCCGCTTCGGATTGGCCTTACAGAGCCCCCTGCCAAAGGTGGGACCCTCGGTCAGGTCCGTTCGGCTTTGGCCGAACTCCCAACCGAAGGAGGGACCCTCGGTCAGGTCCGTTCGGCCTTGGCCGAACTCCCAACCGAAGGAGGGACCCTCGGTCAGGTCCGTTCGGCTTTGGCCGGACTCCCAACCGAAGGAGGGACCCTCGGTCAGGTCCGTTCGGCTTTGGCCGAACTTCCAACCGAAGGAAGGACCCTCGGTCAGGTCCGTTCAGCTTTGGCCGAACTCCCAACCGAAGGAGGAACCCTCGGTCAGGTCCGTTCGGCTTTGGCTGGACTCCCAACCGAAGGAGGGACCCTCGGTCAGGTCCGTTTGGCTTTGGCCAGACTCCCAACCGAAGGAGGGACCCTCGGTCAGGTCCGTTCGGCTTTGGCCGCACTCCCAACTGAAGGAGGGACCCTCGGTCAGGTCCGTTCGGCTTTGGCCGAACTCCCAACCGAAGGAGGGACCCTCGGTCAAGTCCGTTCGGCTTTGGCCAGACTCCCAACCGAAGGAGGGACCCTCGGTCAGGTCCGTTCGGATTTGGCCACACTCCCAATCGAAGGAGGGACCCTCGGTCAGGTCCGTTCGGCTTTGCCCAGACTCCCAACCGAAGGAGGGACCCTCGGTCAGGTCCGTTCGGCTTTGGCCGCACTCCCAACCGAAGGAGGGACCCTCGGTCAGGTCCGTTCGGCTTTGGCCGCGCTCCCAACCGAAGGAGGGACCCTCGGTCAGGTCCGTTCGGCTTTGGCCGGACTCCCAACCAAAGGAGGGACCCTCGGTCAGGTCCGTTCGGCTTTGGCCGCACTCCCAACCGAAGGAGGGACCCTCGGTCAGGTCTGTTCGGCTTTGGCCAAACTCCCAACCGAAGGAGGGACCCTCGGTCAGGTCCATTCGGCTTTAGGCAAACTCCCAACCGAAGGAGGGACCCTCGGTGAGGTCCGTTCGGCTTTGGCCGAACTCCCAACCGAAGGAAGGACCCTTGGTCAGGTCCGTTCGGCTTTGGCCGCATTCCCAACCAAAGGTGAGACCGTCTGCTAGGTCCGTTCGGGCGTAAATCTCGAGGCTTCGTACCCTGATGTGGCGGTGCCATTAATGCTTGGGAAGTCGTACCGCCTTTCCCCCATCTATATAGTGTGGGGGGCCATTTGTGGGGCAACTTTTCTTTTCCCTTCGGAGAGCTCACCTTCGGCCTCGGATTCCCTTCTAGCCTTCGTCTTCGTCTTCCCTTAGTTAAGCACCACCCACAAGTAAGTGATGTCTTCCTCGTCGGGCTACAACCCATCGTCCCGCGAGTGGTCAAGGCCAAAACGTAGGTATAGGAGTCCTGGGGAAGTCCGAGGGATGTCCTCGGACTCCAGTGACTCTCCCTCCTCCCGCGACTCATCGTCCGCGGCCTCACCGTCGGGGTCCAAGGGTGGCTCCAACGGCGAGGGGTTCAGGGAGAGGGTGCTCGATGCCCGAGCCCAGACCCAGGAGCCCCTGGAAGTGGAGGCCCTCAACATCGTCTCCACGATGGACGAATCGGAACTGGAGGAGCTAAGGGCCTCCTTCGGTGTTTCGGACGCTTTCGAGCTCCGTCTGCCCAGACCTTCTGACCGAGCCAGCTATCGGAACTCTGAGGAGCTGTGCTTGTACAAGGAGGCTTTCAAGGCAGGTCTTCGGCTGCCCCTCCACCCTTCTTTACCAAAGTGTTTCGGCACTATGGGGTATGCCCGACCCAGCTAACGCCGAACGGGTGGCGACAAGCGTTAAGCTTCGTCATCTTCTTCGTTCGGCACAAGAGGCCCCTCTCCCTTCAACTTTTTATCAACTGTTTCCTTCTTCAGGCCTGCAAGGAACTTACAGGTTGGTACTATTTTTGCCCCCGAAAGGACCTTCGGCTCCTGAAAGGTTACCCGACTTCCATCCATGGATGGAAGGAAAAGTATTTCTTTGTGAAGTCGACCGAGGGGGTGCCCTTCGGCACGGTCTGGGACATCCCGGACCTTAGGGATGTGAACTCCGCCCCTGCCCTATTCGGGGCAGACGCGGAGTCGTTGGCAATGGCGAGGCGGCAAGAAGGCTGTTCTCCAGTCGAGGCCAACTGCCTCAAGTCCGACGCCATCCTCTTCAAGTTCGGGCTTAGCCCAGGTGAGTTAGGCTAGCCCCCGTCTGCTTCCTTCGAGTGTCGGTTCTTCATTCTAATACCCTTGCTTCTTCTTGCAGTGCAAGTTACCAGAGCCGAGGCTAAGGCCGCCGCTGCGGCAAGGCAGGCAAAGATCAAGGAGGCCAAGGCACGCGACGCCCCCCAGCAGCCGAAGTCTAAGAGGAAAGAAAAGACGGGACCGTCCTCTGAGACCCCAAAGAAGAGGCCCAGAGTGGAAGGGTCGACTGCCGAGGCTGTCCAGGCCCTTGCAGCTCCTGGCAGAGACGGGCCTGCTCAAGACCCCTCATCTGCCGCTGCCTCCCGAGGCCCGAAGGTAGCGTTGACGAGGGCTGAGGTGGGGTTCGTCCCACAATGGTCGGTGAAAGAAGACGACACTCTGGCCGTCGGACGGGTCGCCAAAGAGTTGGTGATGAAGGGGAGTCTTCCCCGAGATGCCACCGAAGCCCAGAAGCAAGGGACGGCGGCACTGATCACCTCCGCGTGCATCTACATGGCGGGGGTAGGCTTCGGTCCCTCTGCCTTCTTTGACTTGTATTATTATTATTATTATTATTTTTTGCATTCTGACCTTCGGTGCTTCGTGCAGGCTCAAAATCAGATGGGTCAACTGGTGGCTCGAACCGAGGGCCTGTGCCGAGAGCTTGAAGTCAGCGAGAGGGAGAGGGTCTCCCTAGACAACGAGCGCTCCCTCCTCGAGAAGGTGGAGCACTTGGAGAGGGACCTTGCCTTCGAGCGCTGAGAGTGCGATCGGAAGCTCTCGGAGCTGAAGTCACAAGTGAGGGCCCGCATTCAGGAAGCCGAGGTCAGAGGGGTCGAGAGGTACCGGTCCTCCGAAGACTTCAGGGAGGAGATCAAGAACGCCATCGCCCCGGGGTATACAATGGGCGCTACCGAGGTCCGAGACTGGGTCCTCGGCCGCTACCCCGGGGTCTCCTTCGAGGACAACGGCCTCATCTTCGAGGACGACGATGTGGAGGCGGTTCCATCGGCCACCGAGGTTGCCGACGCCGACGGTGGGGGCTGCAGCGAGGAAGGCGAGGTCCAGCTGCATAGGGAACTCCAACCCCTGGCCGTGGAGGTTCGGACCAGGAGGCTCTCCCAGCCGAAGACGAGGCCGAGAACCCGACGGACGCTCCTTGAGGTCACCTCGGGCCTTAGCACAGACTACCCCTTTCTTGTTATGTAACCAGCCTTCGGGCCCTTAATGTAATCTTTGCCTTCGGGCTTCATATGTAATCTTTGCCTTCGGGCTTTATGAATGCAACGTCCTTTTCCATCTGTCCATTTAATGATGTCTTGGATTCGCAAATAGGTGCAGAGGGCCGAAACCCTAGTTGACCTTCTTAGGCGCATGGCCCCGAGACTTGGCCGAGGGTCGACTTGTTTGTAAGTCAGGCGAAGGCCGACCCTGTAATTACTAGCAATTTTTTTTACAAGTGTTTTCCCTCTCGGCTCCAGTCGAAGGGTTTGTCAGCGCATGAATTTGGGACTTGGCCGAAGGTGGACCCTTCAATAGTCAACCACAAGCAATATGTTGTGTACCCTCGGCTCCAGCCGAAGCTTCTGCTAGACGCTAGGTCTTTACCGAAGGTCGACCCTTCAATAGTAAGAATCACCAAGCAATCTACCAAGTGTGTACCCTCGGCTCCAGCCGAAGGGTTCACCGAAGGTCGACCCTTCAATAGTCAGAATCACCACGCAATCCACCACGTGTGTACCCTCGGCTCCAGCCGAAGGGTTCACCGAAGGTCGACCCTTCAATAGTCAGAATCACCAAGCAATCTACCAAGTGTGTACCCTCGGCTCTAGCCAAAGGGTTCACCGAAGTCGACCCTTCAATAGTCAGAATCACCAAGCAATCCACCAAGTGTGTACCCTCGGCTCCAGCCGAAGGGTTCACCGAAGGTCGACCCTTCAATAGTCAGAATCACCAAGCAATCCACCAAGTGTGTACCCTCGGCTCCAGCCGAAGGGTTCACCTAAGGTCGACCCTTCAATAGTCAGAATCACTAAGCAATCTACCAAGTGTGTACCCTCGGCTCCAGCCGAAGGGTTCACCGAAGGTCGACCCTTCAATAGTCAGAATCACCAAGCAATCTACCAAGTGTGTACCCTCGGCTCCAGCCAAAGGGTTCACCGAAGGTCAACCCTTCAATAGTCAGAATCACCAAACAATCTACCAAGTGTGTACCCTCGGCTCTAGCCGAAGGGTTCACCGAAGGTCAATGGTGCCCTTCGGTCAGGTCTGTTCAGCTTTGGCCGAAGGTCAACCTAGCATTGTTTGTGCCTCCACCGAGGTGTGGACCTTCAATCATCAGTTCCGCAGGGTTAAGGGTAATCAGCCTGGAGAGTTCTCAGTTGCCGTAAACCAGCTCTCGTATTATCCATGAATAAAATCTTCTGGACTTTAAAATGAATTACAGCTTAAAGGTTCATAAGGGCAATAATTGTAAAAAACTACATACGGAAAAATTTAGGAAAAATTTAGAGATGGCAAGAGTGCGTGCCCGCCACTTTACTACTGGTGGAATTTTCTTAGATTATGGGAGTTCCACGATCAGGGTACCCTTACTCCCCCCGTAGTCTCTAGGTGATAGGACCCTGGTCGTATTACCCTCGAGACTCTGTAGGGATCTTCCCAGTTTGGATCTAGCTTCCCTTGATGTCTTGGGTCCGACACTTCCGTCCTTCTCAGGACAAGGTCGCCCTGCCTGAACTCGTTCTTCCGAACTTTGGTGTTGTAGTGCCTAGCGACCCTCCACTGGTAGGCAGCGATCCTTTCTTGCGAATCTTCTCTGGTTTCTGCCAAGAGGTCTAGATTTGCCCGGAGTCCTCCGTCGTTTTCGTCTTCGTTGTAGTACCGAATCCGATGGGTAATAGCCCCTATCTCCACTGGGAGTACAGCTTCAGTGCCGTAGGTTAACATGAAGGGTGTTTCTCCGGTAGCTAACCTCTCAGTAGTGCGGTAAGCCCAGAGAATGTGGTACAACTCGTCTGCCCATAGTCCTTTGCCATCATCTAGCCTCTTTTTTATCCCTTGGAGTAACGTACGGTTGGTTACTTCTGTTTGCCCATTGGTCGAGGGATATCCGACGGAGGTTTTCCTGTGGTTGATGCCGAGGGCTTCACAGAACGCGTCGAAGGTTGGATTGGCAAACTGAGTTCCATTGTCCGTAACCACAACCTAGGGGATTCCAAATCTGTATACCACCGCCCTTTGGAAGAAGTCCCTTATGTTCTTTTCTGTTATCGTCGCTAGGGCTTCGGCTTCCGCCCACTTCATGAAGTAGTGGACTGCCACCACGACAAACTTCCTTTGTCTCGTGGCCAAGGGGAACGGGTCTAAGATGTCCATCCCCCACATGGCGAACGGTACAGGGCTAGATAAGGATGATAGCTCGGTAGAATGTAGCCTAGGCACGGGGGCGAACATCTGGCACTTGACACATTTCCTGACCAGTGATTCTGCGTCCTTTCTCATTGTCGGCCAGTACAAGCCCTGCCTTAGTACTTTGTGAGCCAGGGCCCGGGCTCTATGGTGTTGGCCACATGTCCCTTCATGCACTTCGCGGAGAGCGTACTCGCCGTCGAAAGAATCCAAGCACTTGAGGTATGGTGAGGTAAACCCTATCTTATATAGCGTGTCATCCTTCAGGAAGAAGCACGCTGACCTCATTCTTACTTTTCTTGCTTCGTCCCTATTCTCTGGGAGCTTTCCCTCCTTGAGGTATTCTATTATGGCGTCCATCTAGCTTTGGCCGTTTTCACCTACGGGTAACACCTCGCGGGGTTTCTCGATGCTTGGCTGTGGTAGTACTTCAAAATACACCGCTCGTCCAAGTTCTACGAAATCGGAAGTGGCCAGCTGTGATAGTGCGTCTGCGCTAGCATTCTCTTCTCGTGACACCTGCTTCACCTCAAATTCCTTGAAAGTCGCTGACCTTTCTCGCACCGTGTTCAAGTATTCGGCCATCCTCTGCTCCTTGGCCTCGTATTCACCATTCACTTGCCGCACCACGAG
Source organism: Macadamia integrifolia (assembly GCF_013358625.1). NCBI lineage: Eukaryota > Viridiplantae > Streptophyta > Magnoliopsida > Proteales > Proteaceae > Macadamia > Macadamia integrifolia. The sequence goes on along the minus strand of NC_056565.1, from coordinate 31,717,539 downwards.
TTGGGAGTCGCTATGCACTACTAGTTCCTTCACCATCAAAGCCCGAGCCAGATTAATTCCGGTTATTATCGCTTCGTACTCCGCTTCGTGGTTGGAGGCGTCGAAGGCGAACCGTAGGGCGCATTCCACTTTGAAACCCTCAGGGCTTACCAACACGATTCCTACGCCGCTTCCATCGCTGTTGGAAGCCCCATCGACATATAGCGTCAAAGCCTCGTCTCCTCCTTCCTCGACAGATTCCTGCGGGTCATCGGGGATCGTCGTCTCCACTATGAAGTCTGCGAGGGCCTATGCTTTAATTACGGTTCTCAGCTTGTACTGGATGTCGAACTCTCCCAGCTCTATGGCCCAGTTTACCAGGCGACCGGACATATCTGGTCGCTGCAGTGTTTTCTTCAGGGGCTGGTCGGTGAGTACGCATACCGTATGCGACTGAAAATATGGCCTCAGCTTTCTTGCCACCGTCACGAGGGCGTACGCCACTTTCTCTGCCTTTCGGTATCTTGTCTCGGCATCTAGAAGGGTTTGGCTGACGTAGTATATTGGCCGTTGTTGCCTTCCTTCCTCTTTTGTCAGTACAGCGCTTACAGCAACTGCCGATACAGTAAGGTACAGCTGCAAGGAGTCCCCGGTGTTCGGCTTTGTCAGCAGCGGGGGTGCGGCCAAGTATTTCTTCAATTGTTCGAAAGATTTTTTACACTCCTCCGTCCACTCGAACTTTTTGGTCCCTTTAAGCGCTTTGAAGAAAGGAAGGCATCTATCTGTCGACCGAGACATGAATCTTCCGAGGGCGGCGACTCGACCCGTCAGCTCCTGGACTTGTTTCACGTTCTGGGGTGACCTTATGTCCCGAATGGCTTGTATTTTGACTGGGTTGGCTTTAATTCCTCTCTCCGAGACGATGAAGCCAAGGAACTTTCCCGAGGCTACTCCGAAGGCACATTTTGCCGGGTTCAGCTTCATGCTGTACTGTCGTAGCACCTGGAACGCCTCTTCCAAGTCTTGGACGTGCCTTTTCGTCTTCAGGCTTTTCACGAGCATGTCGTCCACATACACTTCCATGGTTTTGCCGATCAGTCCTTTGAAAATCCTGTTCACCAACCTTTGATAGGTGGCCCCTGCGTTCTTTAGTCCGAAAGGCATGACCTCATAGCAGTACAATCCACCTTCAGTTATGAAGGATGTTTTCGGGACATCAGCCTCGGATATTTTGATTTGGTTGTACCCCGAGTATGCATCCATGAAACTCAGTGCCTAGAATCCCGCCGTGGTGTCGATGAGTAGGTCTATCTTTGGCAGGGGGTATGCGTCCTTCGGGCAGGCCTTATTCAGGTCGGTGAAGTCGATGCAGATCCTCCACTTCCCGTTTACCTTCGAAACCATTACCACGTTAGATATCCACTCCGGGTACTGGATCTCGCGGATGAACCGGGCCTTCAGTAACTTTTCTACTTCCTCGTCTATCTTCTTTTGTCTTTCTGGGGTGAACGTCCTCTTCTTCTGCTGTACCGGCTTCTTCATTGGGCTAACATTCAGGTGATGTTCTATCACCTCTCGGTCTATCCCAGGCATGTCCGACATCGACCAGGCGAATACGTCAGCGTTGTCCTGCAGGAATGAGACGAGTCTTTCTCGCTGCAACCTTGGCATGGTAGCCCCAATCTGGAACTGCCGGGTGTCATCCCCTTCTTAAGCTTCAACTTGCACCAAATCTTCAGCCGGCTCCCCCCGTTGATAACTGGCATCATCATGAAGATCCTCCATCGGGAGTGCCTCGCCCGCCTTTTCCTTTCCCCAGAGAGTAGTGGCGTAACATCTCCGGGATGTCTCCTGATCGCCCCGACACTCCCCGATGCCATTCTTGGTAGGGAACTTCATTTTGAGATGGGGAGTGGAGACGACGGCCTTTAACAGGTTCAACCCGACCCTCCCTAGTATGGCATTATACGCCGATGTAATGCTCACCACCAGGAAGTTGATCATGACCGTCGCCTGGCGATCTCCAGTGCCAGCTCGAACCGACAACTCGATCGACCCTTCCACCTTCACTGGGATGCCGGAGAATCCTTGCAGTGGGTGCTCAACCTTCTTTAATTTTCCTTCGTCGAGGCCCATCTTCCGAAAAGCTTCGAGGAACAGGATATCAGCTGAACTGCCGTTATCCACTAAGATTCTCTTCACTTTGCAATCCGTTATGGTCATGGTGATGACCAAGGCATCGTCATGCGGGGTTTGTACCCCTTCCAGATCATCATCTGAGAAGGAGATAACCGTCCCCATCTTCACCTTTTTGTTTGGCCATTATGCCATATGGACGCTCCTCGCGTAGGCCTTCGCCTTCCTGGCAGAAACTGAACTTTCTCCAGTGGCCGGGCCTCCACAGATGGTCACTATAACTCTGGTCGGGCTCTTATTCTCCTCTCGAGGACGACGGTCAGCTTCCTCGAGTGTCTGGTTCCTTCACTGTTCTTGATTGCCTCTGCGGGCGAGCCCCCTTCTTTCATACCGACCTCCACAATCTCTCCGACGGTTATCCCTCCGGACGTTTCCATCAGGGGCCCCCTCCTTCTCCCGGTCTACAAATCTGCCCAGGTACCCCCTTCTGATCATTCCTTCTATCTCCCCCTTGAGATGCCAACAGTCCTCGGTATCGTGGTCATGGTCTCTGTGGAAGTGGCAGTATCTGTCCCCATTGCGTCTTTCGGGGTGTCGCCCCATCTTTCCTGGCCACTTCATGGCCCTGGCATCTGGGGAATCTTTTATCTGCATTAACACCTCTATTCACCTTCGATTCAGGGGTGCGTACCTCTCAAACTTCCTTGGTGGACTGGGGGCCCGACTGCGCTCGAACTTTCGTCTTTTTCCTTCTTCGACGGGTTTATCATCAACCCTTGAGGGCCTCTTCCCCGCCGCCTTCCTTTCGACTTCTTCGTCGGCCTGGAGGGTTTCTTCCATCTGGATGTACTTATCGCATCTCGCCCTCAGCTCGGTCAGGTCTCTAGGCGTATGCTTCGCCAGGGACCTCTTCAACTCCTTGTCCTTGATGCCTCCTAGCAGGGCCGTGAACTCCTCCTTTGGGTCTAGGCCCCTGATTGTGATCTTTTCTTGTTGGAATCGTTCATGTAGTTCTGCAGCGATTCTCCTTCTTGCTGTTTGACGTTGGTTAGGTTCAACGTAGTCTTCTGGAGGGGCTGGCTACTAGAGAACCCCTTCACGAAGAAGTAGCTCAGGTCACTGAAACTGTGGATCGACTTCGTCGGCAGTCAGTTGTACCACAGCCTCGTCGCCCCCCTGAACGTCAATGGAAGGGCACGACACATAATATTTTCCGAGATGCGATGGAATTGCATGGCAACCTTAAAACCTTCCAGGTGATCGACGGGGTCCCCTAACCCATCATAAGTGTCGTACTTGGGCAGGCAAAAACTGACTAGGAGCGGGTCCCTCATGACCTCGTCAGCTAAGGCAGTGTCGTTGGTGAGGTCGGGCTCGTGGTTCCCCGTCTGGTTTTCTGCCACCTTTCTGATCTCGTCCTTCAGGTCTAAGATCATCCTCTTTAATCCCGAGTCCTCAGACCTCTGTTTGTCTCCTTGTTGCTGATCCCCATGCGGGTCTCTGGCGACGCGTCGCATCCTACTTCGGGGCGCGGGACTCTCCCTTGCTCGGCTTCGAGGGTCACGACCAGCCCTTTTCGATCCCGTACTGCTTCGGTCTTCATCTCGAGCCCTCTCAAACTGGACGTGGGGACTTGGGGGTGCTCCGCCTGTCCTGTGGGAGACAGCTTTGGAGACCTCCCTCATAGTCTCGGCCATCCGGTTATATTTGTCCTGGAGGTCTTCGAACTGCTGCTTAATTACGTACTCCTGGGCTGCGAGAGGCTGATGGTCGCTGCCTTCACGTACTGAATATCCAGCCGAACGCTGGTATCTGACGGACACTTCCCGGTCGTCATGGCCCCTTTCTCGTCCTGTCTCTACCGAGGGAGGAAGCTCCCCTGAAGGTTCTTCCCCCATGTCTATGTTGGACGTCGCTCTCGTCCTCTTTCGGTTGTAGGTTCTGCCCACCATTACCATCGGTTCCCACAGACGGCGCCAATCTGTTGCTGCCAAAAATACCCCGCTAGTCGAACCTACACAAACACAGACAACGGAGGCCCGGAGTTTTGTCCGGGGTTAGTCCTCCGACGCTTAAATCAGGGTCGGCCGCACAGTTCAATAAGGGAGTAATGGTGAGGGTATCAGAAGAACTTACCTTCCCCTTTCCTCTGTGCCTTCTTATATAGCCCTTTGGGTTTAGGGTTTTCCCCCTTCTTCCCTCTTAGAGTCCTATTCGAATACGTCCAACCTTCTGGGGGGAATATTCCCCTCATGCAGACGACGTGATCCTGCGTGATTTTGCAAGCGTGCCTCGGTGATTGAGCGTGCTTGGGCGTGAGTGATTTCTCAGAACCTTCGTCTGACGGAGGACACGTGTCTCAGAGGTGACACGTGTCATTGCCCCCACCGAGAGATTGTTTTGGCTATATCACTTGGCTATTTTGGTGGCAGAGTCAGTTATGGACTCTCCACGTAATGGAGTTGATGGGGTTTTGGCAAGTGTTAATAACCAACGTTCAAACTCTTGTGAATTGGATATGGGGCCTCGGGTGGGTATGATTTTGAATACGGAACCGATGCGGGTCATTAGTAGCTCTTGTCAATCTGATGACTTGGCAGAAGAAGGTGTTCATGAAGTGGTGCTTCCAGTTGATTCTGTGGTGGTAGAGGCTGTTGGAAACTTGGTTCCCTCCCCTGTGTCAGTGACGAGCTGTGATAATGGTCGTATGGCTATTGTCCATTACGATCTTTCAGCAAACGTGGAGCATACGTAACAAAATAATTTACCTTTTACGATGGTTAGGCATAAGAACTCTGAGGAGAGGCAGGGTCGGGGGTGCATCCCTGAGTCGAGTCGGTAAGGAGCTTGCAGGAAGCATAATAATGGTCAGGAGATGGCTTGCGTTGATAATATTATCAATCAACGTCAGGATTTTGGTGTGACTACTCGTCGCACAACTAGATCTCAAAACCAGTAAGTGATTAATGAAGTGCTTAGTTTGGAATATTCATGGAATTGCCAACAGACGAGCACGAGCTGCTTTACTCAATATTGTCCGTGAGTATGATCCATTGTTCTTGTGTTTAGCAGAGCCGAAGGTGGATCCAGATAAGTTCCCTAAAAAAATTTTTGTTTCTTTGGGATATAATATGGATTTTCTTTATAATTTGCGAGGGGATGCTGTGCCAAATTTATGGTTCTTTTGGAAGGCTAGTATTAACCGCCCTGTAGTTGTTTTGAATTCAAATCAACATATTTCTATGTATGTTGAGGTTTCAGGGGTTCGTTGTTTTTTATCTGTAGTTCATGCTAACTGTTTCAGGGCAAGACGACGGGCGTTATGGTGTGGTCTTTGTTCCATCTCAGGATCTATGCATCCTTGGATGGTCTTAGGAGATTTTAATTCTTACTTGTTCTCTCATGAAAAGAGGGATCCAAACATATATAATGTGGATTCCTCAGAAGATTTTGCTTCTTTTATGGATTCAGCATTGATGTGGTAAAAATTGACCAGATGTTCTTCCCTGCAGCTCCTGGTACTTTGGCAGACCTGCACGAAAGAGGTGACAGGGGAGAGCCGGGCTGACCCGACGAGGGACTCTCCAATGCCTAAGTCAGATCTTTCCATAGCAGATGCTCAAGAGAGCTTTTCCAGTAAGAGAAGTGAGTGCTCGATCCCCCATGAAGGAGGCTTACCTTGGTATTTATAGGCTGCTGATGGAGGACAAGTGGGAGACGATTGTGAAGAGTCTTGTTTAGGCATGGAGTCCTTGAGGGGAGGGGCTCTGTGATTCTAGGAATATTCTGGGTCTTGGGGGTATATTCCAGGGAAATATTCCCCTCCTATCTTGGAAAGGCCAACCGTGTGAGGGATAAACGTCTATGGTGACGTGTAGTGGATAGAGTCCTGTCCTTCTGAATAGGGATTAGGTTCCTTGAATGTAGGGTTGGATGAAAGCACATCCCTGGAAACCTTATTGTTGACATCATGCCGAGGTGGCAGCACAGCCTGATGGAGGCCGAGGTGATAGCACGGCCTGATGGAGGCTGAGGTGACAGCACGACCTAATGGAGGTCAAGGTGGCATCACGTCCTGATGGAGGCCGAGGTGGTAGCATGGCCTGATGGAGGTTGAGGTGATAGCATGGCCTGATGGAGGCCGAGGAGGCAACACGACCTGATGGAGGCCGAGGTGGCAGCACCGCCTGATGGAGGCCGAGGTGATAGCACGACCTGATGGAAGCCAATGTGGAAGCACGGCCTGATGGAGGTCGAGGTGGCAGCATGCCCTGATGGAGGCCGAGGTGGTAGTACGGCCTGATGGAGGCGAGGTAAGAGCACGGCTTGATGGAGGCCGAGGTAAGAGCACGGCCTAATGGAGGCTGAGGTGGTAGCACGGCCTGATGGAGGCCGAGGTGGTGGGACAGTCCTATTCAGTGTTGCATACACGCTTCAGCCATGCTGAGGAAGGGGACATATTTTGCCTCATCACCAGCCCCCTGCTTTAGTAGTTCAAATCGATCTACTAGAGCATTTAATTCGATGCGAAACATGCTGCTTCACTTTCTCAGCCGAGGCTGCTCAACGGTTCGAGGATGTGGCTGTCACTTGTTCAAAGGTGAAGGTAAAGCGCCTTCATAGGGTGCCGCACAAGATCACAAAGTAACTAAAAGTTGAGAAGAAAATGGTCCGATATGAGGAGGTCCGTGCCAATGATGTCGAGTTTATAACTGGAGAGCTAGAACAGGAGGTTGCTAAGCAGCTCAATGCCAACAACAACTTGATGAAGGAGAATGATGCTCTCTAAGATGAGTTATCCGAGACTCAGGGCGCTCACAAGGAGGAGGAGCTTGCAGCTAGGGTTGGCGAGCTGGAACGGCAACACCGGGCTGGGCTGGAGGTCAAAGAGGTGGTTGACATTAACATTGCTTCGTATCAGGTCGGCTCAGATGATGCCATATGGTTCATCCTGAGTAAGATGCCAGGCTATAATCTGATGGACTATGAGTAACGCGTTCTCGCCCCTGCTACTTCGGTGCAGCTCGGTAGCCCGATCGTTGTTAGTGAAGAGGTGACCCGACTCAAAGGATAGCTAAGTGAAGAGCTAGGCCTGTGGATTATCCCCCCCCCCGAGATTAGCCTTGTATATATATATGTAGATGTCTCCTTCGGGAGAGATGTACTTTGAGGGCTTTTTCCCCTTTTTTGATAAATGCAAAATTTGTTTTGATGTCTTCATCTCCCAGCATTTTTGTGCTTCTTTCTTAATTTTCTTCTACTTCGAGCGCGGCTCAAAATGAGTAACTTGTTGGAAGAATAAGGACCAATATAGCTGTCTAAGTGTGGGTCCGTTCCCTATCTGAGCTCGGAATTGATCTTCCATGTCTAGCTTATGAGCTCTTGAGGTGCCAAGCCTGGGACTAGCCATAGGGGTGCCGAGCTGGGGTTTGATCTTATGATGTGCCTTAAGGTCTTTTGTGGTGTCAATTCATGGCTGGGGCTTGCATGCTTTATTGTGTAAGGTCTTGAGGTGCCGAGCCATGCTCGGGCTTACATGCATTAATGCGTAAGGTCTTGAAGTGCCAAGTCGGGGATTGGGCTTACATGAATTAATGCGTAAGGTCTTGAAGTGTTGAGCCATGCTCTTGATTGTGTGCCTTAATGCGTAAGGGCTTGAGATGCCAAGCCATGCTCGGGCTTACATGCCTTAGTGCGTAAGGGCTTAAGGTGTTGACCTGTGCTCTGTCTGCATGCCTTAGTGCACGCAGAGCTGGGCTCGGGCTTGCATGCCTTAGTGTGTAAGGGCTTTAGGTGCTGATCTGGGGCTCGACACTGCATGCCTTAGTGCGTAAGGGCTTAAGGTGCCGAGCTGGAGCTGGGGCTGGGGCTCGGGCTCGGGCTCGAGCTTGCATGCCTTAGTGCATAAAGGCTTGAGGTGCCGAGCTGGGCTTGTACTTGCATGCCTTAGTAAGGGCTTGAAGTGCCAAGCTGGGCTTGGGCTTGCATACCTTAGTGCGTAAGGGCTTGAGGTGCTGAGATGGGGCTCAGGCTTGGATGCCTTAGTGCGTAAGAGCTTGAGGTGCCGAGCCGGGGCTTGGACTTGCATGCCTTAGTGCATAAGGGCTTGAGGTGTCGAGTTGGGCTTGTACTTGCATGCCTTAGTAAGGGCTTGAAGTGCCGAGCTGGGCTTGGGCTTGCATGCCTTAGTGCGTAAGGGCTTGAGATGCCGACCTGGGGCTCAGGCTTGCATGTCTTAGTGCGTAAGGGCTTGAGGTGCCGAACCGGGGCTCGGACTTGCATGCCTTAGTGCGTAAGGGCTTAAGGTGCCGAGCTGGGGCTCGGGTTTGAGTGCCGTAATGCGTAAGGGCTTGATGTGTCAAGTCGGAGCTCGGGCTTGAATACCTTAATGCATAAGGGCTTGATGTGCCTAGCCGAGGCTCATGCTTGCGTGCCTTAATAAGGGCTTGAGGTGCCGAGCCAAGGCTCGAGCTTGTATGCCTTAATAAGGGCTTGAGGTGCCGAACCGGGGCTCGGGCTTGCATGCCTTAATGCGTAAGGGCTTGAGTTACAAAAACTAGGGTCTGGTCTTGATAGTGCCAAACTTGAGCATGGTCTTAGATGCTACCGAGCTTGTACCTCGTTCTTCAATGATGCCGAGCTGTAGCTCGATCTTAGATGCTGCCAAGTTGTAGCCTTTCTTTATGCCTTAGTTGTTAAGGTCTTTGTTTCCTTAGAAGATACAGCTATTTGGGAGAAGCTTCATAGTATATTGATGTGTGGTATGCACTTGGGACAAATACATTGCTTCGAAATAGAATCTAATCCGCTCCATGAATAAAATTGAATAACTGAGATATGGAAGCTAAGGTGCTAACAATATGAAATCTATAAGACTAACACCTAATCGATGGGATTTCAATGCAATCTACTGATAAAACTGTCTACTGGCCTCAGTGATTGGGGCAGTAAGCAGTTGTTCTACTGGCTCGACTTGGGTCAGGAGGCATTCATCTCGGCAATCAACAATTTCTATCGTACAAGCTAGGCCCAAGCATGGTTTCTTGACAGATTTTATGAAGTTTACATGGCATTCCCGAGATTCCTTCTGGCTGGACTTGCATTTACCAACTCCATTGCTGACAGGGAATTTGACTTTCATGTGCTTAGTGGACACAATCGTACTAAGGCCATTGAGACCAGGTCGGCCAAGGATTGCATTGTAGGGTGAGGCGATCTTGGCAACCATAAAAGAAACCATGGTAGTGGCTGTCTGAGCTCCCTGTCCGATGGTTACAGGCAAGTCTATAACTCCTTCCAGCTCTACTGGTGTGCCTGAAAATCCGTACAAGGGTCCTACAGCTAGCTTTAGGGTCCCAGTGCCAAGCCCTAGTTTGTGAAGGCTTCATAGGACATGAGGTCAACGGAGGCTTCTGTGTCCGCTAGGACCCTGCGGAAGGGGTGGTTTGCCACCGCTAATTGAACTACGACTGCGTCGTTGTGAGGCCAATTCAATTCTTCTAGATCTCTGTCAGAGAACGTAATGAATGGATCCGTTCTGAGGGCTTTGACAAGTTGTTCCGTGATACATATGAACCGTGCATGGGCTTTGGGTTTTCTGAATGATTTTGTCGTGGGTTTGCCCATGATTGTTAGAATAGCTGGACCCATGAGCTGGTTATCATAAGCATCAGCTCAGTCCGTGGCTGGTTCCTTGGACAGCTCGGCCCTATCTCTGCTCGGCCTAGCATCATCTCTCCTCTGCTCAGGCCAGTTCCCACCATATTTCTGCTTCAAATACTTGCTAAGGTATCCAGCCTTGGTGAGCTCATCAATTTCCCTTTTCAGAGACTTGCAGTCTTCAGTGTCATATTCATGGTCTTGGTGGTATCGACAATACCGATTGAGGTTTTTCTCCTCTGGTTTAGCAGTCATTGGCCTAGGCCAGCAAAAATACTTCTGATCTTAAATCTCTAAGAGTAGGTTTGTTCAGAAACGATCAAGTTCATATCGCTCAGGTTCATCAGTGTCAAGCAGTCGATCTGTTCTATTCTTCTTCGGCTCACAGGAATCGTCCCTAGGCCTCAGAGTCTTTTTCTTCTCCTTCTCCAACTGTTCACCTATCCCTCTGGCGGCTAGGATTTCCTCCATGTTGGCGTATTGATTGTATCATCTTAAAAGCTCGGGCATTATTTCTAGCAAGTCAAGGGCCAGAGACTAGACCAGATCTGGGTGCATTACCCTGTTGCACAATGTGCTATACGCCACTCCTTCCTGTAGATTTTTTACCTCCAATGTCGCCTTGGTGAAGCGAGCAAGGATCTCTCTTATCATCTCTCTCGCTCCCTGCCTCATGTTCATTATGTTTTATGTAGTTTGCTTCTGCTTTATACTTGCTTGAAAACGTGTGAGGAACGCTCTTGTTAGCTCTTCATAGCTACCGATGGACCATGGCAGTAAGTTTGATATCCATACCAGTGCAACTTCATTTAATGAGGCTGTGAAGGCTCGACAGAGATTAGCGTCTGACCTACCATAAACCGTCATGGTCGAGCTATGGTACAATAGATGATCATAGGGATCTATGGTGCCGTCATATCCATTGAAGATGGGTATCACGAAATTTGGAGGCACCTCGACGTCTATTAGTTCGTCGAATAGTGCATTATGGGCCGGAGTTACAGTTATGTCGATCGGGTGCCTTTGCCTCTGTATTTCTTCTAATTGCTCAGTGAGGTGCTGGATGCGGCTCTTCAGGTCATCCCTTCTCACCTCGGCTAGGTGATCCAGGGATCTTCATGCCCTTTCACCTCTTCTGGGGCTTCTTCTTCGGCCTTAGTGACCACCAAGCCAATCCTGGCCTTGCAGTGGTGCGCCACTAGTCGGTCTGATTAGCGAGGTCTGACCCCCATGGCATTGATCTTGTTGTTCTTCTCTGTGTGGACGCACACCTCTAGTGAGTCTTTGAGGTGATAGCTGGCGTCCTCCTACCCGGGGTGGGGATCTATGGGCATCATGTGTCTCTGGACTCCGATGACACGTGGAACAGTGAGCTCTTCCGTTCTAGGCAAGAACGTGACCTTGCTTGCGCCCCTCGGTAGGAGAGAGGGGTGGTACAGAGTGAACAGTGCGTGTCATTCTGGCCGACCCCCTCCTTGCTATTGATTGAGGGGTGACACTATTGTCAAGAGATTCGTCGTTGAGTTGTCTACCCGGAACAAGCCTAGGCGACTAACCTAAACTAGTCTGTGGCACTGGAAGTGCCGAGCCGAATTAACGTATGAAGTCCTTCTCCAGTGCATTTGTCGCTAACACTTATAGCTACAGGCTCTGCATCTGCTCTTCCATGTTTGGGTGAGTTACCCGGGATGATGGGACATTGCGAGATAGCTGAGGGTTCTGCTCGCGCTGATCCCCCTCTCCCTGGGTAACTTGCGCATCAAGCCTGCTTTGTTGGGGTCCTTGTGGAGGGGTCTCTGCTGGGACATTCTCCTACTCTACCATTGGTGGAGAATGGGGACGTTCAAGTGGTAACTCACGGGTAGATCTTACTCGTGTTGTCGTAGAAGAAACGACCTTATCACTCCTTAATTGCATTGGTCCAAGGTGACTTTTTGTAACCGTTCCCACCGACGGTGCCAATCTGATGCGGTAAAAATTGACCGGATGATCTTTCCTACAGTTCCTGGTGCTTTGGCCGACCTGCACAGAAGAGGTGACAGGGGAGAGCCGGGCTGACCCGACGTGGGACTCTTCGATGCCTAAGTCAGATCTTTCCATAGCATATGCTCAAGAGAGCTTTTCCAGTAAGAGAAGTGAGTGCTCAATCCTCCATGAAGGAGGCTTACCTTGGTATTTATAGGTTGCTGATGGAGGACAAGTGGGAGACGATTGTGAAGAGTCATGTTTAGGCGTGGAGTCCTTGAGGGGAGGGGCTCTGTGATTCTGGGAATATTCTGGGTCTTGGGGGTATATTCTAGGAGAATATTCTCCTCCTATCTCGGAAAGGCCAACTGTGTGGGGGATAGACATCTATGGGTGATATGTAGTGGATAGAGTCCTGTCCTTCTGAATAGGAATTAGGTTCCTTGAATGTAGGGTTGGACGAAAGCACATCCCTGGAAACCTTGTTGTTGATGTTGGGCAGAGGTGGCAGTACGGCCTGATGGAGGATGAGGTGGCAGCACGGCCTGATGGAGGCCGAGGTGGTAGCACGGCCTGATGGAGGCCAAGGTGGAAGCACGGCCTGATGGAGGCTGAGGTGATAGCACGGCCTGATGGAGGCCGAGGTGATAGCACGACCTGATGGAGGCCGAGGTGGCAGCACGGCCTAATGGAGGCCGAGGTGGTAGCACGGCCTGATGGAGGCCGAGGTGATAGCACGGTCTGATGGAGGCCTAGGTGGCAGCACGGCCTAATGGAGGCCGAGGTGATAGCACGGTCTGATGGAGGCCTAGGTGGAAGCACGGCCTAATGGAGGCCGAGGTGATAGCACGGCCTGATGGAGGCCTAGGTGGCAGCACGGCCTAATAGAGGCCGAGGTGATAGCACGGCCTGATGGAGGCCGAGGTGGAAGCACGGCCTGATGGAGTCCGAGGTGGCAGCACGGCCTGATGGAGGCCGAGGTGATAGCACAGCCTGATGGAGGTTGAGGTAAGAGCACGGCCTGATGGAGGTCGAGGTGGTGGGATAGTCCTGTTCAGGTTTGCATACACACTTCAGCCGTGCTAAGGAAGGGGACATATTTTGCCTCATCAAGCATCATTAGTGTTACTCCCTTCTTATGGGTGTAAATTTACTTGGATGAATAACAGAAGGGTTGGCAATGTTCCTGCCGTTTTAGACAGGGGCATATGTAATGATACTTGGCTACAAAAGTTCCCTGATTGCCCCCAAAAGGTGTTGACTAGAGGGTATTCGGACCATTCTGCAGTTATGGTGGATTGTAGAGAGGTGCCTAGTCCTCTGAACGTTCCTTTCCATATGAACCGATTTTGGGCTGATCATGTGGATTTTAAGGATGTGGTTCGGATGAATTGGGCAGTCCACGTGAGGGGTATGCCAGTGTTTGTGGTGGCTCATAAACTCAAGAGGTTAAAAGGAATGTTACGTCATTGGGCGAGAGAGACTTTTTCACATGTGGATCTTAAGGTGAATCGGTCTCGTGTGTACATGGAGGAGATTCAGAGGTGTATTGAAACAGATGGGTTAAGTGACGAGCTTTTTGAGAAGGAGCTAGATGCTAGACGTGATTTTGCTAAAGCAATGGAGTTACAAGAGAAATTGTGGGCTGAGAAATCGAGAAATAGATGCCTGAAGTATGGGGATGGGTGTTCCAGGTTTTTCCACCTGTCTACCAAGATTAGAAGGGGAAAAAATACCATTAGGGAACTTCATACTAATGAGGGGCATGGTCTCACAGATGAGACAAATATTCGGCAGCAGCTTGTAACTCATTTTGAATTATTTCAAAAGGGTGGCATTTCTGTTCGGAATGAGAATTTGTTGGTTGTTATTCCTGAGTTGGTTTCAGCTGAAGATAATGCAATGTTGATGGCAATACCTTCTTTAGAAGAGATCAAGGCAGCAGTTTATGATTTAGACCCTTCAAGTGCTCCAGGTCCAGATGGTTTCCCAAGCACATTCTTTAGAGTTTGTTGGGATATTGTTGGTGATGATGTTTGCTCTGCAATACAAAATTTTTTCCAAGAAGGTGTTGTTACAAAGGGAATAAATTGCAATTTTTTGACATTGATCCCAAAGGTGGAGAATGCCAGGAAAGTAGGTCAATTCAAGCCTATCTGTCTTGGTAATTTTTTCTTCAAACTTATTCCTAAAATTATGGCAACTAGGCTTTCTTGTCTATTGCCAATGCTCATCTCGGATGAACAAGGAGCTTTTCAGAAGGGTAAAATAATTCTTTCAAACATTGGGGTAGCTTCAGAGTTAACTAATATGATGAGTTCCAAAAGTTTTGGAGGTAATATGGGTCTTAAGTTTGATGTTCAAAAAGCTTATGATACTCTGGAATGGCAGTTTTTATTTGATGGGTTGAAGAAATTTGGATTTAATGATAAATGGGTGGACTAGATTCATTAGATTCTCTACTCTACAAGGTTATCTATTCTAGCAAATGGCGGCCCAGTGGGATTTTTTGGTGTTGAACGGGGTTTACGTCAAGGGGATCCCCTTTCCCCAATACTCTTTATTTTAGCGGAAGAGGTTCTTTGTCGAGGGCTTCAAGAGCTGAGATGAAAGAATTTAATAAAAGGCATTCCAGGTCCATGGAATATCTTCACCCCCTCCCATCTTTTGTATGCTGATGATTTATTTATTTTTATGAACGCAAATTTGAGAGGGGTTAAGAATCTTAAGAGATTCTTAGATACATATCAAGCTTACTTGGGGCAAGCCTTCAATCTTGACAAAAGTCAAATGTTTTTGGGTTCAATTGTAGGAGTAAGGAAAATAAGAATCAAGGAGGTGTTACGGATTCCAGAGTGCAGCTTCCCCACTCGCTACTTGGGAGTTCAAATTTTTAAAGGAAGGGTGAAAAAAGAGGCGGTTCTGCCTTTAATCGACAAGTTCAAGGCTAGACTATCTGGTTGGAAGGGTCGATTACTATCATTGGCAGGAAGAGCAGAACTGGTTAAATCAGTGATGAGCAGTATCCCATTACATAATTTTTCAATCTACCTCTGGCCATCGTCTACTATTGTACTGATGGAAAGATGGATTAGGAATTTCATTTGTGTGGTGAAGCAACTTCTTCCAAGGCAATTATAGTTAAGTGGAGTAGTAGTTGTAAACCCAAGCAAGAAGGTGGGTTGGGAATTCGTCATCTCAAGGAGGTTAATTTGGCACTTCTTGCAAAATTAGGTTGGTTTGTCAAGACAGACCAATCGATGTTTGCAAGTTTTTTACGTGGGCGGTTTGTTACGGCTGATGGCTCCCTAAAAGGTTCAACCAAATCCTCTTCTATTCTCCCTAGGTTGAAAAAAATCTGGAATTTCATAGGAGATTCAGAAAGATGGACTGTTGGAGATGGTACATCCATTAATTTCTTGTATGATCTGTGGTTAGGTAAGGACAGAATTGTTGATTTGCTAGCAAATGATGTTTAGCTCCCTCGTACACTTGTTGCTTTTGTATCAGATTTTATTGAAGGAGGGAGGTGGTGTATGCCTCCAGTTCTCTCTTCTCAAATGCAAGCTATTTCTGCTCAGATTGTGCCTACCAAGCTTCCGTCAGTGGACGTTCAAGATAAACGGGTATGGTCTCTTTCTGAGTCTGGTATTTTTTTAGTTTATTCAGCTTGGGAGGTTTTGAGGGATAAGAATAATAATCTTGGTTGGCCTTATCTAGTCTAGATGAAGGGTCTGCTTCCTAGATTTTTCATTTTTGGATGGAGGTTTGCTCATACTCGTTTGCCTACGGATGATATGGTTAAAAAACATTATGTGCCAATGGTTTTGAGATGTGAGCTATGTAAAAAGGAGAATGAATCATATACTCATATTTTCTTGGAGTGTGCTTTTAGCTCTAAGGTGTGGACAGAGCTGATGTGTTTTTTTGAAGTTTGTTGGCATGGTTTTCCATCCATCGAGGAATTATTCTCATGGTGGAAACGGAAAGGAAAAATCGTTAGGTTGAGGAAGCTTTGGATGGCTATGATTATTCTTATTCCATACCATATATGGTCTAAAAGGAACAAAAGGAAATATGAATGTTTGAGAGAAATCATTCTTTTGTGGTCAAGGCAGCATTGAGAGATTTAATTGATTTTTCCAAGTTAGTTCCAATCAATATCAAGTCCGTATCGGAGCTTGTATTTTCCAGACGGTTAAAGATACTGATATCTCCATCAGCAACAAGGAAGATTGTTGAAGTAACTTGGCAATGCCCTCCCTTGGGATATTGGAAGCTCAATATTGATGGGTGCTCGCTAGGAAATCCTGGTTCCTCTGAGGCTGGAGGGATTTTGCGTGATGAGAAGGGGGTTCCCTCTAGGTTGTTCGCAAATTATGAAGAGATTTCTTCAAACTTTGTTGCTGAATTCACAGCCTTTTTTGCTGGTATCAATCATGCAAGATCAATGAATATCCGAAAGCTCTGGATTGAATGCTATTCGATGGCTGTCGTAATGTTCATCAAGAACAAAAAAATTCCATGGGTGTTTCAGCAGGAGTGGTGGTATATTAAGAGCTACCTAGATTCTTGTTTATGGTATATATCCCACTGCTTCCGTGAGATCAACTATGTAGCGGACAAACTCACAAAGCATGCTGCCTCAACTAGATTTTCTTCTACTTGGGATGTTATTCCATCTTTTCTTGTATCTAATATTAATTGGGATGCTCAATTGAGACCTAGATTTAGGTTCTCGAAACCATTTGATTGTATTTCCTTTGGTTGAGTTGCTTTTTCTACTGATAGCCATGCCGAAGGTGGAAAAGTAGTTCAATGGTTTGTTTTTTCTCTCATTCTTTGATCTTCAATTGTTTACTAATAAAATTCATTTCTGATTCTTAGCAAGAAAAAAAACTCAATTGGGAGGCCAAAGTAGGCCAAAGTATTTCTCATGATTTTAGACCTCAGAAAATCTGGATAAACCAAAAATAGTGTTCCTAATCTCCAAGGAGTAATTGGGCTAAGCAAAATGCTAGATTCATGAAAGTTAATTCTTGCCTCGAAACTAGGCAATGGCCATAACGAAAGTTCATCAGGGTGCGACATCCGTGTTAAACAGCTTTAGAAAAATCATGCAGTCATCAGCAAAGTGGTTCCTCTTTGAACACCCAAACTTAGTTGGGAGGCCAAAGTATTTCTCATGGTTCTGGACCTCAAAAAATCCAGATAAACCAAAAATAGTATTCCAGATCTCCAAGGAGTAATATGGCTAAACAAAATGCTAGATTTATGAAAGTTAATTCTTGCCTCGAAACTAGGCAATAGCCATAAAAGTTCAACAGGGTGCAACATCAATGTTAACTAGCTTTAGAAAAAGCATAAAGTTGTCAGGAAAGAGAATGTGAGTCACTCTCGGACCCAACTTACTGGCCTTGATACCATGATAGCAAGAGAGAGTTCATCATCTTAAGAGGTCAATTGAGAAAGCTATCTGACACAAAATAAAATGGTAGGGACTGAGGGGCAACCTTGTCAAAGACCACGATGAGGGTTGAATTTTTCAATAATGGATCCATCGACACGGTATGATATTGTGGTAGTATATTGCATTATCCATCTAACCTAAATTACTAATGTTGCGACAAGAAATCGTCTTGGGCTTTTGGTACATCCTGCACAGAAGAACAAACAGAAGATAGTAAGTGCCAAGCTAATTCGGCGGGACTCTCCAATACCTAAGTAAGATCTCTCTGCAAACAGCAATTCCAGTAAAGAAAGGAAAATTTTTTTGGTCCCTTTGTTAGAGGGCTTACCTAGGTTGCTGCTGGATCACCTCCTTTACAGGTAGAGCTAATGCTTGTTGGGTATTTTGGTTTGACATTGCTTCACACCCAAAAAGAAGCGAGCTACGTCTGAGCTAAGCTTGGAGATGGAAGTCTTCTTTTGTTTCTGGACGGTGAAGTAAGACTCATAACTTTGGAACGGCGGCCATAGAGAGTCCCAATTAGGCAAGTCTCCTAGTGCTGGTAGGATTCGTAGTGTAGTAGAGGTTATATTTAGAGAGTGAATAGGGGAGATAGGAAGTCGTAAGAGTTCCTCATATCCCGCATGCTTTAGTAGATCTCGTTCCTTCTAGGGAGGGAGTTACCCTTTCCTAATTATGATGAATTTGATCCTTGCTTGGAGATTACATGTTAGATTAGGAGTATAAATCCTTGTGGTTAACGTGTTATGTTCGTGGGATCCCATAAATATCGAGTGCCAAGCTACTCTGGATCAATAGCTCCACATCTATCGAGCTCCCGATGGTTGGCCACTCCTCGAGACTATGGGTGTGGTTATAGTCGGACCGATCGGATTTAGCTCAAATATCGTCTTGCTTGGACCTCTAACCATATTTCAGATATGGGTTGCCCATTTGTGCTCGTCTATCCTCATATGTGGGTACAATTTAGCCGCTTGGTAGCTAGCCCAATCATGGGCGTGGATCAATAATTTCACATCCGACCTAGATAGCAATCCCCGATCGAGAATGTAGCTTGGCCACACCTAAACCAATTGACCTGCCTCATGCGAAGGCTTACCAGCTTGATCTCGATTCGTTCCACTGAGTCCACATGGCGTGCAACCATCAGTGAGCATTTTTTACCATATCAACTAATTAAAAACAATTGAAGGACATTCTCAAGGAACATCCATTCGATCTTGTCATATACCTCGCATAAATAAAGTTTCCAAGGCATCTTTTCCATTGGCAGAGCACATTTGGCTTAGCGGAGCGCATTTGGTGCAGAATTACATGGGACCATAAATGTTTTTTGAAATTTCTCGAGAAAGAATAAATGCACTTTTGTAAGAGATGATAAGAGAATTAAAAATCGTCTTAAAATGATTGACAATGCATTTGGTAATAATCTTATAAAAGACGGTGCAAAAGCTAACGAGCTGAAACTGGCTCAAATTCTCTGGGTGTCTAACCTCAGGGATAAAAATGATTGCAATTCTATTCAAGTGTTTGAGCATATGACCAAACTGAAGAACCACTGGACAAAACTAGATCTATAATACGCTAATTAACTTCATATAACTTATTAGGCATACCATCTAATCTTGGGGCCTGGTACGCACGAATTTGGAAAGCAACCCTAAGAATCTCTTCCGAAGAGAAGGGAATACAAAAAGCTAAAATATTTTGGTTGAAACTATAAGAGTGACAATATGAAAAGAAAAAAAAAAAATTAACGAAATAAGATTCAATATGGAAAGCAAAACTTGGTCTCCCCAAAGATCTTAGAGCCATCCATCAAGAGCACAAAGGTTAGAGCTCTAATTAATATACACCTTTGAACTGTCTCCTATGAAAGAAGAAGGTATTACAATCTCCAACCTGAAGTCACTTAACCCGGGACCTCTTGGCCCAAAACTTCTCCTCTTGAGCGTGAAGCTCTTCAAGGCATCGTTGACACTATTGCTCTAAGTCCTAAAGGTTGAGTCTTATTGAAAGTAAAGGGATGTGAAAATTGAAATCATTTTAGAAAAAAAAAATGAAAGGTTTGTGATCATGATTAATTGTATAATTATACTTAGAACTCTTGCCATATTTTTTTTTTTTTAAGTGTGGTTTCATATGTAAAATTTATTTAATTTTTCAAATTAAAGGATTTTATTAAAAATCAAAGAAAATCTGATTCTAAAGTAAAGTTAAATTTAATAACTAAAAATAATATATTTTGGAGTAAGTTATACCACCATCTGAGGTAAAGTTCCAAAAAAATTCAGTTTTATATTGATATAAATTATCTCTCTTCCCTTCCTTTTATTTTCCTTGCAAACAAACAGAGTTAAAAGTGAAAATTATTTCCAAAGAAAATTTGTTTTGGGTATTCGATTGATGAGAAAATATATTTTTCATTGTAAATTTCACATAAGAATGTTCCAAAAGCACAAGATTGTGCAGAAATTTTAATTTTGAATGACCTCTGAAACATGGAGATATTTTCCCTAATGTAGGCCAGAATTATCTGCTTCCAAATTCTACGAAACAAGGACTCATGGCCCAACAACTTTTATGACAATTTTTTTCTCAGAAAATCACTATAACATACTCGAAATGGCTCATGAAGTTGATGCACGAACCAAGACAGAATTCTGACAAAAAAAAAAATAATAATAATAAATGAAAATAGAATTGATATGGGCTGAAACTCAACTGTTCTAGGATGTGTTCTTAGTACTAGCGGTTTTGAAACTCTTCTAAGATGCAAGGATGCTAGGGAAAGTTCCTACTCTTCATGGAAAGGGTGAAACTCTTCAAGGTTTCAAAAATGAACTCTTAAAGGTTCAAGAGAAATGCACTTGGCAATGTCTTC
The DNA here is from genome assembly GCF_013358625.1 of Macadamia integrifolia. Classification (NCBI taxonomy): domain Eukaryota; kingdom Viridiplantae; phylum Streptophyta; class Magnoliopsida; order Proteales; family Proteaceae; genus Macadamia; species Macadamia integrifolia. The sequence continues at coordinate 31,697,446 of NC_056565.1, read as the reverse complement.
ATTCAAAATCCACTTTCTAGTACATTAGAATTGGACACTATTTATAGGCCCAACTAAGTTGCAAAATGACTTAACTACCCTCCCTTACAAGTCTCTATGATGATTATATAATCAAAAGTAAAAAATCTCAAATCCAATGGTCAAGTGATGACATGAACCAATTACAAAATGACCTGATAGAGAAGGCACTAAATTACAAAAAGATAATGCAAAGATCAAAGATTGCTTGTAGACTCTAGGTGGATTTCCCCTTTCAAGGCTGGCTAAGAACTTTCTTTCATAAAATTCTACATCAACTTCTACAATGGGAGGTAGAGGATTTGTAGAACAGAAAATTGGGCCAAGACTGGCTGAAGCTAGACTTAAGTTAGCCTTAGCCAAGAACCGGCCTAGTTTGGACTGATTCCTATTCTTAGGTTTGAGCACTTCATGGGCCTCTATTAATTAAATAAACTACTCATGTGTTTGGGCTGACCCATTAACAGATAAAAATATAAAATAATTAAAAATCCTAAAACTATTAACTATGCCCAATTACATTAAACAATTAATCATGAACCAAAATAAATGATAAGACGCGATTCTGATCTCCTCACTAGGGAGAGAGTTATTTTTTAATGCGATTCATTATATAGGCTGCCCACTTCAAGTACTCTTTAATTGGGATCATTGGAGTCTTCCACCTTGGTCTGCCATGATTAAGATCCTTTTTAAGGAGAGGAATGCTCTGACGACAAAAATCCAGTCCCTAGTGGTGTAGGGTTTGTGATTCCAGTTCATTATGAATTAATTTATATTTGTTTTCCATGTGGGAAGTTGTTTCATCGAACATCTAAATGTCTTGCCAAGGTATCTTCATACGTTGGTTTTGATCAGTACATCACCCGACCACTGTTTGATGAAATGCCCCTTTCAGTTTCTCCTGTTAAGGTGTCTTTTGATGGCTTACTGTCTACTTTGGTTACCGCTGAGAAGGTTTTTCTCCTTCAGACATTATATTTTAAGTTGCCTGATTCTCAATAGGTTTATGTGCATGTTCCCCTCCCCTTCCCATGTTAGTTGAAGGTCAAATTCATCTCCTGTGGAAAGTGTAAGGGAGGTGGTTGAAAGAAACCAATTAGGGATTGAGCATTTAACCAACAGTCTCATCCCATCTTGGATTTGGCTAAGGCAAACATGCTAGCTGATGTTGGAATATTTTAATAGTTTTAAAATTTGAAGATTCAAAATATTATTTTGTTTCATCAAAGTGTGTGTTGAAGAGGTTTGTCGAGGTTTGTCTCTTCCTAATAGGCACCTAAGTGACCAATAGGTGTGACTATTGGAAAGCATGTTCGAATGGTCAACAGACATGTATTATGGAAGAGACATGACTTTTGGGAACACCCAGTGGAGGTGTCCCTTCTTCTCCCATATATAGTAAGACAATCCCTACTTCAAAAAGATTTTTTAGTTCTCTATTATTGTTTGGTTTTATTCTTTTGAACTATTGAGCCTAGCCTTACTCTCCCAAATGGTCATAGTCTGTGTAGACAAATATTAGTGGTTGTTTTATCTTAGAGGTAAAACATAAGAATCCCCAATTGTACTTATGTAGGGGGCATTTCAGACCTTAAGAAGAGTATCTATTTGTGATACGATTCAACCTGTTTGGTTCGTTAATTTCAACAATTTGTGCCGATCTTCTTCATCAATTCGTCTTGCTTCAACCAAAGAGTGCATCTCAACAATATCGATCATGTAATTTTCAACATCGGGTACTTATTTCTAACAATCTTAAGGTCTGAAACCCTTTAGAATCTGATTTGAGTTATTACGTATGACTGGTTTGAGTTATAAAGCATAATTTGAAACTGTTTGGTATAAGATTAAGACTGAATGTTTCTAGATTACTTGCAACTCTATTTACCAATAGAACAAACGATGTTGAGGTTATCCCGCAATGGTAAAAGAATCTCTCTTTTACATACCGGGAGCTTTCTTGAACTTTGGTTTGCCGTTTTCACTGAATGGAGAAATGATTTCAGTGTTCCTAATACAAAGAAGAAAAAATTTGTAAATGCGGGTTGGTGTCCACGGTAAAACTGGATACCAATAATTTGAAGTCTTTAGCAGACTAGCAATGAAGTTTAATAGGATCAGACAATTGCAGTTCACATTTTCCCAAAAGAAAACCATTCTATTTTATCCCTACCACTTGAAATGTGATATTGCCAAAAAGGTTTTACTAACAACCCATGTAGAGGGTGTGACCCTATTAACCAATCCTCTTTGTTCTTCTTCCGGTTTGATCACGAGAACTGTTAAGTTTAACAGTAACAGTATTCAGGAAAAACCTCAGTACTATTTCGATTTTTGAGGAGAGAACCAACAAATTGAGGCGATTGGTTTAAAAAACAAATTTTCAATAATGATTTAGAAGTCTATGTGAGATGGACTTCTATGTGGATAAACTAAAATATTAAATAAATTAGTTGGATACACACGGCGTTTCTTCATGTCCGTTGGGTTGAATTGAGTTGTGTATCTTTTCGCTTTGTAAACAATGTGAATATCAGTAGAATATATGTACTATTTAATGGCACATACCCACGGCTTGAGGTGAGTGGATATGATTTAAGAAATTCAATAGGATCGACCTGAATTGGTGGAATCGGATTGGTATTGGCCTTGACCAATTTGATGAAAGAAAAAATGAAAAAAAAAATATATTTTTAACATTGAATCCATGGTTACTTATGTCCGATCAAATTGATCCATATCAAGATCGGGTTAGTATCAGCATTGATCGGTTCGGGCATCAATTTTGTGTTTTTTAGACTATGATCAGAAAATGGGACAAGTAATGCTTGCTTATTCTACTAATGGTATTGACTTTTGTATCTAAATCGAATCATTAAAATTGGAAAATTAGGTTTAAATATGTCCTTAGATCTTTTGATTGTTGGTACATGGTGACTCAATTGAGACTCAATTCAAACTGAAATAATTATGATGCAAGGGTTTTGTTACCAAATCAGAAATTTATTTATTTTGTATATCAATGTATTGCATCATGTTAATTACAAGTATACTTACAATCCATATTTTAGTTTAAGTCAATCATTGTTGTCTTGGTTTTCCATATTTTATATGTATATTGTTATGATGCAATGTTTTAGGTATTTCCTTGGTTCATAATATGTTGTGGTTGTATGATTGACAATGAAGTCACAATTCCATATTTATGGATGAAATAATATGTTTGAATACTTGAGAAAAGTGAGTATTTCGTATGTGAATATGAAATTGTGGAGTTTTTGAACTCTGGCTATGTGCATTCATATCTTGAATTACACAACATGAAATTGTAACATGCAATTAATAGTGCTTGACTATTATGTTACATGATGCTATAGTGGTGTAGTTCCCCATAAAATGCATACTCATATTGTTTGGGTATATGTGTATAGATATTATAAACCCAAAAATGTGGGGGAGTTATTATGAGATGCATATATTTGTACAATAAGTATCTTTGAAAGAGATAAATAAGACAAGTAGAAAGATCAATCTCTACTCGGAAATGGAATCTAGTAGGTGTACTTAGATTTGGTTATGCAAATGTTTGGAACATTACCTTAGTTCAAAGGTAGAATGTACAAACTTGTGTTGGTGGAGTGATTCAAGGAATCGGTAAAATAAACCTTGGTTACATGTTTCACCATTATTTTATTGGTTTATGACTTTGTATGAAGGTCGGATCAAAAAGCTAAAAAAGGTTAAGGATGTAAATGATAGAGAAGCACATATATATGTTTTGGATATATGTGGTGAGGTTAGTAAGATAGAGTTATCAACTCTATGTAGTTAGAAAAAATAATTTGACTAGGATTTGTATACAACCTTAGATCACTAAGGTGATATCATCTAAAGGAATGAGCTCCAGAAGGCCTGTGTTATAGGTCATGTGATGGACACCCAACCTATGTGAAGAGATAAATTCCTGAATTAGGTTCAAAGGGTAAAAACAAAGTCACTGGATGATTTGTCTAGTACTACTAAAATATTTGTTCATTCTAGTTAGATGGGAAAGTAGTACCACCACAATGAAAGAATGATGAGTTTTAGACTCTTAATCAAGCCAAATCTCATAGAAATGTGGGGGTCTGTTAACTGTGGTACACACTATGGGCTGACCAATGTGGATGTAGGGGGTCAGGTCACCTATCGATGAGAGTTTTATAGGCGAACTCTCTAAACATCCATAAAACTAGGATAAGGGACAAGGCCAGTTTTTATTAAAAAGAAAATGTCCATTTCATAAAGGGATCGTAGTTAAGGTCGATCGGTAAAATATGGCTGATGGGCTAGTTGGCTACGATGATGAGGAAAAGTTCAAGAAGTCTGACTTCACCCGTACTCTGTAGTATAGTTCATCAGACCTAGTGTAGGTTCAAGTCCTGAAGACACCTACAACAAAGTATTCAACTGTGTTTTATACGCTCAATAGTTTGACTCAAGATTTATCGATTTTTGAAATTTGTATGGGCTTTACTAATTGTATTGAATATTTTGAATCTTGTGGGGGATTGGTGGAATATTTTAATAGTTTTAAAATTTGAAGATTCAAAATATTATTTTGTTTCATCCAAGTGTGTTGGAGAGGTTTGTCTTTTCCTAATAGGCACCTAAGTGACCAATAGGTGTGACTATTGGAAAGCATATCTGAATGGTCAACAGACATGTATTATGGAAGAGACATCACTTTTGGGAGCACCCATTGGAGGTGTCCCTTCTTCTCCTATATATAGTAAGATAATCCCTATTTCAAAAAGGTTTTTTGGTTTTCTCTATTATTGTTTGGTTTTATTCTTTTAAACTATTGAGCCTAGCCTTACTCTCCCAAAGGATCATAGTCTGTGTACAATCAGACAAAGATCAGTGGTTGTTTTATCTTGAAGGTAAAATGGAGGAATCCCCAATTGTACTAATGTAGGGGGCATTTCAAACCTTAACAAGAGAATCTATTTGTGATATGACACAACCTGTTTGGTTCGTTGATTTCAACAATTTGTGCCGATCTTCTTCATCAATTCGTCTTGCTTTAACCAAGGAGTGCATCTCAACAATATTAGTCATGTAATTCTCAACATCGATTACCTATTTCTAACAGCTAATACACCAGCTTTACTACAAGTGAATAATGTTAATGTTTGTTTAAAGAAACAAGAAACTCAGAGTTTGACTTCTTCTCAGTTCAAATCATAGTGGCAATTGGGTTTGAAGGAGATAATGAGGGAAACAACTGTGTAGACCTCCATCCTCCTGGGTGTATCTGCCAAGTTATGGATGGGTCCCCAAATCCAGGGTATACTAGACTCACTCCACGAGGCTAATGCTACCCCTAGATTAGTTCAACTTCCCTCACATTATGGATTATCATTTTTACTTCCCTGCATCTGTGATCATACATAACCACTATTATGCTTCTGATTAGTTTGCTCCCTCCTTAGTGTTCACCAGATCTGAGCCCTTAAAAAACAAGGGGCACACATAGGCTTTGTTTTTAAAGAAATTTTCAAAGAAGTCCAGTCTTGTACATGGAATGTCCTCATCTTCAAATGATGGTTCACTGAATTCCAAGAAAGATTGTTTCCAATTTTGTGAAGGGAACTAAGAGGTAAAAGAGGAAAAGAACCCTTGATGATACATCTACACAGATGGCTAAACTTTTGAGGTTTTTCGAAGGTTCTCAAAAGACTTGCTCAAAATCCACTTCCAATGTTTCAACCCATTTGAGAGCCTTGGTTTGTGAGATGACGATAGAGAATGAGCTCCATCACACTTCACTAAAAGGAAGACCTTCCGAACTAGTGAAGATGGTGGTTCGAATATGTTGTAGAAAGTAACTCTTATCTTAGTCTCATTGGGTAACTTTCTCCTTTGGGAAACAGACTCTCCTACAAAGTAAGGGGTGGCTGCGTACATTTGCCTCTCCCAGACCCTTTAATAGTGGGAGCCTGGTGCATTGGGTTGCTCTGAATTTTTTCTGTATGTGTGAACTTTTGTTGGTTTTGTCCCCAGTACTAGAAGTTTTGGGGGTGGCATCAGTCTAAGAAGCTTGGAAGTAAAGCTCCATGTCACAATGTGGTACGTGTAGAGGCTCGCCCTTCTTCCCTATTTTGTAGGAATCGATTAGGACAAGAGTTTAGAGCAATGGTGATTGTCGTGGCCTATTAGGAGGAGACAACCTCAATTCTCATAGGGTTTCAATTCTTCCATTCCACCTTCACATTCCATAGTAAATAGTTACAATAAGAAGTTGTAACTTACCCCACTACTTACCCCATTACAAGCTACTACCATAACCATCTCACATATGATAACAACCGATACAACATAACTACTTACATATGATAATAAAAACCCTAACATAACTAACTTACATATGTGATAATAACAACCGAACTCTCACATGTGATAATACCCTTACACCCTTAGACATGAAATAACCCTAGGCACATAACAAATCCTCCCCACAAAAAGTGGTCTTGTCCTCAAGACCCCAAGAAGGAAATTGCATCTTCAACTCCCTCAAATTCTCCCATATTGCCTCATCCGGGGACATACCTTGCCAATGGACCAGCACCTGTGGAATTTTCTTGTGGAATCTGGAATTAAGAATGGATTGTGATTTAGGATAGAAACTCCTTGATCGGCTCCTCGCTTTTTACCTATATGAGTACCCTGGTATGATCGTCTACGCTATTCTTGACCCGAAGATATGATGATCGGCTCTGCCCCTCCATCCATCGGCACTCGCTTAGGCCAATCACACATCCCACAGGGGAGAAACCGACCTTGATTGGCCCAAAACCCCTTGGTTAGTTCCACCCTCCCGGCCACACCGTCCTCTAGAGGGGTTGATCAGCTCCTTTGGTGACTCACCTCGCCAACCACACGCCATGCTAAAGAAGCAGTCCCCCCCCCCATCCCACGTGGCGCCTAGATTCTATGCGTAACCGTAGGACAGTCACATCCATAACTGCCTGGATGTGTAATCATGGTTACTCAACTGCATCAGTATTAAGGTTGACGATTATTAGACTTGAGTTCAACTATGCTCAAGTTAACTATTATAAGATTCTCCGCATTAACCTGGACAGGGACTAGTCCACCAATAGCGCTCAGTCCAGATCAAAGAGGAAAGTGACCCAACAACCAATGGGTAGCAGGACTGGCCAAGTACATAAGGGGGAGATAGTGAAATCAAAGGTAAGACAAAGAGAACACTCTGAGCTCTGTATTCTTCTTCTTCCTCCCTTATATTCATTACTAACTTTAGCATTGAAGGACACTTTTCATTGCCAACACTCCAAGCCCTTCAGTCCACTTTCGTATCTAATTTACTGTAAGTCATCGCAGAATGGGAATCTGCAGCATCAAAAATATTTTCCAATTAAAAGAAACACTTTTCAAAAAATATCGGGACATGGAAAGGAAACCCTCTATTGATAGGCTATCTAAAATTTCTAATATTCTTCATTGGCTGCTAGTGGCTAAAGAACTATTAAAAAAAAAAAAAAAAGACTAGGCACCTCTGTATTAACTATGGGAATCATAATACTAAGAAATGATTTTTTCCATTTCTGTGCTAAGAAACGATTTTTGGAATTGCAAAAAGGTGTTTGATTTTTTTGTTGCTCGAAACGTTTTCAACAGTGTAGTCAAGTTCAGGACATGAATGAAGGCACGGCGTTGTAGAATGCAAATCACGAGTGAAGGCATGACGTTGGAGTTGTTGGTATGCTTCATGGAGATGAGTTTCAGAAGGATGAAGGAAATCTGAAACTATGAGCTTTGCACAACCATGGTGGAATCGCCACTTCTAGATAGCGCGAAGCTTCAACAATGGGTTGGGGTTTTCACAATTTTTGTCACTCCCACTTGTTTCTAGAAATAGAAAAAACAAGTGTAACTTGTTTCTCCATTTCTATTTCCAGATTTCTAGAAATAGACATAAGTTTCTATTTCTGTTTCTAAAAGCAAGTGAAAAGAAACAGAAAAATCAAGGGTTTTTGGGCTGTTTTTCCATTTTTGAGCACAGAAAAATGGAAAAACCATTTCTGGAAAAAAAATCAAACGGGCCCTGCTATGGCAAATATCCTTGCAGACCATATGCATGGCATTTTCACAACTTCTATCCCCTTAGATCCCCATTTAATTGAAATTTTATTTCAACCTATGATTTCTGATGAGGAAAATATATCTTTAACCTTCCTTCAGTAGAAGCGATTCATTTTGTTTTTTTTTTTTTTTTTTCTGATAAGCAAAAGAAAGGCATGCATTAGTTAATAGTAGTCAAGTTACATGCTGGATAATACCTAAATATAGGTAATCTAGTAGTTATAGTTTCATAAGCTAGATTCTTAATGGCAGCTAGAGACAAGTGTCCAGTTATATCACAAAACGTGGGGTACTTAGGATGAGTTTCTATTTCATGGCATAGCATAACTAGAGTTGTAGGCCATAATTCCAAAAGTTTTTGAAATTGCTTTGCAAAAAGATGATCGATCTCCATCGCATCACTCCATACTTGATCCACGACCCAATTGTTCATTCTCACTCGAGCCATCCTTTGGTGGAGTCCTAGAGCCTCCGCCTCACCACTTTTTCCTGTCAACACATAGTTCGCTTCCCATAAGATCTCGGTGTTTTGAGATATAAATTTAACAGTTTTCCATCCTTGATACTTGTAATGATAATAATATTTGAGGTAGTTTGAAAAGTTGGTAAGCTTGATAAAGGTGCTAACAAAGGGGGTGGAGTTGACATCACCTGGGCCAATGAACTTTTGATTTTGATACCATTCGCAATCCAAAATTCAATTTTCTTAAAGATCCCTGTGACATCGGGTTTGTGAGTGGAGAACAAGGTTTTATTTCTGTGGTTCCAAATAAAGTAATTAGCGAGGAAAAAAACCATTTCAATTCATTTTTTGGGATGAAACCGGATGAGAAGCAAAAAGAAACTAACTCCTTGATGGAGTTGCATGGGAGACGGTTCGGTTTGAAACCTAGGGTCCCCAATGCCCAAACCTTTTTTGATAGTTCACACTCAAACAAAATATGAAAAGTAGATTCTCTCTTTGAGAAACAAAAACAGCCAAGAGGGTCAATATCCACCCATTGTGACAAAATATCTTTTGTCGGGAGTCCTTCATTGATCATTCTCTGAAAAAATAACTTAAACTTCAGGTGGATATTGATTCTCTAAAAGAATCGCCACCATCAAGCGCAAGGAGAAGAAGAACAACACCTGTTTGAGCAGTCATTGAAGCTAGTTAGTGAAGAAATTCATTTTGTTGTTCTTAGTATTGGAACATATATAGTTCTCAGTGATGATGGCTTTACCATCATTGCTAGGAAACCATTAAGAGTGATGTTGTTTCGTTAGTACATAACAATTTCCTCCCTAAGTCTCTTTCTTTTGGAGCTAACCACACCCTTCTCTCATTCATCCCCAAAAGGAAAAATTCTTTGAAACCTGAGGATTTTAACTCTATTAGTCTTCGTGTTGTTTCCTACAAAATCATTGCAAAGCTTTTTAGCTCGTAGATTAGAAGTCCTCTTCGACTGTCTTATCTCTCCTAGTCAAATTCATAATTTCTCGTTAAATTTTTTAGTATTTCAAAAGATACAAAGGCAAACAGTTAGCTCTATAACTGTACATGTCGAAGGATTATGGAGCTACCTTCTAGGTGGTTTTAATGAATTACAATATCTTTTTCACCTTTCATGCCAAACTCAAGGATATTCATTTGATCTCATTGAACCATCGAGAGGGCAAGAATGCCCTAATTGCTATTTGTTTCTTATGGCAATAGAAGGCTTCTCTAGACTTTCTCAAGCAGGTAGTGCAATATTGATTAAATCTGTTACCAGTACTATTCCAATCTATATGATTACAGCTGCAATTCTGAAAATACCTCTAAACTCCTCATCAAGATTTCTAGGTTTGCAATTATTCTAAATCTGGTGTCTTGACCACTTAGACTAGGAGACAATTTTATTTCCGAACTCATATGAAAATTAAAAGTTTGACACCATAAGTAAGCTATAAACAATGTACGAAAACTAAAAGTTCATCAAAAAGTTACTTTATTTGGAAAGCTTGTAAAAAATAAGTACCGAATACAATGAGTAGATCTTCAATTGTCATCTCCTCCAACCCTATTTCATTGCAAGTTTAAAAAAATAAATAAATAAATAAAGGGTAACAAAAATTTTTTATTTAAAAAATAAATTTTGGAAATTATTATCCCATCCAACATTATATGAAATTTCTATACTATACAAAAAAAAAATTTGTAATAACTATCTCATGTAATAATATCACCAACTCCAAATCAATCATTTCTACCAAAAAAGAAAAAAAATAATCATATTTGGCTAATAAATTTCACTTTAATTTACATCTAAAACCCTTTGTTATAAAATATAAAATAAAAATTAAATATAACATATATCATTATTAAATATGATAAAAATTGTAAGTAAGTTATACAATCATACGGGGTGATAATTACAAAACTTTATTTTCTAAGTTAGAAATAAACGTTCTCTTCCCTAAGTTGAAAACCAAGTCATCTTTGACTTTCACCAAGAACAAATAGACATTTACATAGTTCAATTGCTCAAACAAGGCAGAATTTTGCCCACTGAGATGGTTGTAGACTTAAAAGTACCCATAACACGTCCCCAAAGGTGAAATTATCCAATCCCCTCCCTAAGTTGAAAACCAAACCACAATCCAAAAGGCCAAAAAGAGCACAACTACGGCATTACCACAACCACTACAAAATCATAGTGGAAGAGTGATAGCTACCAGTCCAGAATCCACGCCAGCGACCCCATATTGATGAAATTTAATTGCCCCAAAAAATTTAAAATTTTTCATTAATTTGTGGTCCAAAATCTTACCAACCTAAATCCGCAATGACCTCAGTCAGATCAAATTGAAAGGGGGAGAGAACCCAAAAAAGGGTAAAAAAAAAAACTCTAATATAGCAAACAAAAATCATGCCTTAACAGCAGCACCACCCAAAACTGGGAACTGGCCAGGATCTTCAATGCGAAGTGCAGGAGCAGTCTCACTTCCTTGGTGCCCTCCCCTATATCCACCACGTCCGCGACCCCGTCCACGCCCACGACCAGTGGTACCCACGTACTTGTCACCCAGGAACTCAGTTATGTTCAATGACTGCACAAGAATAACAAAGAAATAAAGGTAACTCCTCGAATTGGCTAGCCTCAATTTTCCCTCTTCCCCTTATCATATTGATAAAAATATCATTCTAAGTCACCAGCACAGAAATCAAAGAAATCAATCTTTCTCAACCTATTAAATCATAACACCAAACACATACAATATTATGTAGGATGACAGAAGAATCATCAACAGTAGGAGGCTGATGAAATTACCACGACCAATAAATGGTAGATGAGAACTACATTCAATAAAAGGAGACTTCTAAGAGAAACGAATCTAAAAAGCATACCATGCTAGAAAGATGGAATTAAAATGCAAGTGACACAAAGCAAATACCCCAATTGACAACTAAAATATTACCGAATTTACTAAACACCCTGAATTTACTAAACTTGCCTTTCAACTATCCTATCAACTGAGCAAAAAATTAATTACCACAAAAGACAAGCTCTCAACTCAACATAGCAATGTTATCTATCCTACTCCTTGCCAGACGTCACTTCTGTTTTTTGCTAGACCAAAAGTAAAAAAGAGTTAAATGCATCCGGTAGCATATTGTTATCTTGTTTCCTTTTCTTTTGGATATGTAACACTACTGTATCTTCCTCACTGAAATAATCAGGATGACATTTTTTCCATCAATATACTGCAAATCTAGCTGTGCACTAGACCGTCAGACCATTTGCTGTACACGATTTAACCTAAAATTCATCCACTTACAAAATAAAAAGAAACCATGCCACAATCACATGAAATATCCCAACCCCCCCACCCCCAAAACAAAAAACAAAAAAGATGGGGTGGGGTGCATCCCATTTCCATACAAATCTGTTGCTTCAAGATCATACTTTCTATTTATGAAGTGCATTATTTCATCCTCCACCACCTCAGGCAACCAAAATATAGATAGTGGCCAGAGATCGTTACCTGGTGGTGTGGCTACTGCACCAGCACAGAGACCAACAAAGGGAGGTGCACAAGCATCCAACCAAGGGGTAGGGTGATCTTTTCACCACCCTCTATGGCTGAGGGTATGGACATGCAACCAAGTAGCAATCTTTTTTCCAAACAAATAAATAACAAAGCACGAGTCAGACCTAAACATACAGCAGTTAGGGCTTTTCAAATTTTCCTATCAGCATGAATTAGATTCAATCAAATGGGAGTTGGAGTTGAAATTGGCACGGAACATAAAGGAAGGGTAGAACAAAGACACGAGGAAAAATGGAGAATTGCAGGAATTAGTAAATATCAATACTGTCATCTATAATACACAAAACATTAGGGCATAAGTTACTGTATAAATAGATGAGTGGATACTAGATGCCGCAAGAAGCACAATGTATGCTTAACATCAAACAGAAACCAAGTTAACTACACAATGGAACACCCACACACAAGCAGACACACACAAAACAGAGACATTCAACCAAACACATGCTTAACCAGAAGACAGGCAAACTGCAATACCTTGCGAACTTTCTCCTCCTTCTCAAGGCTATCCTTCTTTCTAAGCTTGTCCTTCTCAGATTTCTGGAACAAATAATAAATAAATAAACAAATGAAAAATAAGAAAAACAAAGTAGCATAATAGACACCAGATAGGGATATAGAAAAAAAATTAGCAGGCAATGAATCATTAATAACTAATTCACCCACCAGCTTAATGAAAAGAGTTTCCTCTTTCTTTTTCTCAACAACTTGCATCAACTCAAAATCTTTGTCAAGAGTGACCTTTCTTTCTTCAGTCTTCAACGCTTCCAAAGCTTTTCTTTTGTCAGATAACAGTTTCTCATACTCATCAAGGGTCATTTTCTGTAAGAGATTGACAATAAAAAATTTTTGTGCTTAGATGATAAATATAAACAGTAGCTATGGCTATAATTAGATCGGAATGGAACAAAAGGATCTGCATATCTAATCCTGCATCACTGGGATAAGTCTCAGTAACTACAATTGACTATTTTGCAATGAAAACAAAATTACATTATCCTCTTCTTCTCCCTCTGGAGACTTCTTGTCGGCAATGTCTTGAGGTGCCACTTGTTCAGGTTTTCCTTGCTCATTCTCTGCATCTTTTGGCACTTCAGTGGTCTCAGCAGCAGCCCTGACCCAAAAACAGAATCGAACAATGTAAGTAATGTGAATACTAACATGATACAATATTGAGAAGCTCAACTGGAAAGTCAAACTGCACCAGAGAGCCACATGAAAAAACTATAAATTCATTAAAAATACATGTGCAGAATCAAGAAAGAACACTTGAAAATAGAAGCCCTTTTTGCAGGAAGAAGCAAGTAAATGGTTCCTCATCACAGAATCGCAGTAACCAAGAAAAGATATACTATAAAGTATACATCTCACAGCACTATTTTATGATGGTCAATCTGAGGTGAGGCTCTAAGCTATTTGCAAAACTATATTTATCAAAATCACAATGCCCGTGCGCCTTGGATAGAAGGATAGTCGAAGTTCAAACTAAACATCAAGAGTTGCACGAGAAAAGGTAGGTCTTGAAGCCCAAATAAAATAAAGAAAGACCCAAAACTTCTACAGACAGGAAAATATGTCCAGATGAACAACTGTTAAAAGCCTCCTATTATTCTCCAAATCTTATTCTATAATGTACCTACCTAGGGCAAACAGGTACCAAGGAAGCTCACCAACAGAAACATTGAACCAAGAACTGACAATAGGCAGTTGATTTAGCAGACATAGTAGGAGCTAACAAAGACAAAGCCCAATCACAAAAGTGTAAGTTTCAGTACATAAGAAATAAACACGTAAGCATTATAAGCATTACCATTCGCTATCATTGTTGCTATTCTCATTGTTCCCAGTTTGATCTTTAGAATCACCATGTTCCTCTTTCTTCTCTGAAGCAATCTGTCCTTCGACCCTACCATACCTGCCCCCGTCACGGTCCCCATGATATCTCCTTCTCTCACCACCATAGCCCCTTCTGTCACCACCCTCGTTACCACCATAGCTCCTTCTGTCACCACCCTCGTTACCACCATAGCCCCTTCTTTCACCACCCTCATTACCACCATAGCCCCTTCTATCACCACCCTCATTACCGGCATAGCCCCTTCTTTCACCACCCTCATTCCGATAATCGTTTCTAAACGGCCTGTTTTCATTCCTAAATTGTCGACCCTGAGAGTCGCCTTTCTCCTCCGAACCATCACCAGTACCACCCTGAACTTGATTTTCACCGTCACCATAGCCCTGCAGACCTTCATTACCCAATCCACGATCCTCACTGAATCTTCCTCTCCCACGACCACGCCCACCTCTCCCCCTACCACGCCCACCACGCCCTCGCGTACTATCATCAGAAGGTGCAAACGCGTCAGAATCCCCATAGTTGTTGCGCTGGTAACCATCAGCGCGTCCGTTTCCGAATTGGCCACCATCCCTACCCGAACCACCTCGTCCACGGCTACCCCTCGCTCTCCCTCGGTCCGCTCTCACTGTAATCAATCAATAACAAACAAACACCAAACAGAAAGAATCAACAACTACCACCATAAACCCTAAACCAATCAAAAAATCTTAAACCCAACTCACCGAAACCGGATTCAATATCTTCCGCCGAAGGCGCAGAATCAAATTGCTCATTCTTCCGCTGAGGCTGCGGCGGCTGCGGTTCCTTCTTTTCCACAGGTGGAGGAGAAGACGCGACCTTAGCCGCAACGTTGGCGACAAGGGTCGTGACATCGTCTCCCTCCTCATCTAACAATAGGGCAAACGAGTTCCCCTTCCGAGCCATTAAAGAAAAACCCAAAGAAGATCTTCTAGGGTTTTTTGTATATATATAGTTCTTCTCCTTCTTCGGACGAATTCACTCTGGCTCGTCAAACCCTAACCCTAGCCATAGCCATAGCCATAACGATAATAGCTTCACCGGATCCCTCCGTAAAGGAGAGGCCTTTCCGTTTCTCTCTCCTCGATTGAAAGACGAACGAATCAAGTGATCTGTAGATTTTACACAGTGTGTTAGAGGAGGAAGGGAGTTTTATAGGAATCAGGATTTAAGAGAGAGAGAGACATGACCTAATCACCTAACCCAAGCTTTTTAACCCTCGTGAGTTACAACTTGCCCTAAATTCCTAAAAGAGTTAACTTTTTTTTTTTTTTTTGGTAATGTAAAAGAGTTAACTTGGGTAGCAAGGCAATGTTGAGATGGACTGACTTTAGGTGCTCTATTGATGCCAATGGTTAGATGGGAATCGAAGGGTAGATAAGTCAATTCGTTTGTGTAACAAGTGTCGGCATTTTTTTTCTTTTTTTTACTATTTTTACTATTTCTTAATGGGGACAGTAAGGATGGGAAAGATGCTACGAATCATTCTTTCTACCAAAATAAGAAATTATTCTGCTTTTGGCAATACAGGATTTAAAAAATTTACTAGATTTAATAAAGAACACTAGATTTTTTATTTATTCTTTTAAACAGTTCTTATCAAGAGCCCATGTGCCAAGTAGGATGATTCCAACTTCCTTTTTTTCTTTTTTTGGCAAAAGCGAATTCATTTGGACTATGTTTGTAGCCAAGAGAAGAAAAGAAAAAAAAGAAAAGAAAAGAAAAGAAATAGTGAAAAAATAAAAAGAGTATGTATATTTGGTTATCAAGAGGAGAAGAAACGAAAAGAAAAAAATTCAAAAAATTTTGAATTTTAAGAGAGAGATAGACACATAGGAAATCATTGTATAATCATTCATTTTTTGTCTTATTATGTTTTCATGTTTTCTTGTGTTTTTGGTAAGAAAATTTTTTGTGGAACAAAAAAAAATTCACAATTCCCAAGAAGAATTTTGAATTGGAAAAGGGGAATCTTCTCTTGAATGAAGACATACCAAGTGCAAAGAAAAATTCTTAACCCAAAGAAAAAAGTACAAAAAGTGTATTTTTTTTCTTTTCTTTTCTTTTCTTCTCTTCTCTTGGCTACCAAACACAACCTTAGATAGAAGACATGAGTTATACAAGGTTTCAGTGCTCGGAACAATAACCTAAATAGGAGATGGACGAAACCAATAACTTCCTTAGGTATACAGTTTTAGACACTACTTTTATTAGCAGATGCAAATTTCTCTTTCACAGAGAGAGATAGAACCACAATGGGCAAAAGAGTGACACATGCCAAACATAGAATATCACAGTAGGCATGTGGCTCCATGCATGCCAAACATAGAATGTCACAGTATGCATGCGGCCCAACGAATGGCAAGTAATATGGCCCAGAAATGTGTGAAGGTTCTAAAGGACCTAAATCATGCCATAAGACAATCAATTAAATCAACCTATAATTAAAAAATCCAAAACACAACTGGCTAAAGTAAGGAGTTGGCCATCATGGGTGGCCGACAAGGTAACACAGCCACATGGACCATCCCAAACCATCAAAATCTTGTCGAAGACACGTCATTCGTCCCTACATCATCTTCTCCACGCACCGTAGACCCACTCCAGCGAATGAAAATCACTAGTGCTCTAGCCTCTAGCAATGATGAAATCTTTACTTCAAGGTCTGCCATGGAAATCATCCAAAAAGTGGTTAAGGTCTTCTCCTCAAACATTATTCCTATTTTGTCGAGCACCACTGTCACCTATATGAACTTTTGGAGCAGGGTAGACTTCATCTGACGGAGGTCAAGGAGAGAGCGAGCAAGATTAATGATGGGGGTAAGATTTTGAATCGCCTTGGTAGGGTACACTAAGTGGGGCTCGATGATTCAGATGAGGAAGAAGTGGCTTCGCCTGAGCCCTGGTTGTGCGTAGAGAATATTTCCTTTGAAAAGGAAGGGTTTGAGCTCTGCATGGGTGGCGGTGTGAGCAGCATTACAGTTTCTAATGGGGTAGAGTCGAGTCTTCAAGATCTAGAGTTTATCCATGGCCATGCCAAAGAGGTTGAAAAGAAAACAAGCAACGGCAAGAGCTCTAGCAGAGAAGTTCCTGAGAAGAGCAAAGATCTTGGAGGACGATGATGCAAGAAGAATAGATCTGCAACAAATCTGTAAATCAACTACAGATCTGAACCTCAAATATGGGCAAACGAAGCTCCACCACTGCTTCCTACTCTCACTCGTTGCTGTAGCCAAGGGCATAAGGTCATCATCATCGTCGTCGACATCATCATCATCGCAGCCAAGACAACCAACAAAGATTATAGTAGCAGGGGCGGAGAAAACTCACTCACAGGAAAAGAAGATGAAGAAGATCTAGGTGCATGTCACTAGGACGAAGAGAAACACATCACAAGGATAAAGAAAAGCACGCCACAAGGGCGGAGAAATTCATGCTGCCAGGGGCAGAGGTATTGTAAGCCTCCAATCTTCATTTACAATACGAACTTCAGCAACCTTCGAACATCATCATATCTACTATATTGAGTTTTTCTACATGATGCTTCTTAACTACCCAACAGGCGTGCCAGACGAAAGGCTCTAGACGTGCCACAACAAAGGGCATTCCAACTTCCAACTCAAGGAAGAGCAGCCATGGGGAAGGGAGGGAACTCGCACTCTAAACGTGCCAAATGAAAGGCTGCTTCAACAAGCAGTTCCAAACCAATTGCAGTCGGGAGTTGTTGCCAAGTACACTATTTTGACTAGAATGCTTGTTCAGCCTAGCAGTGTACACTGGCTATTGTAATTTAGTAGTATAAACTATGGAGGGTTTCTATGGGCCATCCAAACTGTTAGTTTGACATAGGGTGTAAATTGGTTCGGAACCAGGTATTTGGTTCAATTTTGATTCAATTCTAGGGAGTATTGGTGTGATCCAGAATTGGATCAAGTCCCACCTTTGTTCCAAAAATTGATACTTGTACCGAACTTGTTCATTTCTAGTACGGTTCCGGTTCCTATTTGGTTCCCAAATTTGGTTCCAACATAGTTCGATTTCGATTGCTATACTAAGTTATAGAATATATCTACCATATATAATAATATTACAAAATCTAAAACTAATATTTGTAATATATATTATAATATATTATTATTAATTGTATTGATATACTATAATGTCTTAGTATTATATTATACTAATATACTATAATATATTAGTAAACAAATTCGGTTGGGTTTCAGTTCTACCTATTGGTTCCTATGTTGAAATCAGAAAGTAACCAAGTTCCACCTCAGTTCTGTTGCCTAGTTCCTTATTGTAACCATATTCTCTTTGGTTCAATTCGGTTTCAGTTATTTAGTCTAGAATTAGTTTTGATTTTCGTTTTCGGTTCCAATTTGACACCTTTAGTTTGACAGTCACCCTACTAATTGCTTAGGGCGTGTGTTAGGAAAATTTGGAACTTATTTGGAATAGAACATGTATGCAACCTCCAGTCTACTTTTTTGGATTGAACCAGGTTAACACAATTCTTGGTGTTTTAAGAACTAGATTGAAATATGAACTTATGGTATTCTCTTTAGGATAAATTTTTTCTTGATTTGTGGAGATTATATGATGGGAAAGGGTATTAATCCACAGTATAAAGTATGGAGTAATTAAGTGATTAAAATATTGAGTGACTAAGTGATTTTGCATAACTTGGTTACGAACACTAACACTAATCCGTAGCCTTAAAGCTTAGTCCCGTTATATTATTTTTTCTTTTAATGTCTATAAGTTTTTTTTTTTTTTTTTTTTTTTTTTAGTTCAAGCAGTCTAACGAAATTGTGCTTTTGTTTAAGCAAATAGCTTATCTTGTTATGCATAGGAAAATTAAGATTTAAGAAACAAATACTTTAGTGGATGTATTTCTTCATTTAAGTCCATGGAATTTTTTTCTTCTATCATTTAAAAAAAATGATTTTTAAAAATTAAAAACAAAATTAAACAATAAAAAAGACCCAACATATAAAACCACCTCCACCTTCTCACCCGCACCCCACCACCACCACTTTTGCTAACTTTTATCATGTACGTGTTTCTCTTCTTTTCTAGTGGAAATATATATATATATATATATATTTAATTTCATCATACTACGT
>NC_056565.1:31647088-31677295 GCF_013358625.1 Macadamia integrifolia | reverse complement strand
AGGGTAATAAATGGAAAGAAAAGAAAATCATAAAGCCTTATATACCATTCCTAATTAAGTGAACAGTGCTCTTGGATGGGTCACTAAGGTGGGTGCACCCACCTGTCCTACCCACCTGAGAGCCAAAACTTGGGATTTTGACCGGATTCGGACCTTGGCGCGAACCCCACCCCAAGCATACGATGTAGCATACGTATATACCTTAAAATACGGATATAATACCTGTTTTATCCGTACATAGCCTTATGGTAGGTGTACGTACACGGTTTGGGCACTCCCGTCTCTTCTGGCACTGGCTCGGACTTGTCGGGCCAGCCGGTGTTTAAGGTCACCCGTGCCATCATAGCCCATAAGGAACCTGCTCTAGTTTCCTCTGGCTCGGTTCCTGCATGGTTAAATCGATTCAACCGCGAAATCAGACCGGGCTTAAGAAGCGGGGTATTACACTTGTACTCATATTTCTCATCATATACATTGTAAGGGGTTAAAACCCTAGTCTGAGTACTATCTCAGGTTGAAGCATGTGTCATAACACCTAGACTGTCGTAACCGTCATAAGCTAGTTAAGTATTGAGCAAAATACGAAACTCATAAAGGGTATTGCTTCGTGGAGTATCTTGTGTCATTTGTGTATGCTTGCATATTAAA
Organism: Macadamia integrifolia; assembly: GCF_013358625.1. Classification (NCBI taxonomy): domain Eukaryota; kingdom Viridiplantae; phylum Streptophyta; class Magnoliopsida; order Proteales; family Proteaceae; genus Macadamia; species Macadamia integrifolia. Next base: position 31,676,647 of record NC_056565.1, on the reverse strand, counting down.
GTGCGTGGATTATGAATGTGTGCAGAATGCGTATGTTTATCTAGTAAACTTGGCTACTGAGTGGTGCAATGTGGGCCAAACATGTGACAAGTGTGTTGAATAGAATAAAAGGTAGCTTCAAACATACATCTCTGGTAAGGATTTTTTTGACACTATTCATCCACCTCTCAGTGTCAACCTGAGATTAACATAGGCATGAATAGTCTCCCCTAGTTGAATGGTCACATGGTAGATATAATATGCATGTATAGTCTACCCCAATTGAATGGGCAGTTAATTACCATCATCTTTAAACAAAAAAAAAAAAAGAAAAAAAAACCCCTTATCATTAAAACAATATATTAAACATAAGGGACATTTTGGTTTAATTTATTATTATTTTATTTTTAATTAATAACTAGTGCAATCTTATGCCAAACCCTAAATTGAACTGGTCAAACCAGTCAAAACTGACAAAAAAGCCCCAACGAGTTGAATCGATTCCTTATTGCGCTGGCTCTGTTTGAGGTATTATGGAATTGGTTAAAATTGGGCTGACCAAAAACCATACCAAACACGGAAAAATAGATGGAAATTGACATAAACTAAGTGATACCAACTTGAAATCCATTAAAAAAAAAAGGTATTTTCCTATATAAGGGGTGTAAGAAATTACTACCCCACCCTCTGTGAAATAAAAAAATCCCATGACTGTTGATGCCCATATTTATTCTCTCATTAGACCCCACGTTAGTGTCACATGACTGATTGAGTCGTTATCATATCAAAATTAAATCCTAAATTACTACTAGGACAATGGTAAGAAAGGAACAAATCCACGGGGACCGGGAAGGTTAAGTTACTTAAGATGATGTAACATGACTTAGAAAAAACAATTATCTAGAATGCAATTGAAAATAAATTTCGAACAAATGAGCAAATAGAAATTGATGACGGAGAAGAAAACAATAAGAGAAGAATGTCTTCGGGTTTCGAATCCACGTTGATTCTTATTAGTTAATTACGGGTGCACACTTTGGTTCATTTTAGCTACAACCCTAATGATACCATAAATTGATAACTACAATTCGTCCTAGTTATAGCCTATCTTGCCCATCACTATCTTCTTTCGCATATGTTTAGCACGCTTAGTTCAATTAGATATAGGCTATCATCGGTACAACTACAATCACAATAAAAATCATTGCTTGAATAAAGAATTTGAATCGCAGAAGCAAATCCTCTAAACTAAATTCAGCATTAAAATTCATTCATAAAGAATAATCTTAACATTAAGCAATCAAGTGCAACTTAAAAATCAAAAAATTAATAAACAGTATTCAATGCTTCACCTAAAGACTAAATATACTTAGCCACTCATGGGGTAAATTGATAGGGGACAGCAGCAACAATCTTCCATAGAGACATGAAACATAGGTGAAAGATGCAATATGGAATGGCTGCATCAACTACAACGATGATGGAACACTAGTGTGATGGCGATGATCTCTGCACAATCTTGTCCAGGGCAAACTATGTAGAAGAAAGAGAAGAATCCCCCAAAAAACGATGGAGAAGCACTCCTTAAATAAGGAGAGAGAGAGAGAGAGAGAGAGAGAGAGAGAGAGAGAGAGAGAGAAGAGGCATGAGTAAGAGTCCTCTCCAATAGGAGAGACGTGGAGAGTTTTTAGAAAGAGAGAAAGTGATTCTTTTAGGAAAGATGGGAGAGAGAAAATCGTGGAGAGTTTGAGAGAGATTCTAAGAGAAACATTAGGAAAGAAAACAAGAATGTAAGAAAAGAGAGATTCTAGGGGAGAAAGGGAAGTGTGTGAGATGGGAGAGAAACTTGGGAAAGAGAGATGTATTACGTGGGGAGAGATTTTTTAGGAGAGGGAGATTAGGAAAGAGAGATGGTTGTCACCACTCTCCTCTTTTCTTTCTTTCATTCTACGCAAATCTTCTTCCAGGGTGTAATACCCTTTATGCCCTTGCTATAGCTATTTCTCCTTTTCCTTTGCCATTGCTTATAAATTGAATCATCTCCATTCATTTAACATCAAATACGTGCATCCCTTGAAACCTTGTAATCATAGGAAATCACAATGTGTAGTTATCATGCCTCGTTCATATCGAACCGGACTAGTGATCGGGTTCCTTCCAGGTAACCCAAATCACCAGAATCATTGGATACAGTAACCACAGCACAACAAGCCCTAAGTAATCATGGAATATAATAATGTATTTCAGCGGAAGTCTTGTCGTATATAAATACCTGTAAATCCTCATATATTCTTGAGAGCCAAATTGTTATATATAGTATATTTACATATGGGCCCATAGGCATGATATTTTCACAAAAAAATAGCAATTTAACTATCAATAGCACAAAAGGGGTGTATACCAAAAGAATAAAAAAGAGAACAACAAATAGGTCTGCTACTGTTGCCCTGCAACACAACTCTCGTATGAGCAACCGTCACTAGGATCAAATCCTTCTGGGACCCATCAATCCCCCACTGGGGTTTCGTCGATGGGATCCAGCATAGGTTCCTCTACTAAGTAGCCTGCACAATCATCTAAAAAGGTGTATATACGAGGGGTGAGCTCAGTAGCTCAGTAAATGAAAAGAAAGACGCACACAAGCAATTGCAATTCAAATGATACTATATGTATGAGATTCACTTATAAACCTAATTCACCTAAGCAGTCATTACTAGGTTATAGGTTACATGCTACTCACAACCATAGTGCGCGTATGCCCTGGGTAAGAGACGCTTTCTCCATCCCACGATACGCCCATAGGGTTGTCGGAGAAGGCCAACCATAAGCACTCAGAAAAGTAAATCGTGGCTGAACCACAACATAAATGTAAATCGTGGCCAAACCATAGCAGAAAATAAAAATAGTACAATTGGCCCTCTGAATATATCACCAAATTTGCCGACTATCCTAATAATCAGCCGAGCATAGTTCTAACTGCCATTATATTCCACGGCCGGTGCTTCCCCCTATGATAACCCAACACTTAAATCCCTGTTGGGAACGGTTGTAGCATGAGGGAATGTGAAATCCTAACCACATGCTCATATATTAGATAATACGACTGCATAGTACTTTTGCGTCCCATGCCACGGTGTACCAATGCATTCGTTTCCAATCTGACTACGGCATCTACTCTAAAAATCTCACACATATCCATCAAATCATCATCATAACCCATCATCCATAATCAAGATTCACAGCAAGTAATAATTATTGGAATTTAAAGATACAACATGTTCATTTTCATATGCATCCAACATCATTCCAGTATATGCATGAGAATGGCATTCAAAATGTTAAGATATTACATGAATGCATAAGATGCCAAAAACACTCTGAAACACAAGATCAAAGTCTTCTCCCCACGTGCCTATTCTTGTAGGAGAATCTGCACTCGTGGTACAGGTAAGATCCGAAGTGGAAACTAGTGTCTCGAAACCTAACACAATCCATTTTGGAATTATAAATAACCTAAGATATGGTCATGACATGTTTAATAATGCGTGGAAGGCTGCTGTCATGTTTGAGTTCCAAAGGAGCTCAATTGGGCAACAGGTGGGTCATACAGGTGGGTAGGTGAACCCACCTGTGCAGACTACCCAGACAGATAGCACACAGACACAGACCAATGGGTCATATTGGAGGGTCTAGCACCCATCAGTCCTACCCGTCAGTAGGTCTAGAGGGAACCAGTGGGTCATACCGATGGGTTTACCCGTTGGTCCTACCTACCGGTAGGCCCAGAGGCACTAGCAAGATAGATGGGTTATACTGCCGGGTAAGGCACCCACTGGTCATACTCATCGATTGACCCAAGAGAAATCAGTGGGTTATACCGGTGGGTCTGGTACCCGCCGGTTGGCCCAGAACCCTGGGTAGTACTGGGGGGTCACATTGGTAGGTTTGACGACTCACCGGTGCTACCCACTAGTGTTCTGCGGGTTTTGCTGTTCTTCCTTTCTTTATTTCTCCTCTTGGGGGTCCAAGGGCGTTGTTTCCACCTCATTTCCTTCACATTCTAAGCTTCATTTATGTGATTATTCCATGGATCTAAGTCATCATCAAGATTTGGGGAAAGAAATCATACCTTAGCTTAAAAAACCCCAAAACTTGAGATCCTCCTTCCAAAACTCAAAATGTCAACTCAATAACTCCAAATCTAGGTTTCCCTTCCTCAATTCTTCAAGGAAATCATACAAGGGTTCCATTTTCTCCTAGATTCAACCACACACAAAAGGGTTTCATCACATCTCAAGGGTTTATGGCGTTACTTACCTCAAAACATAGATCTCCAAACACTGGTGACTATTCCGACAGTAAAAAGGTAAGTTACTGCTCTGAAAACCAAGGGGGAACCTTCTTCCCTCTTCCTTCTCTTCTTCTTCCTCTTTTCTCCCTTCGTTACTCTCACCAAACCTTGGCTGAAATCATAAATGGAAGAGAGAAACATAAATGCTATTTATACCCTAGTGTTATAAATATCTACTAGGGCCTGTTTGGTTTTGCCCCTTATGAACCAAAACGTATTAAATAGTGAAACCGGCCAAAATAGCCAACATTATCGGGCGTACAGGGTCTCATTATGACAAGGAGGTTGAAATACATGTGCTTACCCAAGTTGGGCATGCTGGAGTCCATGTTACCCATACAGGTGGGTCACACTTGTGGGTATCGCACCTACCAGTGACACCCACCAGTTAGCCGAAACAAGCCAACCTTGCTGTATTTTGGAGGGAGATGAAATCTTAACACGTATCTCACTCCTGCCATGTGTTATGGACTAAGTTTTCATCATTCAACATGATGACATACCTTTCATATTCATATATGGCTTTATGATACGTGCAAGGGCATGGCTTAGGTATGCGAACCACCTCGGGTACTGGCTCAATCTTGTCTGGTCACCCCGCATTTGACGTCACCCTTACAGTCATGTACCATAGGGCACCAGCATCGACCCTTTTTGGTTCGAACCCTATAAGACCAAACCGAACTAACTGATCAATAAACCCAGTTTAAAGAGCAGGACTCTATATTTACCCTCCTCATTAAAAATTTCATCCTTGAAATTGAAATTACCTAGTTTTCTGAATAAATGAGAATATTTAGCCTAGATTTCAACTTCTTTTTCCTAGGATGCTTCCTCAAGTGAATAGTTGGCCCATCGCACCTTTACAAAAGCGATGGATCGGTTGCGAAGAGTCTTTATCTTCCAGTCTAGGATTTTTATATATTGTTATTCATAAGTCATATCAACCTCTAAGTACTTTGGTTCCATAGCACATGTGATGGATCATGTACATACCATTTCAACATTGAAACGTGGAATACGTTGTGAACATTGTCAAATGAAGGCGAAAGGGCTAACATATATGCTACTGAGCCAACTGGTTTCAAGATCTCAAACGGGCCAACATATCTTGGACTCAACTTGCCCTTCATGTGGAACCTATGTAAGCCCTTGGTAGGAGATATTTTTAGAAATACCTTCTCCCCCTCTTGGAATTCTATGCCTTTTCTGCGGTTGTCCGCATAACTTTTTTGACGTGATTGGGCCACTTTGATCTTCTCACGGATGACATCAACCTTACCACATGTCATCTGTATTATTTTGGCCCAAGCATTTTCCGTTCTCCCACATCATCCCAATATAAGGAAGTTCTGCACCTTCTGCCATACAATGCCTTAGATGGAGCCATTCCAATTGTGGTTTAATAGCTATTATTATAAGCAAACTCTATAAGAGGTATGTTTTCTTCCCAACTGTTACTCATTTCCATTGCACATGTTCTGTGCATATGTCTCCGTATTTGTATGGTCCGCTTAGATTGTTCATCAGTCTGTGGGTGGAAGGTAGTGCTTAGGTTCACCTATCCCCATGGCATGCTGGAGGCTCTTCTAGAATTTAGATGTGAACCTTAGGTCTTTGTCCAACACTATGCTCACTGGTACTCCATGCAGGCGAACTACATTTTCCATGTAAAGTTGTGCTAGCTTGTCTATGGAGTAGGCAGTCTTGATTGGAATGAAATGGACCGTTTTAGTGAGCCTGTCAACTATCACCCATATTGCATCCATTCTATTGGGTGTACGGGGTAGCCCGGTGACAAAATCTATGGTGATCATGTCCCATTTTCACTCTAGTATCGGGAGTGGCTGGAGAGTGTCATATGGTCGATGCCGCTCTGCCTTGACCTTCTGACATGTGAGACACTATGCCACATACAGGGCTACTGTAATCTTCAACCCTGACCATCAATAACTTTGTGTTATGATCTTTGTACATCTTGTTGCTTCTGGGGTGAAGTGTGTATTCAGAACTATGTGCTTCCTTTACTATCTTGTCCTGTATCCCCATATCATTGGGTACACACAATCTGCCTCGAAATAATAATGCCTCGTCACTGGCTATGGTGAAATCGAGGTCGTCCATCCTTTGCTCTTAGATTTTAACTTTGATTCCCTGTAACTTAAGATCCAAGGGTTGCTTCATAATTATTTCATACCTGATAAATGGCTGCACTTGTAGGGCCGCAGAGATTAGGTCAACTGCTTAATATCATCTAGCTACTGCTCAAGCTCTAAATTCGATCATTCGTTCAAAATTACTTCATCCACCAACATTGCCTCTTACTTAAGTTGTGGACTAGTGGCAAAATAAGTAAGTGATACAATTTGATTTTTTGGGCTCAATGCATCCACCACCACATTTGCCTTTCCCGGATGGTATTATATGTCATAGTCATAATCTTTCATGAGCTACATCCATCTCCTCTGTCTCATGTTCAGATTCCTCTGTGTGAAGAAGTACTTGAGACTTTTGTGATCATTGAATATTTCACACTTTTCCCCATACAAGTAATGACGTCAGATCTTTAAGGCAAAGATAACTGCAGCTAGCTCTAAATCATGAGTGGGATATTTCTTCTTATACTCCTTCAACTGTCTAGAAGTATATGCTACTACCTTGCCATGTTGCATAAGAATGCAACCTAGCCCAATTCTGGAAGCATCAGTGTAGACTGTCATACCACCTATACCTTCTAGAATTGTTAACACTGGGGCTGACACCAATCGGCTTTTCAACTCTTGGAAACTGTCTTCGCACTCCTTATACCATTCAAACTTCACTTCTTTTCTGGTCAAGTTGGTCATTGGAGCGGCGATTCGAGAAAAATTCTTGATGAAACGGTGGTAATAGCCTGCTAATCCCAAGAAACTCCTAATCTTTGTGGCATTCTTGGATGCTTCCTACTCTACTACTGCTTTTACTTATCCCGGGTCAACTTCAATTCCATTCTCAGACACTATGTACCATAGGAATCCAACTTGTTTCAACCAAAATTCACACTCACTGAATTTTGCATACAAATGCTATTCTCTTAGCGTTTGAAGTACCATCTACAAGTGTTGTGTATGCTCTTCTTCATTCTTCGAGTATATCAAGATGTCATCGATGAAAACGATGACCCACTTATCAAGAACGCCAGAAAATACTCGGTTCGTTAGATCCATAAAAGCTACCAGTGCATTGGCTAACCTGAAAGATAGCACTAGGAATTAATAATGACCATAATGGGTCCTAAAGGCCATCTTAGGTATGTTGTTGCTACTTTATCTTGAGCTGATAGTAACCAAACCTAAGGTTAATCTTTGAGAATACTTTAGCACCTTGTAGTTGATCAAAAAGGTCATCTATGTGTGGCAACAGATACCGATTCTTGATGATCAGTTTGTTCAATTCCTGGTAATTGGTTCATATATGCAAACTCCCATCCTTCTTAACAAATAGAACTAGGGCACCCCGAGGAGAAACACTCGGACATATAAATCCCTTCTCTAAAAAATCCTGCAACTGAATCTGTTACTCCTTTAATTCTGTGGGGCCATTCTATACAGAGCTTTAGACACTGGGGCGGCTCCGAGAACTAAATTAATAGCGAATTCTAACTCTATTGGGTGGGAGCCGAGTTAGATCATCTAGGAAGACATCGGGGAACTCCCTAACTAAATTCAATTCTTCTAATGGTGTGACCTTTGCTTCCACATCTTGTACTGAAGCTAGGTAGCCCTGACATCCGTCTTCCAAAAATTTTATCGCCTATAGGGCAGAGATGAGAAACTCTCTAGGTTTTTTTATCTTATTTGCTTGATATACTAACTCTTCACCTTCATCGCTCACCACTTTAATTTGTTTCTCGGCGCACATCACGTTTGCCCGGTGAGTAGATAACCAATCCATGCCTAATATGACATCAAAATTCTGCATATCAAATTTGATAAGCTGGGCATCCAGCTTCTTTCCACCTATTTCAACGGGACATGGTCCATACACTTCATTTAATTGTGCTACCTTGCCCGTAGGTGTGCTAACAATCAATTTACTTCCTAGGGCCCTGGGTATCATGTCAATCTTTTTAGCAAATCTTTTAGATATAAAAGAATGTGATGCTCCAGAATCAAATAACACATAAGCTAGTATACCTGAGATAGATAGGATACCTACTACAACATTGGGGCTTACTTCAACCTCCTCGGCTGATAAGGTATACATCCTCCCTTGAGGTGGGCTACCTTGAGTCAATGCAAGTCTATAAATAGGAGGGTGACCCTGTCTAATAGTTGGAAAATATGGGCAGTCTTTGGCAAAATGGCCAAGTGAATTGTAAACATATCACCTGTTTTAGGAGGCCTACAGAGGTACTAGTGCTCTTTGTATTTGGCACTGTGCAGTGGGAGGACAAGCTGGCAGTGGGGCCATAGGCACCGTGCTAGTGTTCGGGCAAAAAGAGGTAGTGCCTGATCTACTGGCCGATCGAGGCATTTAGTTCGATGATATATAAAGCTATTGATATGATGGACCATAGTTATATAGCCCACATAAACTTTTGTTTGGGTTGCCCAAATCCGCATAGGGGTTAGATCGCTTCTAAAGTCCAGGTGCGGTGGTGACCTCTCCTTTTTACTTGTTTTCCATAGTTTTGGCCTTTTGGATAATTTAGGTGTAATCAGTCAAGTCCATGGCGCCCAATATTGTCCCAATAGACACCTTCAACCCCTTCAGGAATTTCTTGGCCTTCTCTTTTGCTGTTTTTGTGTGAGGAGGAGCTAAATAAATTAAGTCTTCAAACTGTTGTTGGTACTCAAGGACAGACTTGTTTCCCTGAGTCAAAGCTGAGAATTCTACTTCCTTCCTATCTCTGAAGCTGGTGGAGTAGTAATTTGATAAGAACAATTCCTTGAAATGTTCCTATGTCGGTTCCAAATAGGTTGTCATTAAAATAGGCTTGGAAGCCTTCCACAATGAATTATCTTCATTCTTTAATTGTAACCCAACACAGATAAGCTTATGAGGTTCTGTACATTCCACCACCTCAAATATCTTTTCCATCTCTTGAATCCACTGATCCGGCTCCAAAGGATCACTCCCCACCTTGGTGAAGAAAGGTGACAAGTGCTACTTGAAGGATTCCACCACCTTTGCAGTAGTGGCTTCCGGTGGATAGAATGGGGGATAAGTCGGGTAATACTGATAATATGGGGGTGGCATCATGTATGGAGAGGTGCTATACGAAGGAAATCATAGAGTAGCCACAGGTGGAGTACCCCCTGGTTGATCATGTAGTGGTACTGTAGGTAGTGCACTCCCTTGTGTATCAACAGGTGGTGCTCGAGGAGATGCACCCCGCTTAAACTCCCGGCACCTGGCACCATGGGAGGGTCTTGTGGGAAAGGTACCCCACAAAGGTGTTGTCCCATTTGCATATGGTGCAACTGTTGGTGCATAGCATTCATAAAGGTCTGCTGTTGTTGGAGCAACTGTTGCTGGAATGCCTGTTGCAACTGTTGAATAAGAGCCGCAACGTTATTGGGAGTAACAATGGGAGGTGGATCAGGATCTCATGCATAGGTGAGTCCTCAACTATATATTCTTATCTAGGACTCACCCAGGGTCAAGGTCCCCGAGGGTTAGGTGATTGTCCAACAGGACGGGAACTATGTGGGGCCCCTCTTGCACTACTACCAGATCTAATACGTACCATAATGTTTTGTATCTAGATTACATCAAAATTAGGTACAATTAAGTTCCACATTTATCACATATAAGCACATATTAAATGCACATTAGGTTTCTGATCATGTAATCACAGTGCATTTCATCATCATAGCATGCACCCTAAGCATTGAGTTCCATATAGTAACATAATTACCCCACATAAGCATGCATGAAGATTAATTGCACATTAGCTTATAATTTATGTAAAAAATGGGGTCTACAAAGCTTGAGGAGCAAATCCCAATAATTTGGGATTTTTCGGCCCAAAAACCCACACCGACGGGTTATACCGGCGGGTGGGCTCGGTTCATGACCCACCGATGGTGACCCATCGATCCCTCACGCAGTTCTGTTATGAGGGCCAAAAGTCCTTATTTTTCAAATCACTCACTTTCTCTCTTTTCCCTCTCTTCTCTATATTACCTAAGGCAACAAGAGAAGGTTTAGGAGCCCTTCACAAGCCCTATTCACGCTCCCATTCAGAGTCAAAGCTTCTCAACTCCATCCTCAATATCAAGTAAGTGGGTTTCTCTTCTTTCTCTTTGAGATTTCGGTTATTTTTGTTCAATATCCTTAAAATTCCATTTTCTTTTGGTTCCTTCCAACTAAAATGAACGTAATATGTGGGTATGATGTTTACTCCATGATTTTGTCTCTCTAATCATCACAATTGTAATTTCTATGGATTCATAACCCTATTTTCCCCAAATTTTTGTTGTTTTGGGGTTTTCCCCTTTTCCTCTCTTTTCCTTGTACAATGTATGATTCAATGAGTCTATCCACTCACATTTGATTGCATATTAGTAGCATATACTTTGTCCATACCATGTACTTTATATGAGTGTCGTTCCCTTTCGTTTTCCTATTGAAATCTTGTCAGTTTCTTATGTCTTTCATGAATTTGCAGAATGTCTTCCCATAAGGGTAAGGGAGTCGCTTCTTCGTCCAGGGGCGATAGTGCCCCCAGTAGAAAGAGGAGGGGTACGACCACCAGCTCTTCTACTCCTCGAGCTTGGGCCAGGAGAAATATTTTCGAGGACCCAGAGGATTACAATGATAGCACTTTTCGTAGTCTTGAGGCTGCTGTCACTTGGGACACCTTCTCTAAGAGATCCGTTCTGATGGAGAAGACTGTTGTGATGGGAGACTTCACTCGAGTGCAGATGCTCGAGAGGTTCACTACAATGGGCTAGGAAGCCATGCTTTTCATCAACTGCCTCTGCTACCCTGATCTCGTTAGGATGCCCTACTACAACCTCTAGGTGGCGTACTACAATAGAGTGTTACTCTCACCAGTCGAGTGAAGGGTCAAGACATCTGGCTCTCGATTGATTTATTGGCGGGGATCTTCGACATCTCCTTGGAGGGTACTTGGTACTACTGCCCTCCCAGGGGTAAGGCCTTGGGTCCCTATATGAGTAAGACCCTTCAGAAGCATGTCTACGAGACCATTTGTGGCAGCGCCATCCATCCCGAGTCCGATATAGCTTTCCTCCCAAAGGTACGGGTTTTCAGTCGACTTATGCAGTTCAACCTGCTTCCCTAGGCCAGCCATCGGAATCAGGTGAACTTTATGGCTGCTTACATAGCGTATTATATCTACACTACTCTGGGGAATCCCCCTCATCTGTGCCTCCCATACATGATTATGAAGACTATGGAGTACCACACAACTCACCTCTCTGATGGTAACTAACCCTATGCCCAGTCACTCACCAAGATCTTCGAGTACTTCCAGATAGATCTTGAGGGTGAGTGGGTAATGCCCCCTCAGACAGATTTTCCCAGGGCATTTTACATAAGATGAAGTTGTTTAATCTGATGGATCCAGCAATGGGGGAGGGTGATGAGGAGGAAGATGATAAGGACTACATGCCCAAGGTTGAGGAGGAGGATGATGATGATGGGGAGATGGAGGAGGAAGTCCCCATCAATATGGCTCCACCATCTTCAGGTGGGCCCTTTGATTTTCAGGGTATGTTTAAGAGACTAAAGGCACTCCAGGAAGGTCAGGAGAAACTCCTAAAACGACAGGCGACTGCTCAGGAGACCTAGGCAAGCATGACCATAGATATAGATGATTTAGTTAATATAATGTACACAATCTCCAAGGACATAGCGGCGAGCATGAAACACCTTCAAAAGGAGGTGAATTTGGTGAACCACCGGTTCGACTTCTATGACCACTGCTTTGGTGTCAACTTAAAGTCTCGATAAGGAGAGGTGATTGAATTAGATGAGGATTAATGAGACAGCTAGCCTGCAGTGGTGTTGTTCTTCTTTTCCTTCCTTTTGGGAAATTCTACCTTCTTTTCTTCTGCTCTAATTCTTCTCTTCTTTTGTTGTTATTTTGGGAATTCTCTCTAGTGTATGGAAACTTTTCTATGGTTTTGTAAATTTCTCTTTTGTGTGAATCTTTTGGATTCTCTCACTTTACGAATGCATCATGGAGAAATTTTTAAGTTTTATGTATTTTCAGATTTTATATGGTGTCTTTTATGATTTCCCCCAACCCCTTGTCCTATTTTTGGTTTCTAAGAATTTAATCTCGCATGTTGTGTATGATTAGAGCATCACGCTCTAATACCACCGTTGTCACGCCCCGTTCACGTAGAACTGGACTGTTGACTGGGTTCCATCCGGATAACCCAAACCACTAGGATCATCTGATATAGTAACCACAACACAGCAAGCCACAAGTAATCATGGAATATAATAATGCATTTCAGTAGAAGTCTTATTGTATATAAATACCTTTAAATCCCCATATACTCTTAATACCCAAATGGTTATACATAGTGTATTTACATGTGGGCCCATAGGCATGATATTTACATAAGAAATAGAAATTTAACTATTGAGAGCACAAAATGGGTGTATACCAAAAGAATAAAAAAGAGAATAGCAAATAGAGTCTGCTACTATTGCCCCACAATACAACTCTCACATGGGCAACCATCACCGTGATCAAGTCCTTCTGCCAATCCCCCACTGGGATTTCGTCAATGGGACCCGACATGGGTTCCTCTATTGAGTAGCCTACACAATCATCTAAAAAGGTATATATACGAGGGGTGAGCTCACTAGCTCAGTAAATGGAAAGAAAGACGCACACAAGCAATTGCAATTCAAATGATACTATATGCATGAGATTCACTTTTAAAACTAATTTACCTAAGCAATCATTACTAGGTCATAGATTACATGCTACTCACAACCACAATGGGCATAAACCCCGGATATGAGATGCATTCTCCATCATCCCATGATACGCCCATAGGGTTGTCAGAGAAGGCTAGCCGTGAGCACTCAAAAAAATAAATCGTGGCCAAACCATAGCAAAATTATAAATCATGATCGAACCAAAGTAGAAATAAAAGCAACATGATTGGCCCTCTGAATATATCACCAAAGTTGCCAATTATCCTAATAATTAGCAGGGTATATTTTTAACTACCATAGCAATCTGCGATCGGTGCTTCCCTCTAGTGATAACCCAACACGTAAACCCCTGATGGGAAGGGTCATAGCATGAGAAAATATGAAATCCTAACCACATGCTCCTATATGAGATAGTACGGTTGTATAGTACTTTCGCGTCCCATACCACAATGTACCAATGCATTCATTTCCAATCTGACTACGACATCTATTCTAAAAATCCCACACATATCCATCAAATCATCATCATAACCCATCAGTAGATAATCCATAATCAAGATTCACAACAAGTAACAATTATCGGAATTTAAAGATACAACATGTTCATTTTCATATGCACCCAACATCATTCAAGCATTTGCATGAGAATGGCATTCGAAATGTCAAGATATTACATGAATGCATAAGATGTCAAAAACACTCCGAAAATAAGATCAAAGTCTTGTCCCCACTTACCTATTCTTGTAGGAGAATTTGCACTGGTGGTACGGGTAAGATTCGGAGTGGAAACTAGTGTCTCGAAACCTAACACAATCCATTTCAGAATTATAAATAACGTAAGATATGGTTATGATGCATTTAACAATGCGTGGAAGGTTGTTGTCGAGTTTGAGTTCCAACGGAGCTCAATTGGGCAATAGGTGGGTCATACAGGTGGGTAGGTGAACCCACCTGTGCAGACTGCCCAGATAGACAGCCCACAAACACAGACCGATGGGTCATCCTGGTGGGTCTGGCACCCATCGGTCTTACCCACCTATAGATCCAAAGGGAACTGGTGGGTCATACTGATGGGTCTAGTACCCATCGGTCCTACCTGTCGGTAGGCCCAGAGGCACTGGCAAGATAGGTGGATTATACTGGCGGGTCAGGCACCCGTCGGTCATACTCGTCGATTGACCCAGGAGAAACCAGTGGGTTATACCGGTGGGTCTGGTACCTGTCGGTCCTACCCATTGGTTGGCCCAGAAGCCTGGGTAGTACTAGGGGGTCACACTGGTAGGTCTGACGACCCACCGGTGCTATCCACCAGTGTTCTGTAGGTTTTGCTGTTCTTCTTCCTTTCTTCAATTCTCCTCTTGTGGGTCCAAGGGGGTTGTTCCCACCTCATTTTCTACACATTCTAAGCTTCATTTACGTGATTATTCCATAGATTTAAGTCATCATCAAGATTTGGGGAAAGAAATCATACCTTAGCTTGAACAACCCCAAAACTTGAGATCCTCTTCCAAAACTTAAAATGTCACCTCAATAACTCCAAATTTGGGTTTCCCTTCCTCAAAACCTTCAAGGAAATCACACAAGGGGGGCGGGTTCCATTATCTCCTAGATTCAATCACATACAAAATGGTTTCATCACATCTCAAGGGTTTATGGCATTACTTACCTCAAAACATAGATCTCCAAACACCAGTGACTATTCCAGCGGCAAAAAGGTAAGTTGTTGCCCCGGAAATCAAAGGGGAACCTTCTTCCCTCTTCCTTCTCTGCTTCTTCCTCTTTTCTCCCTCTTCTTTACTCCTTTCACCAAACCTTGGCTGAAATCATAAATGGGAGAGAGAGAAACATAAATGCTATTTATACCCTAGTGTTACAAATATCTACTAGGGCTTGTTTGGTTTTGCTCTTTATGAACCAAAATGTATTAAATAGTGATACCGGCCAAAATAGCCGACATTATCGGGCGTACAGGGTCTCATTTCGACGAGGAGGTCTAAATACATGTGCTTACCCAAGTTGGGCATGCTGGAGTTCACATTACCCATACAGGTGGGTCACACTGGTGGGTCCCACACCTACCAATGACACCCACTAGTTAGCCAAAACAAGCCAACCTTGTTGTATTTTGGAGGGAGATGGAATCTTAACATGTATCTCACTCCCACCATGTGTTGTGTACTAAGTTTTCATCATTCAACATGACGACATACCTTTCCTATTCGTACATAGCTTCATGATACATGCAAGGGCATGGCTTAGGAGTACGAACGGCCACGGGTACTAGCTCAATCTTTTCTGGTCACCCCACATTTGACGTCACCCTTGGAGTTATGTACCATAGGGCACCAGCATTGACCCTTTCCGGTTTGGACCCTGCAAGACCAAACCGAACCAACCGGTCAATAAACCCAGTTTAAAGAGCAGGGCTCTATAGTAGTCATACTAATCATGTAGATTTAACTAAACTTAGTAATTAAACGACATTCTTTATGTATAATTATGGTATGATCGACTAGACAACAATCTCTTGTCATACTTTTTACAATTACATATTAAAAAGAATAATCAATTTAACTTTATGGTAAATACGAATTTGACTACTCAATTAAAATGTCCATCAGATATCATATCAAATTTGGATACATTCCGCTTCAAATTCACCCAATTTATATATACATCAGTGAATGTCGACTTGAATTTGCATGCAAACTTTAAGATTTTTTTATATAGGAGAGGGTTTCTTATAAGAGCAGAGAGAGAGAGAGAGAGAGAGAGAGAGAGAGAGAGAGAGAGAGAGAGAGAACAAAGAAAGAGCTGTGACAAAGAGATAAGGAGGGAGAGCATTATGTTTCTTACCTCCTGTTTAATAAAGATCATAGTACTTAAAATACAGAATGAGGAAAACCTAAAACCTAGCTTAGGATCTATCTATCATCCTGCTCAGCTTTTAATAGTTCACTTTTCTCCTCCATCCCATTTTTGCTTTATTAATCTTTCGTCTAGATGCTTTTTCCTCTTTTCTCCCCTCTTTTTTACTCTTTCTAATTTTTCTCGGTTTCGATGGGTGCATTCTACTTCTCTCCTTGCTCCTTCCTATGATGACAACTCTCTAATCTTGGATTTCCTCAAATTACTCTTTTAATTTTTGTTTTTGTTTGTCCTACCCCCTTGCTTTGATTTTTGTCCACTCTATTCACTTTTTCCTTGTTTTCTTATTGGTTCGCTATATCTCCTCAGGAACCTGCGTTAAACTTTCTCTTAGCCCTTCGAGAGGCTTTTGGATGTCCTTTTTCGATCAATTTTTCTGTGATGTGAGATATTGTAATTTTCTATATTATTTTTTCCATCTGATGTTCTTCTTTTGAGTTTATTCAATCATTACTACCTTTCATTCCCTTTGTTAAATTGAGTCTTCATTAATCGGTTTTATGAGTTGGAGGTACATGTCTTATATAGACCTTCAAAGGTGGAAGTGTACTCTAACTCTAATACAAAAGAGACAGTTACAATAGGACTCTGATATCCTAAGAGTGAGACTTCGAATGGGAGTCGGTCTCTAGTGTTGCTATCCAATGAGACTCCTATTTTGTAGGAGAGGTTTTTGAGGTAGAGGAGGACTCTAACTATGTTGATACACCCCCTCAAGGTGGGAATTTGAACGGTCGAATTCCCAGCTTGTCCCGGAGAAAAGTGAACCGTGTAGAATTGAGAGGCTTGGTGAGGATATCAGTTATTTGATCATTTGTGGAGATGAATTGCACCTGAAGCTCCTTGGGGGCAACCTTGTCCCGAACAAAATGAAAATCTATTTCAACGTATTTTGTACGGGCATGAAACATAGGATTGATTGAGAGATAAGTGGCACCAATATTGTCACACCAGAGGATTGGCACTGTGGGGATAGGAATGCTCAGTTCAGCAAAGAGAGAGCGGAGCCAGGTGAGTTCGGCGCAAGCATCAGCGACAACCTTGTACTCTAATTCAGTAGAAGAACATGCAACCGTTTTCTGCTTTTTAGATGCCCAAGAGATTAAATTGGGACCCATGTAGATGGCATAGCTGCCTGTCGATTTTTGGTCAGCACTATCACCAGCCCAGTCAGCATCAGAGAATGCCTGAAGTTGAAGAGAACCGGACCTAGAGATGAACAACCCTTGGTCTTTTGTGCCCTAGAGATAACAGAGGATTCTTTTGACCAGGGTCCAATGGTCCTCCGAGGGAGCATGCATAAACTGGTAGGCCCGATTGCCAGAGTAGGTTACATTAGGTCTGGTGAGAGTGATGTATTGGAGAGCACCTACAATGGATCGATACCTTGTGGGATCTAAGATAAGGACACCCCCTGAGGAAGAGGCTGCAGAGGTGGTGGCCATGGGCATAGTAACAGGTTTAATGAGATTGTGGTGGTGACCCTTCTGGATGTGAACAATGATTTGGTCTCTAATGGGATTGTTGAACGTGATTCTTGCTCACATAATGGGTATTCTTTATCAAATTCAGGGAGATCATATCGTTCTTATTGGCGAGCACCTCAGTAATGGAAGCCTCCCTCTCTCTCTCTCTCTCTCTTCATTCTCTGTTGTTGATGGTTGTTTAGCTGCTGGCCCCCAAGGAAGTGTTGTGTTTCTTCACCTCAGGCATTCTTTGGCTATGTTATGGGTTTTCCTAAACCTAGCAGGGATGTTCTGTGTGATTTCGTAGCGTCTCTCTGGGAGATCAGAGGGGCTGTATACATTTATTGCTTTGACAATGGCAATTTTTTTGTTGAGTTTCTCTTAGAAGCTACTCATGATGTGTTTTTTCATAATTCTCCTTGGAGGTTTGATAAAAATAATTTGCATTTAGTCTAACATGCGTTGGATGATGACTTACATGAAAAAGAATAAGAATTTCTTTCCATTTAGATGCAATTTTATAATTTTCCAGATGAATATTATGATGGTGATGCTATTAAGCAAGCAGTTTCTTGAGTAAGCAAATCCTTAGATATTTGACTAAACCTGATAAAGTTGGGTTTACCTATGGAGTCTAAGATTTCTTTCAAGAAAAAAGCGACCTGTGTATCTTTCATTAAAAAATTAAAAGGTATAACATTAATGTTGTTAATGTGGATTTGAATTGTGAATTATTTTCTTTATACACGATCTGTAGGAGGATCTATCATTCCTCCAATTTATGTCCTTCTGCTAAGGGTTCTCCTAGATCTCGGATGCCACCAATGAATATTATGATTTAGCTTTACCTAGATATCCTTACCATTAAATTCTATATGGTAAAAAATATTATTGTATATGAACATTTTTATTCTCCTCATTTGATCTTATTTTATCTGACATTTCTAGAAAAAAATTATTAAAGGGGAGGACTTCAATGGGCCAGTTAGGAAAGTCTTTTATCACTCAGCAAGATAAGCAAGGTGTGCAGGAACAGCCCATCACGAATTATATTGTTTTCAATCAGATAGAAGGTTAGGTCCTATGAGGATGAACTGGATCCAAATATTTTCTCCTCACTTTGGTTCTGCAAGTAAAGAAAAGGAGGATCCCAGCTATCTTCTGATGTTGTTAATCTTGAGTTTTAACACTCTTTGTGTTTTGATCATCTAATCTTTCGGCTCTTTCTTTCCAGGAAGATCTTGGGTCTCTGAGTTATCGCATGAGAATGAGCAAAATAAATTCTTCATTTTCTCCAACTTCAAATTAGTTTGGTAATAAAGGATTTCTTTTTAGAGAGAAAAGTGATGCACATTTGCTAGACTGGGTAATCACTTCCTATTTTTGTGGAGCTTTTGTGGATTTCTTTTTTGTTTATCTTTTTTATTTTACCGAGTTTATCTCTCCTTTGGTTTTCTTTGTATCGTAAATTCCTTGCTTGAGAATTTTGGCCATTGGAAGTTATAGTTTTTTCATGTTCTGTGTTTTTCTTGACCATCTTCCTTTTGTTTATATTATCTGCTTGCTTCCCTTTTTGGGTCATTCCTAGTTATAGTGTCTTCTTGATTTGTTGGTTTTAATTCTAATTTTTGCTCGTTATGTTGATCATTTCTTGGAGTCCTCGAGAGTTACATAATCCCTTACTAAGAAATTGTTCTCTTTTATTGTAAAAAAATATGGCCTGATATTATCTTTTTGTGCAAAGCTGAATGTTTGGATCATGCAAATTTCATGCTACCCCTTTTTTTTTTTTATACTCTTATTGATCTATGAATTTTAAAAACAGTGAGTGTACTAAAGGTTGTAAGGGTAGAATGTGGGTTCTATCTACTTTGAATGTTAGAATGCTTAAGGTGGAGGCTTACATTTCTTTGTGGCTCTACATATATTTCATGGATAACTTAGTAGATAGTTGGGGCCTCATTTGTTAGTGATTTTAACAAAGTGCTCTCTGGTAATGAAAAATTGGTAGGTGGCCTTCCACCACTTTCCAGCAGGCCATAGTTTGGAATCCCTCATTTCTGATTTTTATCTGAAAGAAATTAAAATCTGTGGTTTTAGGTTTATGTGGACAAATAGCCAAAAACCTTCAAGTCTAGTTAAAGAATGCTTGAATAGAGTTTTTGCCTATTTTTCTTGGTTGGACATTTTTTCGTCGACATTTCTCTTTAAGTTTCTCTATGTGGAATCAAATTATATTAGATCATGCCTCGCACTTGTGTGGATAGACCCTCTTGTTAAAAGTTATTTTATTTTCAAGAAACTTGGGTCTCTCATCCCGATTTTACTATTTTTTGTTTGTTCAAATAAAAGGAATTAGGTGATGACACTTTAATGGCTAAGCTAGTTAGTTTTTAGTGGGTTACTTTTCGGTTGGAGTCCATTTTTTTTTTTTATAAATAAGTTTTAGATCTGAAAAATTCTGACTTCTTTTTTCTCTAATTATGATATGTATACCATACATAAGCATTTTGGTTGGATTTTTTTATGCTGATGAGATGTTTTGAATGCAAAAATCATAACACCTTTATGTCATTCAAGGTGATAAGAATACTAAATATTACTATGCTATATCTAAACACATTTTTCGTAAATGTCGTATCGATTTTTCGATCAATTTTGAGGGAGAAAAGTTGGTGATACCTAGGGAATGGCTAGGAAATTTGCTACTTACTTGAGGGATATTACACTACCTCTAATCGTATACGTAGTTTTCCTTGTTTGGATGAAACTAGTGTTTTTTCTCTTAGACCTTATAAAACTCTAAGTGAACGGTTTTCAAGTTTTTTTATCTCACAAATTTTGGGAACTTGTTGATAGTGATGTTTATGCTTTTGTGCATAACTTCTTATTCGTTTTATCCTACCTTTTGGTGTCAGTCATACACTGATTTATTTAATCTCAAAGAAAATGGATGCTAGAGGGGTTGATTGATTTAGACCAATTAGCTTATGTAATGTTTCATATAAAATTGTCACTGATATTTTAGCTAATAGGCTAAAATATCTATCATACTCTTTTATTTTCCCATTTTAATTAGCCTTTATACCAGTAAAATTGTTGTAGGAAATGTTCAGAGAGACAAGATTGTTAAGCCCAGCAAGGGGTGTTAGAGTCCCCATCAAGCTTGTTATGTGAGAGATCAAGTATGGAGAGCTTGTTGAGTGATGATATCTGGATCGGAATTGGCCCAGTGAGGGAATTGCCACTCAAATTGAAAGCAATTCCCAGTGAGGAGTTTTGACAAGGATGAGCTTATTCAATGAAGCAAGACAACCAATGCTTGCTGGAATGGGATCAATAAACTGGTTTAACGAAACATCAAACACCTGAAGGGCAGTGAGAGAAGATACAGAGTTGGGCAGAGCTCCTCCAAGTGAATTGTAACTGAGGTCCAGCATTTGCAACTCTGTGCAACTCCCAATCTCATCTGGAACAAATCCAGTTAATCAATTCCTGGAAAGATAAAGAAAATTGATACTCTTAAGACCACCAATCTGTTATGGAATCTCTCCACTGATTCTATCTTTTCCCAAGCAGTCACACAAGGGAGCTACGGTTGCCCACCTCTGGCAAAATCGAACCCGAGATGTCATTAGTTATCAAAGAGAGTTTCATTAGAGTCTGAAGATTAAACAGACCAGAAGGGATGATCCCAATGAGCCCATTGTGAGATAGATTAAGCGATTGAAGTCCACTACAGCTCACCAAGCTAGATGGAATGATGCCCTCGAGTTGGTTCTGCGAAGTTAAGAAGACATTCAGATTCGCTAACAAGCCATGCTCAGGTGGAATCTGATACAGCCAAATTGATCTCTCGGTGGGGAAATGACACGTATCACCCCTGAGACACGTGTCCTCCACCAGATAAGGATTCCAAGAACTCAATCACGCTCGATCACGTCGTTTGCATGAGGGGAATATTCCCCACAAGAAGGATGGTCGTATGGGAGGAGGAGAGAGGAAAAGACAAGGAAGAAACCCTAGCCCCGAAGAAGGATATAAGGAGGCCGAGAGGAAGGAAGAAAATAAGCTCTCAGACCCTCACCATTACTCCCTTACTGAATTGTGCGGCCGACCCTAACTTGAGCGTCGGAGGACTAACCCCGGACAAAGCTCCTGGCCTCCGCCGTCTGTGCTTGTGCAGGACCAACTAGCGGGGTTTTTTGGCAGTAACAGATTGGCGCCGTCTGTGGAAACCGACAGTAATGGTGGGGAGAACCTACAACCGCAAGAGGACAAGAGCGATGTCCAACATGGACATGGGGGAAGAACCTTCAGGGGAGCTTCCTCCCTCGGCGGAGATAGGACGAGAAAGGGGCAATGACGACCGGAAGTGTCCGTCAGGTACCAGCGTTCGGCTGGATATTCAGTTTGTGAAGGTAGTGATCATCAGCCTCCTGCAGCCCAGGAGTATGTGACGAGGCAGCAATTCGAAGACCTCCAGGACAAATATAATCGGATGGCCGAGACTATGAGGGAGGTCTCCAAAGCTGTCTCTCATAAGACCGGCGAAGCACCCCCAGGTCCCCACGTCCAGTTTGAGAGAGCCCGAGATGAAGACCGGAGCAGTACAAGATCGACAAGGGCCGATCGTAACCCTCGAAACCGAGCGAGGGAGAGTCCCGCGCCCTAAGGTAGGATGCAACGCGCCACCAGAGACCCACATGGGGATCCACACCAAGGAGACAAATAGAGGCCCGTGGACTCGGGATTAAAGCGGATGTTCCTGGACCTGAAGGATGAGATCAGGAAGGTGGTAGAAAACCAGATGGGAAATCGCGAGCCGAACCTCACCAATGACACGGCCCTAGCTGACGAGGTCATGAGAGACCCGCTCCCGATCGGCTTTCGTCTACCCAAGTATGACACTTATGACGGGTCAGGGGACCCCGTCGATCACCTGGAAGGCTTTAAGGTCGCCATGCAATTCCATCGGGTCTCGAAAAACATCATGTGTCGTGCCCTTCCATTGACGTTTAGAGGAGCGGCGAGGCTGTGGTACAACCGACTGCCGACGAAATCGATCCACAGCTTCAGCGACCTGAGTTACTTCTTCATGAATGGATTCTCTAGTAGCCAGCCCCTTCAGAAGACTACATTGAACCTGACCAACGTCAAGCAGCAAGAAGGGGAATCGCTGCGGAACTACATGAAGCGATTCCAACAAGAGAAGATCACAATCAGAGGCCTAGACCCGAAGGAGGAGTTCACGGCCCTGCTAGGAGGCGTCAAGGACAAGGAGTTGAAGAGGTCCCTAGCAAAGCATACACCTAGGAATATGACCGAGCTGAGGGCACGATGCGATAAGTACATCCAGATGGAAGAAACCCTCCAGGCCGATGAAGAAGCCGAAAGGAAGGCGGGGAGAAAGAGGCTCTCAAGGGTTGATGATAAACCCTCCGAAGAAGGCAAAAGATGAAAGTCTGAGCGCAGTCGGGCCCCCATTCCATCAAGGAAGTTTGAGAAGTACGCTCCACTGAACCGAAGGCGAATAGAGGTACTAATGCAGATAAAAGATTCCCCGGATGCCAGAGCCATGAAGTGGCCAGGAAAGATGGGGCGACACCCCGAGAGATGCAATGTGGACAGATATTGCCACTTCCATAGAGACCATGGTCATGATACCGAGGACTGTTGGCATCTCAAGGGGGAGATAGAAGGAATGATCCGAAGGGGATACCTAGGCCGATTTGTAGACCGAGAAATGGAGGTGGCCCCAGATGGCAATGGCCGGAGGGATAACCGTCGGAGAGATGGTGGAGGTCGCTATGAGAGAGGGGGGCTCGCCCACAAAGGCAATCAGGAACGGCGAAGGAACCAGACACCCGAGGAAGCTGAGCGTCGCCCCCGAGATGAGAATAAGAGCCCAACTAGAGTTATAACGACCATCTGTGGAGGCCCAGCCGTTGAAGAGAGTTCAGTCTCTGCCAGGAAGGCGAAGGCCTACGCGAGAAGCGTACATATGGAAGAATGGCCAAACAAGAAGGCGAAGACGGGGACGGTTATCTCCTTCTCAAATGATGATCTGGAAGGGGTACAGACCTCGCATGACGATGCCTTGGTTATCACCATGACCATAGCGGATTGCAAAGTGAAGAGGATCTTAGTGGATAACGGCAGTTCAGCTGATATCCTGTTCCTTGAAGCTTTCCGGAAGATGGGCCTAGACGAGGGAAAGTTAAAGAAGGTTGAACACCCGTTGCAGAGATTCTTCGGCGTCCCGATGAAGGTGGAAGGGTCGATTGAGTTTCCAGTAAGAGCTGGCGCCGGAGATTGACAGGCGATGGTCATGATCAACTTCCTGGTGGTGGGCATTACATCGGCATACAATGTCATACTAGGAAGGGTCGGATTGAACCTATTAAAGGCTGTTGTCTCCACTCCCCATCTCAAGATGAAATTCCCGACAAAGAATGGTGTCGGAGAGTGTCGGGGCGATCAGGAGGCATCCCGGAGGTGTTACGCCACTACTCTATGGGGAAAAGAAAAGGCGGGTGAGACGCTCCTGATAGAGGATCTACGCGATGATGCCAGTTATCAACGGGGGGAGCCGACCGAAGATTTGGTGCGAGTTGAAGCTGAAGAAGGGGATGACACTCGGCAATTTCAGATTGGGGCTACCATGCCAAGGTTGCAGCGATAAAGACTCGTCTCATTCCTACGAAACAATGCTGACGTCTTCGCCTAGTCGGCTTCGAGCATGCCCGGGATAGATCGAGAGGTGATAGAACATCATCTAAATGTTAGCCCAATGAAGAAGCCGGTGCAGCAGAAGAAGAGGACTTTTGCCCCCGAAAGACAAAAGAAAATAGACGAGGAAGTGGAGAAGCTACTGAAGGCCCAGTTCATCCGCGAGATCCAGTACCCGGAGTGGATATCTAACGTGGTAATGGTCCCGAAGGAAAATGGGAAGTGGAGGATCTGCATCGACTTCACCGACCTGAATAAGGCCTGCCCGAAGGATGCATACCCCCTGCAGAAGATAGACCTCCTCATCGATGCCACGGAGGGATACGAGGCGTTGAGTTTCATGGATGCATACTCGGGGTACAACCAAATCAAAATGTCCGAGGCCGATGTCCCGAAAACATCCTTCATAACCGAGGGTGGGTTGTACTGCTATGAGGTCATGCCTTTCGGACTAAAAAATGCAGGGGCCACCTATCAAAGATTGGTGAATAAAATTTTCAAAGGGATAATCAAAAAAACCATGGAAGTATATGTGGACGATATGCTCGTAAAAAGCCTGAAGGCGAAAAGACACATCCAAGACTTGGAAGAGGCGTTCCAGGTGCTGAGATGGTACGACATGAAGCTGAACCCAGCAAAATGTGCATTCGGAGTAGCCTCAGGAAAGTTCCTCGGCTTTATCGTCTCGGAGAGAGGAATTGAAGCTAACCCAGTCAAAATACAAGCCATTCGGGACATGAGGTCACCCCAGAACGTGAAGCAAGTCCAGGAGCTGACGGGTCGGGTCACCGCCCTCGGACGCTTCATGTCTCGGTCCGCAGATAGATGCCTCCCCTTCTTCAAAGCGCTAAAAGGGACCAAAACGTTCGAGTGGACGGAGGAGTGCGAAAAGTCTTTTGAACAATTGAAGGAGTACTTGGCCGCACCCTCGCTGCTGACGAAGCCGAACACCGGGGATACCTTGCAGCTGTACCTTGCTGTATCGGTATTGGTGGTAAGCGTCGTACTGACGAAGGAGGAAGGAAGGCAACAGAGGCCAATATACTATGTCAGCCGAACCCTTCTAGAGGCCGAAACAAGATACAGAAAGGCAGAGAAAGTGGCGTACACCCTCGTGATAGCGACAAGAAAGCTGAGACCATATTTTCAGTCACATACGGTATGGGTACTCACCGACCAGCCCCTGAAGAAGATACTGCAACGGCCGGATATGTCCGAACGCCTGGTAAATTGGGCCATAGAGTTGGGAGAATTCGACATCCAATACAAGCTGAGAACCGCAATTAAAGCACAGGCCCTCGTAGACTTCATAGCAGAGACGACAATCCTCGATGACCCACAGGAATCTGTCGAGGAACGAGGAGATGAGGCTTGGACATTATACGTGGATGGGGCTTCCAACAGCGAAGGAAGCGGCACAGGAATCGTGTTGGTAAGCCCCGAGGGTTTCAAAGTAGAATACGCCCTACGGTTCGACTTCGACGCCTCCAACAACAAAGCAGAATACGAAGCGATAATAGCCAGAATTAATCTGGCTCGGGCTTTGATGGTGAAGGAACTGGTAGTGCATAACGACTCCCAACTCGTGGTGCGACAGATGAATGGAGAATACGAGGCCAAAGAGTAAAGGATGGCCGAATACTTGAACACGGTGCGAGACAGGTTAGCGGCTTTCAAGGAATTTGAGGTAAGGCAGGTGTCACGAGAAGAGAATGCTAGTGCAGACGCACTGTCACAGCTGGCCACCTCCAACTTCGCAGAACTTGGACGAGCGGTGTATTTTGAAGTACTACCACAGCCAAGCATCGAAAAACCCCGCGAGGTATTACCTGTAGGTGAAAACGGCCAAAGCTGGATGAATGCCATAACAGAATACCTCAAAGAGGGAAAGCTCCCAGAGAATAGGGACGAGGCAAGAAAAATAAGAATGAGGTCAGCGTGCTTCTTCCTGAAGGACGAGACGCTATATAAGATAGGGTTCACCTTGCCATACCTCAAGTGTCTGGATTCCTCCGACGGTGAATACGCACTCTGGGAAGTGCATGAAGGGATATGCGGCCAACACCTTGGAGCCCGGGCCCTGATGCATAAAGTACTAAGGCAGGGCCTGTACTGGCCGACAATGAGGAAGGACACAGAATCACTAGTCAGGAAGTGTGTCAAGTGCCAGATGTTCACCCCCGTGCCTAGGCTACATTCTACCGAGCACTCGTCCTTATCTAGACCAGTACCGTTCGCCATATGGGGGATCGACATCCTGGGCCCGTTCCCCCTGGCCACGAGACAAAGGAGTTTTACCGTGGTGGCAGTCGACTACTTCACAAAGTGGGCAGAAGCCGAAGCCCTAGCGACGATAACCGAAAATAACATAAGGGACTTCTTCCAAAGGGAGGTAGTATATAGATTTGGAATCCCCCAGGTTGTGGTAACGGACAATGGAACTCAGTTTGCCAATCCAACCTTCGACGCGTTCTGTGAGGCCCTCGGCATCGACCACAGGAAAACCTCCGTCGAGTATCCACCGACCAACGGGCAAACAGAAGTAACCAACCATACACTACTTCAAGGAATAAAAAAGAGGCTAGACGATGCCAAAGGACTATGGGCAGATGAGTTGCACCACATCCTCTGGGCTTACCGCATTACTGAGAGGTTAGCTACCGGAGAAACACCCTTCATGTTAACATACGGCACTGAAGCTGTACTCCCAGTGGAGATGGGGGCCATTACCCATCGGATTCGGTACTACAATGAAGACGAAAACGACGGAGGGCTCCGAGCGAATCTAGACCTCTTGGCAGAAACCAGAGAAACTTCGCAAGAAAGGATCGCCGCTTACCTACAGAGGGTCGCGAGGCACTACAACACCAAAGTTCGGAAGAACGAGTTCAGGAAGGGTGACCTCGTCCTCAGAAGGGCAGAAGTGTCGGACCCAAGACATCAAGGGAAGCTAGATCCAAATTAGGAAGGGCCCTACAGAGTCTCGAGGGTAATACGACTAGGGTCCTATCACCTAGAGACTACGGGGGGAGGAAGGGTACCCCGATCGTGGAACTCTCAGAACTTAAGAAAATTCCATCAGTAGTGAAGTGGCGAGCACGCACACTTGTCGTTTGTAGTTTTTTCCGTTTGTAGTTTTTTGCAATTCTCGCCCTTGTGCACTTTTAAGTTGTAATTCTTCATCTTAAATTCTGGAAGATTTCATTCATAAAGAATACGAAAGCTGGCTTATGGCAAGTGAGAGGAATTCTCTAGGCTGATGACCTTTAACTCTGCTGAACGGCTATGACTGAAGGTCTTCACCTCGGTCAGGGCCTCGACGATGAAAGCCGAGCCGAGCTTACCGATGGGCCACACCTCGGTCAAGGCTCGGGTAAAGGCCGAGCCGAGATGGCGACGGTGTTCACCTCAGTCAGGGCCTTGACGATGGAGGCCGAGCCAAGCTTACCGATGGGCCACACCTCGGCCGGGGCCTCGGGCAAAGGCCGAGCCGAACTGGCTGACGGTGTTTGCCTCGATCAGGGGCCTCAAGCAGAGAGCAAGCTCCGCAGGGCTAGCACCCACTCCTCGGCCGAGGCACGAACAAGGCTGGGTTGACCTGGCCGAGGGCCCCACCGTCAGCCTGTGACCCGACTCAGGGCCAAAGGAACTTACCAAAGGCAATCCACTGTCGGGAGCGACGACTATCGAAGGGTCGGCCTTCGGCCA
The DNA here is from genome assembly GCF_013358625.1 of Macadamia integrifolia. Classification (NCBI taxonomy): domain Eukaryota; kingdom Viridiplantae; phylum Streptophyta; class Magnoliopsida; order Proteales; family Proteaceae; genus Macadamia; species Macadamia integrifolia. The sequence goes on along the minus strand of NC_056565.1, from coordinate 31,648,573 downwards.
AGTCCCAGATCCATGCGTCGAGACCCTTCGACTGGAGCCGAGGGTGAACACTTGGTAAAAATTGCTTAATGATTGTAGGGTCGGCCTTTGTCTGACTATCGAAGGGTCGGCCTTAGGCCAAGTCCCAGATCCATGCGTCTAAGAGACCCTTCGGCTGGAGCCGAGGGTGAACACTTGGTAAAAATTGCTTGATGATTATAGGGTCGGCCTTCGTCTGACTATCGAAGGGTCGGCCTTCGGCCAAGTCCCAGATCCATGCGTCTAAGAGACCCTTCGGCTGGAGCCGAGGGTGAACACTTGGTAAAAATTGCTTGATGATTGTAGGGTCGGCCTTCGTCTGACTATCGAAGGGTCGGCCTTTAGCCAAGACCCAGATCCATGCGTCTAAGAGACCCTTCGGCTGGAGCCGAGGGTGAACACTTGGTAAAAATTGCTTAATGATTGTAGGGTCAGCCTTCGTCTGACTATCGAAGGGTTGGCCTTCGGCCAAGTCTCGGATCCATGCGTCTAAGAGGGGCAACTAGGGGTTTCGGCCTCTTTGCACCTATCTACGGATTAAAGACTACATTACTAAGAGGGGCACAGAAGACGAGAGAAATGAAAGAAAGGATTTATGCATTCATAAAGCCCGAAGGCAAAGATTACAAGACAGGCCCGAAGGCCGTAGTTACATTAAAAGCCCGAAGGCTAATTACGTAAGGCCTAAAGGCTGAGACTACAAGAAGCCCGATGGCTGATTACATAACAAGAAGGGGGTGGTCTGAGCTGAGGCCCGAGGTGACCTCAAGGGGCGTCCGTCGGGTTCACGGCCTCGTTTTTGGCTGGGAGGGTCTCCTGATCCGAACCTCCATGGCCGGGAGTCGGGGGGACTTCTCGGTGCAGCTGGACCTCACCTTCCTCGTTGTAGTCTCCGCCATCGGCATCGGCAACGGCAACATCGGTGGCTGATGGGGCCGCCTCCACGTCATCGTCCTCGAAGATGAGGCCACTGTCCTCGAAGGAGACCCTGGGGTAACGCTCAAGGACCCAATCTCGAACCTCGGTAGCGCCCATTGTGAACCCCGGGGAGATGGCGCGCTTTATCTCCTCCCTGAAGTCCTCGGAGGACCGATACTCCTCGACCCCTCGAGCCTCGGCTTCCTGAATTCGAGCCTTCACCTGCGACTTCAGCTCCGCAAGCTTCCGATTGCACTCTCGGTGCTCGAAGACGAGCTCTTTCTCCAAGTGCTCCATCTTCTCGAGGAGGAGGGAGCACTCGTTCTCTAGGGCGACCTTCTGCCTCTCGACGACCTCGAGGTCTCGGCACATAGCCTCGGCTCGAGCCGCCAGTTGACCCATCTGATTTTGAGCCTACATGAAACACCGAAGGTCAGAATGCTAAGACAAAAAAAAAAGAAAAAGAAGAAGAAGAAGAAGAAGAAGAAGAAGGTAGGGGGACCGAAGCTTACCCTGGCCATGAAGATGCAAGCAGTCTTGATCATGGCC
>NC_056565.1:31591828-31643129 GCF_013358625.1 Macadamia integrifolia | reverse complement strand
AGCGGAAGCGAATATGACTAATGATAGACTCCCTGCTACCCGTTCTGTACATTGCTAGTTCTCCTTTCTGAATATAATTTTTGTTTTCAAAAAAAAAAAAAAAAAAAAAAAAAAAACATGTTGGTCATATATCTGAAACTCGGAAATAGTCTCTTTATGAAGCAGGGGTAAGAGCCATAAGGCTACATAAAGAGCCATAAGGCTACATACATATGTCCCTCCGAGACCCTGTAGTAGTGGAGCCTCGTGCATTGGGTTGCTATGTTCTTTTCTAAAAGTATTTGGGCTGCTAGGGTGTAGATTTGATTTCTCCACATTTTCCTCACCTCAATCTTTAGTCCAAATCTTGTTTGAATCTTTCTTTGTTTGACCAAGTTTCATTAGCTTTTTAGTGTCATGTCTATCACCACTTATTCTATTTGGTCTCATAAAAATTAGGTGGCAGTTTCACACATTGAATCTGATTCCCTTTGGGCCCGTATTCTAAAAAGTAGATACTTCCCAAATAGAAGCTTGTTCCATCCTTCTACCTTGAAAAAGAAAGGGTCTTGGCCGTGGAATAGTATCACTACTGTTCTCCCTACCCTATCCTGATGGTGTACACGCATCATGGATACCAGTCCTCACCAAATTCCAATCCACAAGATCGCTGGGCACTGCGAATGTTCCTATTCCTAACTCTTTGCAGGACAAGAAGGCAAGTGATTACATGATAAATGATGGTTGGGATGTCAATTTTCTTAGAAATTTTCTCCGTGATCACTATGTCTCTTCTATCTTTTCTGTTGAAACTGATCATATACAGGACCAATGGAGATGTGATAAATCGAAAACGGGAGTCCTTTCCGCCAAACTGGCTGCTAAGTTTTTGAGTAATGAATCACCTACTAACATTATTGGATTATCTAACAGGTGTTCATGCTCTTCTCTATGCTCGCATTGGTGGCATTTCTTCTAGAAGACAAATATTCATCCAAAATTTAAGACTTTTTTCTGATGAGCTGCCCTCGGTGGACTTCCAACAAGGGATAAGCTAGAAAAATGGAGACCTTTGGACGATCAATGTGTCCTTTGTAACTTGAATCAAGAAACCATGTGGCATTTATTCCTATCATACAAATTTTCTAGACGCATATGGGCAGCATGCTCATTAGGACTAAATACCACGGTTCTCCAAGCTCCAACTTTTCAGAATATTAGTATGTTTTTCTATAAGTTTGACAACTGGGCCATGCATTAACAGGAACACTTTTTTCAGACTTTTATTATAGTCTGCTATTTTATTTGGAACCGAACAATATAATATTTAAGAAGGTTAAACCCAACCCCCATGATATTTTGAATCTAGCTCTTCAATGGATTTATAACTCGAGTCGTGAGTTCCATGCCCCCGATTTTGACTCGAATAAATGCATCACCCACAACATTCACAATCTAGTATATAATCATCCTAACCATATTTCAATTTGCATGGTTATACATAAGCTGAAACATGGTTTAACGGGATGGGCTATAGGCTTACTAAATGGTGATGAGTTACTAATTCTAGATTATTTAATGACAAGAAATCCTACTAAAGGAAGCGCCATGGTCCTTTTGTTTGGAGTAGAATATACCATAGGTCAATGAGTAAATCTCATAGAAATATGGACTAACTTAGAGATACTTTAGTAGCTCTCTTTTGATCTAGGGAATTTTTTGTGGCCTTTTAAGTATGGCTCCTACTACTTTTTGAAAATGTATAAAGTCCTAACTGATGTAAAGTGCAGTCTAGTTAGTACCCACTTCTGAACAGGTTTCTTTCTTTGCTTCCATTGCAGAAGCAACTTTGGCAAACGGTAGTAGAACCGCTACCCATTCTAACCTAAAAAATGTGGCAAACGGTAGTTTGAACGATACCACTTTTGTAAACCCTTAACCCTCTTTTTGTCTATATTGACAAAAAAAAAACTTTTTTTTTTCTTTTGGTAATCGAAAAAAACCTTGTTGATTATTATCAATATTAATCGTTGGGTTCCGATTTGAAAACTCTCTCATCATTCTATATGGATGTTTGTCTTTTTGTTTAGCTATGTTCTTTTCTATTTGAGTGAATTACACTCCCCTCCTTTGAATGCTTTATTTATTACACAATCCTCCCTTACGAAGTTTGTAATTACAATTTTTTCTCTCCTAAGTTGTAGATTCTATCAACCGTACCCTGATTGTGAGTGAGAAACCGTTAAGTGATGAATCATGTGTTACAAAATTACGTTAAACTCCAAAATACCCTTGATCCAATGGAGATGATCTATTTGCCCTCAACCTTTACTGTCATCTTTTCCATGAGGAAACCATTAACCAACCGATTGGGGTTTAGGGTTTTTGAACTTGGACTTACGATTCTGAAATTAAAGAGAGGGATTTATGGTTTTGGAAATGAAGAGAGCAAAAATTGGAAAATCTTACGGAGAAGAAAGGGGAAACGAGTGGACAAAAAGAGGAAATAGGGAGGAGAAAAGGACAAGTCTAATGCCCAAGAGTCTTCCAGAGTCCAAACTCCAAACTCCAAACTCAACTTCCATGATCCAAAGAGAGTGTGAGATGAAAAGGGTGTAAGCTTTCAGCCTTTGTTGTTGTCAAAAACCGCCCTGAGAAAAGGAATACACGCCTAGGAAAAAGAAGAGAGAGAGAGAGAGAGAGAGAGAGAGAGAGAGAGAGAGAGATCAGTGCAAATAACCTCTTTTCTTTTCGTGTCTCTGCTATTTTTGGGTATGGGTCTTGTTTGCAACTGGGTTTTGAATCTTTAATCAATGGGTAAATTGTAGGAACCATTGCAAGTAAAATACCACCGAAAGAAACAGAGACCGATAAAGGGATTTCTGATCCAATCCTTTAAGGGATTTAAAAAAAAAAAAAAACCTAGTTCTTTAGGGCAATAGATCCTTTGAATTTGGGTAAAACTTCTCTACTTGATAATTCTACTTTCATACTGTTGAACAATTCACTGAGTGGAGTCAATTCAGCCATGTTTCAAGTAAAAGGAATCAATTTTTATGGATTTGACCTGGATTCAGTTGGAATCCAATTAGCAGAACCTGTCTGTTGCCAACCTCTTGCCCATTTGCTACATCGAGAGAATACTTACAGGAACCTTAAAACCAAAATTGATTTGTGTTTACACAAAGAGGATGGGGGTAAAAAAGACATTTAACTTTTGATTCTAATAGTTAATATCGCAAGATACATTTGTAATTATAAATTTCATAGAGGGTCTGAGTGTAACAGATGAAACATTCAAGATAGGGGAGTGTAAACCATTCTTTTTATTTTTGATTAAAATGTTTAAGCTATATTTGGTAGCCAAGAAGGAAAAAAAAGAAAATTACAAAAGACATAATAAGAAAAAATTATAATTATTGATGATTTTTTTTATGTGTTAACTTCTCTCTTCAAATTCAAAAATTTTGGATTTTCTTTTCTTTTCTATTATTGGCTTCCAAACATAGCCTTAGTGATTTCTTCATTGAAAAAACAAAAAAACCTAAACAAAGAGGAAAAGAGTTCGGATCTGGATAGGGTTGTCGGATCATTTGCTCAACCCAACGCCTCCTTTTCGTAGAAACAATAGTCAAAAGCTCGGTGATACTGAACGGTCGATTGCTCTCCGTTATGGTGCCTTCTGCAACTGCTATTCTTCTCAGGAGGTTCATCTCCTCGAGCAGACAAGGTAATCTTCCGTCCCTATCGTCTTTTTCTACTACAACTCATCTCTTCCGATCTCTACAAACCCTAACTTCCATACCTTCCGAACCCGAATACAACAATTTCCTTGGAGAAAACGAAGCAGGAGCTTCCAAGGACGACTACTTCGCTGCCATCCACCACATCTCCAACATCGTTCGCCGCGATTTCTACTTGGAACGGACCCTCAACAAACTTCAAATCAATGTCACATCCGAACTCGTTTACAGAGTTCTCAGAAGCTGCAGTAAGTCCGGCATTGAATCCTTCCGTTTCTTCAACTGGGCTCGGAACCAGCCCCGCTACGAACCGACCTCCATTGAATACGAAGAACTTATCAAAACCCTAGGACGAACCCGTAACTGGGAAACCATGTGGAAGATCGCAGAACAGATGAAAAAGCAAGAACTTGTCCTCACTCCTGAGACCTTCTCGTTGATTATCGAGTCCTATGGCAGGCACGGGCTTGTTGATCAGGCGGTTGAGGTATTTAATCGGATGAGGAACTTCAATTGCCCTCAGACCACAGAGGTCTATAATTCCTTGCTTTACTCTCTCTGCGAGGTTAAGAATTTTGAAGGGGCTTATGCTTTGATCAGGCGGATGGTACGGAAGGGAGGCGTTCCTGATAAGAAGACTTATGCCATTCTTGTTAATGGGTGGTGCTCAGCTGGAAAGCTCAAAGAAGCACAGGAATTCTTGGAAGAGATGAGTAGAAAGGGTTTCAATCCTCCTGTTCGTGGTCGTGATCTTTTGATAGAAGGTTTGCTCAATGCGGGTTATCTCGAATCAGCGAAGGGATTGGTTAGGAAGATGACTAAAGAAGGGTTTTTGCCGGATATAGCGACGTTTAATGCTCTTTTGCAAGCTATTTGCAACTCTGGAGAGGTAGATTTCTCTATTAATCTTCTGCATGATGTTTGCAGATTGGGGCTTTGTCCTGATACTAACACTTACAAGATCATGATACCGGCTGTATCGAAAGTGGGTAGGATTGATGAAGCATTTAGGCTTCTCAATTGCTCAATCGAGGAAGGTCACAAGCCATTTCCAAGTTTATATGCTCCAATTCTTAAAGCACTTTGCCGGATAGGTAAATTTGATGATGCATTTAGCTTTTTCAGTGATATGAAGGCCCAGGGTCATCCACCGAATCGGCCTGTTTATACAATGTTGATAAAGATGTGTGGGCGTGGTGGGAGATTTGTTGAAGCTGCCAATTATTTGGTCGAGATGACTGAATTAAATATGTCCCCCAGGCTGCAGAGCTTCGATATGGTTACTGATGGATTGAAGAACTGTGGGAAGCATGACCTGGCTAAGAGGATTGAGCAGTTAGAGTTATCTCTTCGTGGGGTTTGACTGAGACTCGGAAATTTATAAATAGATTTTTCTCAAGATGGCTGCCATGCTATTCTTTCCATCATTTGAGTTCAATGCTGAGGGGAATACTTACTGGGAATTTTGAGATGGCAGCTGCGTGGCAGGTAGGCTTTAAGTTTTGTGTTCTGTGGTCTGCACATGCTTTGGTGCTTGAGCTTTAACTGTTATTCTACAACAATATAGCTATTTCTAGTTAGTTAGATTTCTGACTCATAGTTTGTTTTTATTTATTTATTTTTTAATATTAAATTATATAAGTATTTCATAAAAGTGCAAGGATAAAGGACCATAAAATCTTAATCAGAATGGCTGTATAATCAACATTACAGTGCTTCAGTACCTGCAGAGTGCGTATACAAAAAAGCTAGAACCAGAAAAAATCCTGCTAGAGACTAGCACATAACAGGATTGCAAAATAGGGAACAAATTGGAGAAGATTTATAGCTTAAAATTGAGAAATCGGAGAATCCCAATATTTCAGTCGTCGTCAAATCTGTTGGTGGAGTAGACCTGCAGAATTTGATAGAATTCTGACAACAGAATAGGGATCTGCTTAGAAGTCCCTGGAAAAACTAATAGCAGAATTAGAATAGAATATCAATCGGAATTCTTTGGGGAACAGATTCAGAATTTCAGAGAGAATGAAGTCAGAATCTAGTATTTGAAATTTGAAGTAAACCAGATCAGTAACTGGAGAGATATTGAAGTAGAATGCAATCTGAAAATTGATCTAGAGCGGGGGTACCAAAGATTAGTATAAGTAATAATGAAGAGGAGAAAAGCAACAGTAGAAGAGAAGAGTTTCTTGCGAATTGAGGGACAAGGTTACAAATACATAAAATAGTGGGGGTTTAAGGAGATAGATCGTGGGGCCCACACCTCCTCTTCCTTTTCCTTCCTTTCTTTCTTCTATTCACAAACCCATGATATGTTGCTTGAAGAACTTCACCAAAGCTTCACATGAATGTTTGAAACCATTAATGGAGCTTGAAGCTTGGAGAACTAGGGTTCAATCTCTCGGGAGCTTTCTCTTACTCTTCAAAAATCTTCCTCAATCTTAACCTTTCTTCAATTCCTTGAGTGTGTTCTTGAATGCACTTCACCAAATCGTCATTTGAAAGCTTGAAAAACAAATGGAGCACAAAAGATTTGGGGATTCTTGGATTACAGATCAATGGAGCTGGAGAAATGCAACCCTAAAAGCGATGCAGGAGGTAATGGAAAAACAAGAATAAACAATGCACACATGTTTACGAGGTTCGGCAAGATTGCCTATGTCTTCGGTGAGATGAGATTCTGTTTCACTATCAAATGTGAATGTCGTTCTATCAGGGGAGGGGGTGGGACTGCACCAGTACTCCCTGGATTAAACTGCGACGGAATACAAGACATCATACACCAACAAGAGATTCCTCTCCTCATAAATCACTCCTGTCGAGCTCAAGAATATCTCCCATATTATCAATCTTGAAGCCTTAAATTCACTACTTCAGCGCCGTTATCGGACATTGCAGGCTGATGTAATGTAGAACTAGATTGACAAGTGATGTAATACTGTAATTGAGGAAGCTCAAAACAGTACCAGGGTAGGATCTTTTCTCAGAGAATAGGGAATTCTAGATATGGAGAATAGGATATTGCTAAAAATTGTTGAAAGATGAAAAGGATGGAACAATAAACAATAAAATAACACCCGAGCTTCACACCGCAAGGTGGATCGACTGGATCAAACACCAACCTACCTTGATCAAACACAAGGGATTTCTTGATCAAACACAAGAGATTCTTGATCAAACACAAGAAGAGAGTTGCATAAGCAAACTTTGTTTTCAAATTCTGAGTTGTCCTTAAATGCTTACAATTGATCCCTAGTTGTAGGACCAACTCAACAAAACATTGCACACCCAACTTCCAACTAACAATAGTAGAAAGTCTTTACTTATTAAAGTTGGGGTAGGAAAGTCTTCACCTTCCAACTACTGAAGTTGGAAAAGTCTTCACCTACCAACTACCAAAAGTGGAAAAATCTTCACCTCTTAAAGTTGCAATGGAAAAGTCTTCATCCCCCAACTACCAAAGGTGGAAAAGTCTTCACCCATCATCACTTACAAAAGTGAATTGATCCCCCCCTTTTAGAAAAGTAAAAAGTAAAAGTAAAAGTAACTTCTAACCACTTAAATTGAACCGATATTGGACCAACATGGACTATGGTTCAATTTGGACTAAACTAAGACAAAACATGAAATAAAAGCTATGGAAATTAATAAGCATCAACAAGGTAAGGCCACATGCTAGTTACTCTTGTTGGCCTTCTTCCTACAGATGTAGGTCTTCAGATCTGCATCAGCTCCTCCCAACTTGAAAACATTCGTCTCTGACTAATGGGTGAAAGACATGTAACACTCATATGAGTCAGGATCGAGTCGCTTGACGTCATCAACATGAATCCAAGTGCAATCAGTCCATTATTGTCCCTTCCATTTGACAAGAAAAGTGTGATAACCGGTGCCACGACGAGTGTTTTTGTTAGTATCATCCAAACCCTCTTCAATAACATCTTCAAGAGGTGCTGTAAGTTGGGGCAACCTTAGCATTTGTTCCAAGTCACCATCATTTGAATGATGTCCCACATAAAGATCTAGGTCAGCTACATTGAAGACATCGCTTATGGTCATTTCCTCAGGCAATTTGAGCACATAAACATTTGGTCCTACACGTTTCAGCAGCTTGTAGGGACCCATCTTCTTTGGATGGAGCTTTGTGTTAACACTAGGTTGGAACCTCTCAGGATTTATGCGAACCAGAACCATGTTTCCTGGTTTAAACTCCACATAACGTCGATGACGATCAGCTGTAGTCTTGTAGACATCGTTACTTAAGGCAATACGTCGTCCCACGTTTGCATGCACCTCTGTGATGTGGCGCAAGAATTCATCAGCTTTAAGGCTGATTCGAGCCTGGAGTGGGAGTGGAACAAGATCAATTGGGTGTTGCGGTTGAATTCCAGGTAATATCTCGAATGGTGTGTTCCCCGTTGTCTTGTTCACTGAGCTATTGTAGGCAAACTCAGCTATGTCAAGGATTGCTGGCCATGTCTTCTCATAATCTCGAACTAAGCACCTCAACAAGTTCCCTAAACTTCTATTAACAACCTCTGTCTGACCGTCAGTTTGTGGATGGAATGCAGTTGAAAACTGTAGCTTTGTGTTAGTTTTCAGCCACAATGTCTTCCAGAAATAGCTCATAAACTTGACGTCATGATCAGAGACAATAGTACTTGGCAGCCCATGCAGTCGAACAACCTCTTTGAAGAAGAGCTTTGCAATATGATAGGCATCAAAGGTCTTTCGACATGGCAAAAAGTGAGCCATCTTAGAGAAGCGATCTACTACAACCATGATGGAATCGTACCGTTCTCTTGTAGGTGGCAGCCCAAGTACAAAATCTATACTAATGTCGAGCCAAGGTGCATGAGGAACCGTAGTGGGGAGTAGAGGCCTGTATTCTGCTTGGTTCCCTTAGCAAGTTGACAGACTCGACACCTTTTGATGACATGATCTACGTCTTTTGCAATGTGTGGCCAGTAGTACCGATCAGTCACCTGTATGATGGTCTTGTCCTTGCCAAAGTGGCCTCCCAAACCTCCTCTGTGTAACTCCCTTATGATGTGATGTCGTAGGGAGGAGTCTAGAATGCATAATCGCGTTCCGAAGAACAAATAACCATTGTGGACAGAATATTTAGGGTGTTGCCCACCTTGCTGTAACTCTGCATATAGGACTCTGAAATCCTTATCAGACGTGTACTCATCTCGTATCTGATCAATACTAATGGCATGTGCTGAAAAAGTATTGATAGTGACCTTTTCGGCTTAAAGCATCAACCACCGTGTTTTCTTTACCAGTCTTGTATTTCATCGCAAAGACGAACTCTTGTAGGTAAGCAACCCACTTTGCATGCTTCTGACTAATTGACTTCTGAGAATGGAGATGTTTGAGTGCTTCATGATCGGTGTAAAGAATAAATTCTTTACCAATAAGATAGTGTCTCCAGTGGCGTAACACTTGGATGACAGCATAGAGCTCCAAATCATAAGTCGAGTAGCGTCGCTTGGCATCGTTAAGTTTCTCGCTATAGAAAGTGATAGGGTGCCCTTCTTGCATCAGCACACCTCCCAACCCAATATGTGAACCATCAGTTGCCACCTCAAATACACGATCAAAATCTGGCAGGCGTAATACCGGGGCCTCCATCATCTTCTTCTTGATAAGATGGAGGGCTTTTGTCGCCGCTGTTGTCCACTCAAACTTGCCTTTACTCTGCTTCATACATTCGGTAATAGGTGCCATGACTGCATTAAAATTTCGAATGAATCTCCTGTAAAATGAGGCTAGACCGTGGAAGCTACGGACTTCAGTGATTGTCTTCGGGTAGGCCAGTTGGTGATGCTCTTGATCTTCTCAGGATCAGCTTTAACCCCCTTAGATGAGACAATAAAACTAAGGAATACAACCTTGGGCAGCATAAAAGAACACTTCTTGAGATTAATGTATAGCTTCTCCATACTGAGCACCCTCAAAACTTGCTTCAAATGGTCGATGTGATCATCTGGATGCTTGCTGTAAACTAAGATATCATCAAAGTATACAACCAAAAATCGACCAATAAATGGACGAAGTACCTGTGTCATAACTAATAACTCGCATGAACGTACTAGGTGCATTCGTTAGACCAAAGGGCAAGACCTTCCACTCGAGCAGTCCATCCTTGGTCTTGAAGGCGGTCTTCCATTCGTCTCCTGGCCGAATACGAATTTGATGGTAGTAGCTTCGAAGGTCCAATTTTGAAAAGACCTTTGCACCGGACAACATGTCTAGCATATCATCAAGTCGTGGTATGGGAAACCTATACTTGACCGTTATTTTGTTGATTGCTCTGCTGTCAACACACATGCGCTATGAGCCATCCTTCTTTGGAGTAAGCAATGCTAGTACAACACAAGGACTAAGGCTCTCAATGATAAACCCCTTCTGTAGTAGTTCATCAACTTGCCTTTTGAGCTAAGTGTGTTCTGTAGGACTGAGACGGTAAGCTGGAAGGTTAAGAAGCACAGAACCAGGTACCAAGTCAATAGCATACTGAATATCGCGCATAGGAGGGAGCTTATTAGGTAGGTCGTCAGGTACTAAATCAGAAAAGTCTGATAGAAGCTCTCTAATAGGCCGTGTGAGCTGATCTGTTGGTGGTGGAGTGACCTCTCTAGTAACCAGGGCTAATATCATGCCTGCATCATGGCTGGTTCGCTCAAACTGCTTTTGTGGAACAACTAAGATTTTCGTCTGTGGAAGGACCAGCATCTTGTTGGTATCGGTGGTGGCTTTCTGGTTAGTCCTCAATGTCTGTCTCTTGCGCATCTCCTCTGGTACATTGATAGGCTCAAGTATAGTGCGCTGCCCTTTAAAGGTAAATATGCACTGATTCTTCTTTCTGCTAGTGAGAACATCATTATCATACATCCATGGCCTCCTTAAAAGAACATCAGTTAGCTTCATAGGAATAACATCACACCATACCTTTTCTTCATATCGAGAAAGTTGTAATGGAACAGAACATCGCTGATTGACCTCTAAAGTATTGCCATTCAGTAGGGATACTTTGTAAGGCTGCGGGTGTTTCTCTACCTTCAAATGTGCCTTCTTCACAAACAACTTAGAGACAACATTAACGCAGCTGCCACTGTCAACTATCACCTGTACAATGCGATCAGTTGAACGCATGCGGCTGTAAAATATGCAAGTACGTCGCCACTCCTTGCCTTTGGTTTCAGCCACCAATATGCGAGAAACCACATGAATTCCATAGGAGTCATCTTCATTTGCTTCAGCCCCATCATAATAATCAACATTTTCGTCTTCTTCTTCTAATGGGTTTGGAAAGATATGGGAACTATCTTCATCAGGAGTATCGTCAGCGTCAACCATCATTGCTACTTTTTGACGTGTAGGACAATTTTTGGCATAATGTCCCCCCTCCTGACAATGAAAGTATTGCACTGTGGTAGTGCTAGGCATAGGTGCTTTCCCCTTGTGATCAGCACGTGGAGGATAAGAAGTAGGATTCTTTGCTGAATTTTTTTTTTGTGATCTCTCCAGCTTGATATCCAAACCTTCTACCCGTAGGAGCTAGTAACTCCTCTGCATGTATTGCCTTCTCGAAGCATTCCCTGACATTAGATACATCTACTACGCCAATAACACGATTTATATTAGATCTCAAACCTAAACGAAAGCGGGAAAGTACTTGTAATTTATTCTCCCTGATGCCAGTGTGTGAATAGAGTGAATCAAACTGCTCCATATACTCTGCAACGGACATACTCCCTTGACGAAGAGTATTCAGCTTATCCTGCAGTTGTGATCTAAAGTGTCGTGGTAAGTATTTGGCACTAAGATCTTCTTTCATCTCTTCCCAAGTAATGGGAGCTCTACCACGATCTTCTAGATCTCTTTCTTCAGTTCTCCACCATTCGCGGGCTGAGCCAACTAGCTTAGTACGCGCTAGTCTCATCTTACGTGACTCAGACAACTCAAACCAATCAAAATAGTCATCTAAAGCAGCCAACTAATCATAAAATACCTGTGGATCATGCTTTCCATTGAACTCCTTTAATTCAAGCTTGACTTTTTGTGAATCATCAGTACGTCGACGGGGTGCTTCAAGATCACCATTGAAATAAGATCTTATATGCTCCTCGAAGGTAGGTGGTGCTGTAGGGGTTCTTTGTTGTGCCCTTTCAGCACTTCTCCTATGTTGACGATGCACAACAGATTGTAGTTGATACCTGTCCTCCCTCTCGAATGGTACATTGCTGCCTTGTATTGGAGTAACACTTTGGTTCTCAAGTCGCAGTAACCTCTCACTAATAGCTTTTTGATCAGCAGAGAGTTGTTGAAACATTTCAATGACTTTTGCCATTGGATCAGGTGGAGGCGGCGGCCACTGTGACTCATTCTCTGCCATGCTCTGATACCAATTGATGTAATACTGTAATTGAGGAAGCTCAAAACAGTACAAGGGTAGGATCTTTTCTCAGAGAATAGGGAATTCTAGATATGGAGAATAGAATATTGCTAAAAATTGTTGAAAGATGAAAATGATGGAACAATAAATAATAAAATAACACCCGGGCTTCACATCGCAAAAGTGGATTGACTGGATCAAACACCAACCTACTTTGATCAAACACAAGGGATTTCTTGATCAAACACAAGAGATTTTTGATCAAACACAAGAAGAGAGTTGCATAAACAAACTTTGTTTTCAAATTCTGAGTTGTCCTTGAATGCTTACAATTGATCTCTAGTTATAGGATCAACTCAACAAAACATTACATACCCAACTTCCAACTAACAATAGTAGAAAGTCTTCACCTTCCAATTACTAAAGTTGGAAAAGTCTTTACCTACCAACTATCAAAAGTGGAAAAATCCTCACCTCTTAAAGTTGCAATGGAAAAGTCTTCATCCCCCAACTACCAAAGGTGGAAAAGTCTTAACCCATCATCACTTACAAAAGTGAATTGATCCCCCCTTTTTAGAAAAGTAAAAAGTAAAAAGTAAAAGTAAAAGTAACTTTTAACCACTTAAATTGAACCGATATTGGACCAACATGGACCATGGTTCAATTTTGACTAAACTAAGACATAAAACATGAAATTAAAACTGAGTATGGAAATTAATAAGCATCAACAAGGTAAGGCCACATGCTAGTTACTCTTGTTGGCCTTCTTCCTACGGATGTAGGTCTTCAGATCTGCATCAACAAGTCAACCAAGTCCTCAAACTGCAGGTTACTTATTCAATGAACAACCAATAACCAAGGTAGAACAGCAATACAAAACAGATCAGAACTAAGGAATCAGTTCTGGAAATCAGGGCTATCGATTCCAGAAGTGAAGGTTTTTGAGATCAGATTAATCTGGCATGAAGGTACATAACAGGTACTGAAATAGACCTTAAACAATCCAAATAACATGGATAATATCAGGGAAGAACATAGGAATCAAGACAGGCCATTAAATTCCTATCAATTTCAGACCCAAGGCATCACAGGTTACTAAAAGAGAGAGGAAAAAAAAAAAAAAAAAATAAAAAAAGGAGATTTCTGATATCTCTCAAACCCTGGTCAGGAAGGTCTCCCTTTTGGGTCGAGTTCCCCCCTAGGTAGGGCTTACCTTCGATCCAAAATTCGTCTGATTCTGATGGTTCAGTTGGGCTAGACAGATATTGAAATTTTCTGACAGGATTGTGTAATTTTCAGGACAGATATTGAAATTTTCTGACAGGATTGTAATTTCCTGGACTGAACTGAAAGAAAACTGAATTTAATACCTGTAGGAAGTTGCAGCAGCAGTAGAACCTTGAGTAATTGAGAGGAGAAGAAGATAAATTAAGGGAGAGGACCTCTCGGGCTTCACACCGCAGAGAGTCAGCTAGATCTCACCAGCTCCACACTCCCGATCAGACACAAGATCCATTCTCAGTAGAGAAGCCAACAGCAACAGCCATTAAATTAGTTTGTAAAAATCGTGGGAGGCTTGTGGCCCTCCTATGCTTTATTTGTAATAAGAGATGTGGAAGGGAATTACATAATAGAAGGTTCCATAAAGTAAACCTTAAATAACTCCTAAAACAATAGTTATTAAAAGCTGGAAATAGAAACTGTTTGAAAAGGGAAATTAAGGACTCATATTACTTGTCCTCTAAGAACAACTAGATCACTTAAATTGAACCAATAACTGAACCAAACCAAATAGTAAACCAAACCAAATAAAAAAACCCCATCTAGACAAAATCGTGCGCTGCTTGGGAGCCCCTAAGCAGCATGGCTGACAGCCCTCTTCTGCCTCCTGGAATATGTCCTCAGTGCTGCATCACTAGGTCATAGAGACAACCACAATCAAAAGAGAAACTTAAAACCACCCAAAACACGTTTTTGGGCGGAGCTGGTCAGACCGGTTCCAAGTCTGTTAGACTGACATTTGCTCAGTCCGGATGACATAACTCCCTCTTTATAACTCCAATGGCCCTGATTCCTTTTGTATATGAAACTAGACTCAAAATGCTACAATTTTCATGCTTTCAGCTACTTCAAGATCTACCATTAAGCCACCTCAAAATGCCTTTCAAGTCACACCATATGCAAAACAGGAATTCTGGAAATTCTGCGCCACAGATAGTGTTGATGTCATATCTCCCTCATCTTAACTCCAAATGACTTGATTATTTTTCCTACATAAAGCTGACTTGAAGGGCTACATTTCTCATGATTTGAGCTTCTACAAATTCCAACTAGAAGGCAGCTCAAAAAAAGGTCCCCGAAGCTTCTGTATGGTGTATAAAACAGAATCTGGGCACCATATGCGGCACCATATGCGGCATCTTTATTCGAGATTATAGATCCCTGATCTGAGCTCAGATTAGCCAGATTCTTGTGCCATTGTGAAGCCTACTCAGAGGACTAGAATCTTCTGGTTTTGAGCTTCAACGAACTCCTAATGAAGGATATCTCAAAACACCCATAAAGTTCCTGTTCCAACAAAAACTTGCAGTTTTCCTCACATAACTGAACCTTTACCTTCGGTAACACCGCTTCACCTTTGACAACATACATGATGTACTCAAAGGCTTAGAGCTGCCACGTCACCATGCCAAATATAGCAAACCTATCATCAACTCGTGATGATGCCAACTGTACCAGTCCTATTGCCGACTGTTAGTCAACTCTCCAGCTATGCCAATTGAGCCATCTCACTGCCGCTGCCACATACCATAACGTAGTAAGTCTTTTCAATTTGTCTGACTCTCTAGCAACTGCCCTTTCATTTGCTCAGCAGCTGCCACACTATCAACAACACATCTCCACAGCTTCTGCCCACTGCATTGACACCTGTATATGATGCTTATGAGGACATTGCAATTGCTCCATGGCTACCCTGGTCTTCCATTGTAATCTCACCTTGAGCCCAGAAGCTTCCAGCTGGCCAACTCACGTACATCAACCTGCTCACCTCACACTGGTTAACCTCTCAATGCTCTTGTATGCTTGGCCAACTCACTTCGTTACTTGCTCAGTCAAACTTATGCATACTCTGTCCTTAACTGAGTGTGTTGACAACAATAACGGCACTAACTTAATGCATCATGTGCTCAACAGTTTTGGTCTTTGAGGAGTTCAGACCTATGTCACTGTGCAACGTGCTCATGAAAATAATCTAAAAATTTCTTTAGAATCGGCTTAGGGAAGTGCTTGAGTTGCTTCTTGTGGTTTGTCCTGTTCATCATTGAACCAATTTTTTATCCAAACCAACCCATGAGATTGGAGATTTCTGGTTTTCTTAATACCAGGATCATGGGGGATCTAGGTAGGATATTAGTTTCTTTATTATTAATTTTTTTTGCCCTGTTGATTTACTTTAGTTGTAACAGGTTACTTCCATTATGGCATATGTATGGAGGGTTTCCTTTGTTGAGTTAAATTGGTTTCCTTAGTTGAGTTAATTTCTGTTTTAGTATGAGATTATGAGTATATTTACAAGTATGTGACTCAATGGAGATTTTCAGATTTAAATATGGAATATTGAAAAGTTGAGGTTGGAACTCATGGTGTGAGTGTTGCATGCTCCCTTCTCCCTTCTTTCCCTTCCACCTTGCGTGCAATTACTTCTTCATCCTTTCTACTCTCTTGCTGTTTTGTTCTCTCTGTCCTGGTGTAACGCAGGCTCAGCAATAGAAACGTTGGACTTCTTCAGTTGTTCACTAATCAGTTCAACACACTAAGATTTGAATCTACGCCTTTGGGCAACCCACCTTGCAAAGCCCTAGGTTAAAATCTTACTGGAGCTGTGAGATATCCGACTGGAGAACAAACTTGATTTCATCTCTAACGCCAGGTTTAGTTTGCAGAAGATTTATTATCCTAATATGTGATCTCTTTGGCCTGCTGTTGCTAGT
The DNA here is from genome assembly GCF_013358625.1 of Macadamia integrifolia. NCBI lineage: Eukaryota > Viridiplantae > Streptophyta > Magnoliopsida > Proteales > Proteaceae > Macadamia > Macadamia integrifolia. The sequence continues at coordinate 31,627,011 of NC_056565.1, read as the reverse complement.
TCTTAAGAGGGTTAGGAGTTGCAAACCTGTGCCTAAAATTTCTAATGAAACAGCACTCTATCGAGTGAGCTTCATCCATCGAAATCGGGAGAGATCTCTGCTGGTTTTCTGGTTTCCTTCGAAGGAAGGAGATGACCATTGGTGACACTATTTAAATGTCACTATATCATGTTACTTCAAAATTACCCCTGCTTTTATTTCTAATTCAACCCCTCCTGCCCTATGGTTATTTTAATTCCTAGTTTGTCCTTACTCTTTAATTAGTATTTCCCTTTCTATCCTTTCCTTCGTTGTCTTCCTAAGTAGACCCTTAAGATTCTGCTTATTTACCAGATGCCACTCCTCTTTATGAACTTTGGATAATTTACAGAACTGCCATCAACCTTATTATTTGAGTTATTTAACACTTGGGTCAGTTGGGTGGGCTTAAAAGCAATCTGAACCAGGGTTTTCAAACCCCGGATTGTATTATCCTTGAAACCCAAGTTTTCAATATGGGATGAGAGGATTATAGACTTTTTTGGTTTAACAATCAGGTTTTTACTGTTGGCTCAGTATGGACTAAAAGGGGCCCTACAAATCTGAATCTTCTTTTTTTTTTTTTTGGTGGCAATGCATCCAACAATCACATCTTGGCCAATCATCCGATGTCCAGAAGTCTTACAACTCCAAGTATTGTAATCTGAACCAGGGTTTTCAGAACTGCCATCAACCTTATTAATTGAGTTATTTAACACTTGGGTCAGTTGGGTGGGCTTAAAAGCAATCTGAACCAGGGTTTTCAAACCCCGGATTGTATTATCCTTGAAACCCAAGTTTTCAATATGGGATGAGAGGATTATAGACTTTTTTGGTTTAACAATCAGGTTTTTACCGTTGGCTCAGTATGGACCAAAAGGGGCCCTACAAATCTGAATCTTCTTTTTTTTTTTTGGGTGGCAATGCAGCCAACAATCACATCTTGGCCAATCATCCGATGTCCAGAAGTCTTATAACTCCAAGTATTGTCTTGGATTATATGAGGTACTAAGTTGTTACCATCTCTGCATTTATTGTCCTTTCTTATGAGGTCTAGATGGAGGTATAATTTATTTATTTATTTTTTTAATTCAGTGGGGATCAGTTGGTGATGAGGGAACTTAATCAATGCCTTTTGCAGCAGCCTTTACATGGTAGTATTTTCTGGAGCCCTCCCACACACCCCCTGCCAAAAAGGAGAAAAAAAAAAAAAAAAGAAGAAAAGACATGGGAACTTGGCTGGCTACATATGGCCTTTTCAATGGGACTTTGTATGGTGTAATGGGGTTGTTTCTGGAGACCTATTACCTTGTGTAGATTAGAAATGAGAAAGAAAATAATCAAGGCTTGGTTATTTAGTAGTTAATAATGGTAGTCATTTGCAGTTGCTAATCACTACTTCAGGATTAGTATTTCTGGTGATTAAAAATGTCTGGTGTTAATAGGGCCTCTTTGTTTGATGGAGTGCCTTTAACTTAACAAGTTAAATTTCATCATTATTCTTAGGGCCCGTTTGATAACGTTTCAAGAAACGCGTTTCTACCGTTTCTGTTTCTAGAAACAACAGAAACGGAGTAAAAAGCGTTTGATAAAACTGTTTCGTTTCACTTATTTTCAGAAATAGAAATATAAATTTTTATTTATTTATGGTTCAAGAAACGACCCAGGCGAAACAAGTTCAACTTGTTCGCCGTTTCTGGAAACGACTTGTGGCCATTTTTTCATTGGTTACTATCGACTTCTAAAAACATGACTTATCAAACACCTTCAATTCCGTTTCTATTTCTAGAAACGGAAATTTATGTTTCTGCCGTTTCTTGAAACAGAAACGGCAGAAACGTTATCAAACGGGCCCTTAGTTCACCAATTGTGGATGAAGAGAATTTTTGGGGCCAAGTCCTATTTAAATGTCTCTTGAAGTTTTATCGTAGAATCTATATTGGTTGGTCCTGGACTATGATATATAAGAAGATTCCTAATGGGTATACTGTTTACCCCTTCAATTTCTACCGCAAGTGGATATGGCTGGAAGCTTGGACTCAACTTGCTTGAGAAAATTGATGCGAGAATATGTTCATGCTGAATGGAGAAATGAAACTGTAAATTTTACTTTGTGAACTTAATGAAATGATTTAGTTAATGTACTAGTTTTAACTTAGTGAAGGTTCTCTTTGGTGTTCACCTATTTAAATTTTATGCTAATTGCTCGTCCACATTGTTTTTTTCAACTTTGATCAAACTTTATGTTGAATCATTTTTTTTTTTTCTGGGGGCTTTGAATCTTTCTATGTACGCATTCAAATTCGATAAAAGTCTCGAAAATGAAAACAAAGGAAAGAAAATTGGAGGGAGGGGTCAAACTTATTGAATGAAAAAATTATGATAGAAATAAAAAAATGTGTAGTAATAATATAGATCTTTATGAAATTGAAAAATATTAATTAAAAGAAACAATTATTAATACAAATAACTAAAAAAATCAGAATAATTTGGATTGGAATCTTCTTGAAGATAGTATGTAGGTGGACCTTGACAAATATGAAAAATATCTTGTATACATAGCCGGAAACAGGGGTAGGGGTCAAATTTATCCCGATGGGAGCAAGAGTAACAATACAGTCTATAATGCTACAACGGCAGTATAGTAAGCCAAATAGTACGGAAAGAAAAGTGGGGATATGAAATGACCATAGCAGCAGATAAATCGGATGGACCCCATGTAGTTGATATTATACCTCTAGGATCAGAACTTCTTGTTTCAGAGGGTGAATCTATCAAACCTTGATCAAACATTAAGGGTTGCTATACATGCCTACATGGTACATGAAAAACATCAATCTTGGGCACCGGGCATGGGAGGTGGAGACTGCTCTGTACCTGTGAAGATGGGAGCAGAGTGGTTTATGATGGGGTTTGTTTGTAAGGCGTTCAGAGGGGTTGAAAAGGAAATTCACTGGTTCCCATAATTGTGCAGTATGCTCTTTCCCAGTCTCTTGTCATTGTATTAGCTGCGGCTCAGTCGCCTCATGGATAAACTCTGGCAGATGATCTGCACCATTTGGATGTGCAGTTCCCTTGTCCATATCAGCCCCATGCCTCAATGTTTGTGCAGTTTCCTCTTATTCAAAGTTCTCTTGAACCACCACCGCCACCACCATCACCATTGCCACCATCACCACCCCGCACCTACCACCACCTCCCCACCACCACCAATACCCCCTTCCCCTTCCCCGCCCTGTCCCTCCCCTCCCCGGTCCTCACCTCGGCCCCCGCTCCCACCATCACCACCCTCTCCCAAAGAAATATGGAGAATCTATTCTCATAAACTGAACTACAAAATGGATTTTTTATTCTTGAAATATTTGAGATAGATGCAACCAAAACAATTTCAGTTTCTTGATAAAAATCTATTTGTTGACTGTTTCATGAAATAAATCCGAAATTTAAATAGAAATCATACCAAATCTGGCCGTAGTCTGGGCTGAAATAATTTTCCTTTCTGCAGTGCAGCAATCAGTAACTCAGAAATATGTGGATCTATTTCAGGCCACACTACCTCAATAGCCATATGTCAGATGTGTAGCCTTGGCATTCCAAACTTGTTCCCTCATCTCACCAACAAACTAGGCCTCTGATTTAATTTTCAACAATGCATACAGAAGTGACTAATTTTTGCTGGTTATATGAAATGGCTTATTCCCATTGATGTCAACTTCTTAGGTTCTATAGTTATATAAGTAATGACTTATTCCTCTTAATTTCAGCTTTTTAGGTTCTATAGTTATCTTCAGCCTACATATGCAAATAATATTTACAGTATTTATTTTTTTGATTATTATTCTCTTTACAGTTTTTGGAACTGGTAATTTTTAGTATTCTAGATAGGTTTGGATGGGTTCAGATCTATCTGCACTAGTCATTTTGCTATTGGTTATTATGGAATCTGAGTGGAAAGCTGTGCTTGTACTTGTGTAAGCTGAGTGTCTAATTTTTCTCCCAGGAATGCTGGTGGGTATATGTTACAAATTGGTGTATTTAAAGGATGACGGGGAGGCTGACCACAATCTACATTGAAGTGCCAAGAGAACACGAGTAAATATTCAAGGCCTTAAATAGAGTGTGATGGTGGAGCAGGATTCTGCCTAGCTGACTGCTAGTAGTTGGGATAAAGCTTAAGCTTGAATTGGGTTTAAAAATACAAGTTGCATTGGACAATGATGGCTGGAGAGGCTTGTGATCTTGAATACGGTACTGCATAAATAAGCTGGGTAAGCTCTAGGCAAACCTTTGCAGGAATTGAAAGTTGTTCTTCCCCCTCATCCCCTTTTTACTGCTTTAGCTAGTGCTTTATCAGTCTCATTAGTTAGTTTTCATTCCTCTATTCTGTTTAACAGGATGTAATGTATTCCTGAACCTGCTTTATTGTGTCTAAATTATATTCTATGACTGTTCTCCAAGAAATTCCTTTGTATACCAATTACCCCAATTAGGGTAAATTACGTCTATGGTACCTAATGTTTAAAAACTACATTTGGGGCACTCTCTTTTCACATTTCCAATTTTACCCATACCACCATCTCCATAACCTCTTGGACCAATCCTCGATCTCTCCTCCTCCCCCACCATCGCAGCCCGTGGCCCGCACCCTCTCTCTTCTCCCCTTTCCGGGAACCTCACCGCATCTGTGCAGTACTGTTGATGCAGATAAGTCACTAAATGGGCTTATTTTATTGCAAATAAGCCTTAGGTTGGGTTATTTAGGTGTTGGGCCTTTGATTTCATGGGTTTTTTTTCTTTTTTTTGTAATGGGCAACTTTAATGGGCCTAAAATATGGGTAGAAAGTAGGAAAACAGGATTTAATTCATTAGTTTAGTTAGAGTCCTATTTTGAGTCTATTTCCTTTGTTATTTCAGTTTTTAGTTAGTTTAGGTTTCCCTATTAGTGAATGACTAGTTAATTACTTACTTTATGTTGGAGTTCTAGTCTAGTCTTATTTGGAGTCCAACTCCTATTATGTAAGGTCTAATCCTACTTAGAGTCTTAACTCCAAGTTATGGTATGATTGCTAATCTGCCCTCTATGTATAGAGGTGCTTATGTACTCTCAATTCTCAGATTTGAATAATGAATGGTTGCAGTTAATTGCTTAAATAGTCGGGATAGCTGTGTGTGAGATGCACATGCCGAGATAGCCAATCCCACCTACACTTGTCTTGTTCTTTTCTCTCCTATTCTCTGTTTACTGCTACTGTTAGTGTTTTCTGTTACTGCTTACTGACATTGAAGAATCCTAAGAAAATCAGATCTGTTCAGAACTTCAAAAATCAGAACTGACCAACACTCATGGAGGAATTAAGAGAGAGATTGCTCTCCTCTTCCTTCCCAAATTGATCTTTGATCTTCCTGGCCTTTTCAGAGGGTGTTTGCAACCACCCAAGGATCACTCAATCTTGTTCTTGTTGCTGTCCAAGTAGCCCTACTACAGTTATTGAAGAATTCTCTCAGATTCTCTCCTAGGTCTAAAAATAAGAAAGCGCATAACTCTCAAACCAGATGTTAGAAGCTCTTCATATTTGGGGGTTTTTGTACCCTCCCTGGGCCCTACAATCGACCGAGTTTGCCGCTCAGAACCGACCAACGCCCATAGAGGAATTAGAAGAGAGATCACCCTCCTCTTCCTTCCCAAATTGATCTCTGATCTGGCTGGCCTTTTCAGAGGGTGTTCACAACCACCTAAGGATCACTTGATCCTCTTCTTGTTGCTGCCCAAGCAGCCTACTATAGTTCTTGAAGAATTCTCTCAGATTCTCTCTCCTAGGTTTGAAAATCAAGAAAGCGCATAATTCTCAAACTAGCGGTTAGAAGCTCTTCATATTTGGGGGTTTTGTACCCTCCTTGGGCCCTACAATCGACCAAGTTTGCCGCTCAATTATAGCCCCACAAACCCAGCTGCACCTCTCTCTCTCTAGCTCTATTGTAGGTCCTTCTCTCTCCTATTGGGTTGGGTTTTGGGCTGGTTTTGCTGCTGCATTGCTATTGTACCCTTGGGGGTTTATTTGCTGGTCTTATTCCCTTGTTTCTTGGTCCTATTTATGTTTTATGTTCTCTTGTTCTTTTAGTCTAATTCTGGGCATTCTAAAGTTAGCTTAGAGTCTTGACTTGTCTTGTTTAGGGTTTTAAACTGCTAGGGTAGTTTACTTGCAACCTACTTCTGCATTAGTTGTGTAGACGTGTAGTCGAACGTCCCATTGCCCCCTCGTTGCCTCCACACCGAACCCCACCACTGTGCTGTCTCTGCATTACTCGCCGCCTCCAATCACCCATTCCATCGCCATCACGCCGTAGCCACCACCCCTCCTTGCACATGGAGATGGGGTGCAACAATATCCCTTCATTAACATTCTCTCTCAAGCACCTTCGTGTTAAGAATCTTCTACTCTTCCTTCTTTCCTTGCCGCCTTAAAAATTTTCTATACTTCAGTGCCACATGTTATACTTTTGGAGCTTCATCAAAGCTTCCATTGATCTATAACTACAACTTCTTTTACAACTCCAGGTGTCGTGCCCATAAATCTGTTTCAGATGCTTTTTAACTTCCTACGACCTTAAGCTCATCAAGAACTTCCATTCCGATTATACGGCCTTAGGTTCTTGAGATCGGAGAGTCATCTTCTTCCAGATGAGCATCTATTTCTCAGGGTTCTAATAGTAGGAAGTGATCTTCACATGAGCTCTCTGCTGTGTCCATTCTCTACTATGTTAACAAGGCCAGTGACAATGCCATTCACCAGTCACAACTCTTGCATGTCATCGAATGCTGCTTTGGAAATGCCAGCTCCCTTCTCTTACCGTAGAAAAGGTGGAACATAATGACGTTACTTCAACCTTATTATCCATTATTAGTGAAGAGACTTTTTTCAAATGGATGCACCCCATCTCATGCTATCACTACTACCATCGTCCTTACTCCTAGCCCCCACTCTCTACATCATAGTTGTCATGTTGACAAGGTGGCCTAAGGCGGTGGACATGTGCGTAGGTGGCCCCTGAAACTTGCCATTTACCCTATTCTAAACATAGTGAAAACATCTTTTTTTTTTTTTTTTTAAATCAAACCTAAAATGGTACTTCGACTTCGGTGTTTGGTCTTGGTCACCATTACAAATGGTTCTTCTACTTTCCTTTGGCTCGACCCTTGGAACCCTTCTAGAGTGCTTCTCTCCATTCTTAGCGCTAGATACGTCTACTCCCTTGGTATTGCTAGATCTGCCAAGGTAGTAGATATCATCTCTGAGGAGTCTTGGGCTCCTCCCTCCTCCAATCCCCTTGGCCCTTATCTGGTCCTCCCTCCCCCCTCTTTCCCCTTTTCTCCCTAGGAGTGAAAATAAAATTTCTTGGCTCCCTTCCCCTTCCGGTCTCGTCACCTCGTTCTCTACTTGGAATCATGTCCGATCTCCCCGCCCTCTTATTCCTTGGTGCAAAAACACTTGGTTTTAAAGGCCACATTCGTCACTATAGCTTCATTGTTTGGTGCGCCCTCTCCAACTGCCTTCCCACCCAAGCCTTCCTTATCCACCACCACATTCCTGACCCCCCTTCTGCTGCCTTTGTTGGAATGGCACGGAAGCCGTTGATCACTTATTTTTTTTCTTGCCCATTCTCCTCCATTTGGAAAAAAGTCCTTAGCCACTGCTGGCCTTTTAGAAGGAGAATTCTCCCCCTCAATAGAGAATGGATCTAGGTTTACACGAATGAAACAAGCCCTTTTATAAGGGGCTGGTTGACCATTTGGAAACAAACCCTTTTATAAGGGGTTGATTAGACCAAAATTGTCAAACACATCGAGTTGGTCGAAATGGGTCCAAACTGGGGACTTTTAAAAGTACGCTGGTATAGTGTCTTAGGCACTTGCGATATGGTCGACATGAATTTTGAACCATGGGTACAATACATATTACATATAGATATATTAGACTCATCCTAGACCTAGAGACCTAGATTCCTAGATTCTTAGTATTGAAATGAGTGACGGACCATATCAATATAGCCACCATATTGTTGTTGTTGATGTCGAAGCATGTCTTGCTCTGATTGAATCACAAAGGCTGGCCATGTCATAGTATGTCGGAAGTAATACTTCGAAGTTTGCCCCAATAGCCCTATTACCATCTTCATCAACATAGTGGAGGTTCCCTATCCTTGGGTAGATATCTCTGAAATGTAATGAACTGGATGGAGATCCATTGCTAGTTTGCTACTGGATGGTGCATGTCACATCGACACAACAAACTGCTACTGCATAGGCAACATAGTAGGCGAGCGGCGGGGAATTGATGTTATTAAAGACGATGTGGCATGGTCTTGCTGATGCAGAGGAAGCATAACATGCAAGAGAGGGATTAGTAGTAGTTGAAGACGACATGGCATGGACCTGCAAAAGCAAAGGGAGCATGGCAGGCGAGAGATGGGTAGCAGCAGTTGGGTGTGACGATGCTTGAAACTGTTGGAGTGAAGGAAGCAGGCCCTATGGGGGCCGAAAGCATGGTGAAGGTACCAGAAGGGGGTTGCTGCGGGGGGCAGCACAAGGGAGTTGACACCAGACCCAGGGAAGGGAGAGGACGGGTAGTGGAGGATGAAGTGGTATCGGGTGAAGACGGAGGGTCCCGAGGGTAGTTAGACCAGGGTTATGGGTCAAGGAAGAGGAGTGACCAAGGATGGTGTACGATGATGTGGGTCAATGATTGATGATGGGAGGATGGGTGGGCTGGAGGATGGTGGTGGATGGAGTGGGTCGAAGGATGGTGATGGGCCAGAGGAAGAATGGCAAAGGAGGGATGTGCCAAGGAAGAGGAGATGAGAAGAGGGGAGTAAGTGGGCTGAGTATGAGGCTGGGCCAAGGACTAGAGAGAGGCATTGGCATGGGCCAAAAGAGGCTTAGAGGAAGGAAAATAGTTAGTGATAGAGGGTAAATGACTAATATCGGTGGAAGGGAGAGATAAAAGAGGAGGGATGGCTGAAGAAAGAGGAGGATTAGGGCGGCTAAGAGGGAAGCCGTAAAACTCACGAATTCTTGAGAAGGAAGTGAATCTTGAGCAGCTAACGGGGGAAGAAGAGTTGACAAGGAAGGGGAAATAGTGGTGTAGTTCTTAGATGATGGTGAGTGGTGACATTGAGTTAGAAGAGCCGACAATGGCAAGGCTCAGAGATCTCAGGGAGCCAAAAGCATTTTGCCCAGTAGAGGGAAAATTATGGACCAGGGGTCCAAGGAAGGGCCTGGCGACAGATTGCGACGACCAGCAAGAGTGATAGAGGTTGGTGGATGGTGCTTTTGGTGATGGCGGTTCCTGCTCCATCTTTGGCCCCGGTTAGGGTTGCGAGAGATGGTAGCAATGTTGGGAGGCAGAGGGTAAAGGGTGATGGTGTGTTGAGTCTAGGGACCAACAATGGAGGTGAGGGGGATGGAGGTTGTAGATGACGAGATGTAAGTGGAAGGATCATGGTGGTGGAGGGGATGGAGGATGTGGAGGGGGAGGTGAGGGGAGAGTGAGCTTCAACATTAGTAGGAAGGTCCATTAATTCATCAAGGGTTGGAGGCGAGAGCTTAAAGCAGTTTTTCGTCTAATGATCGAAGATTTTGCAAGCCGAGCAATGGTGCAGAGTCTAGTCATAATGATTTCTTGGTGAAAAGCCGATCCTTCATCATCCATGAGAAGGATAGAGGTTGGAGGAGATATGTCTGCTGAAACTTTCACACAAATTCTTGTGAAGGAGAGGCGTTGCATTCTTCTGGTTCTAATGTTAGTGAACAGAGTCTTTCCAACAACTAACTCAATGATGATATGGCCTTTTTGGCACCAAAAATGAAGGGGGATGTTTGGGAGAGTGATCTGCAGTGGTATAGAACTATAGTCGAGCTTGTGAATTTCCATGTAGTTGTTCCATTGCTGAAGAAAGGTTTGTTACCTACATGCCATGGACCTCCTTCCATAGCCTTGCACATATCTTGTTCTATGGAGAAATTGAAGAGAAAAAACAATTATCAAGAAGGTATGTTATCATTTGACCTTGAGATTTCAATTGTAGAAAATGAGAGAGAGGTCGGCTGCCCAGAAAATGACCAACCAGACAAAAACTCCATTTAGAGATTTCATCATTAAAGGAGGCTTCCTGGAACATGCCAATCCTCTTGTCATGGAGAAGTGACTGCGAGGGGGGGGACATAGTGGAGGGAGCAGACGGATTGAAGCAGGAAGACTAAGATTTGCAAAGAGGGGGTAATAAGGAGGGAGGGGAAGCTAAGGTTGAGGAAGGAGGAAAGTTAGGGGAGAGGGAGTGGAGGTGGCCACATAGTTTTTAAGGCAGTAAGGCGACGGAGGCGTTTGAGGGCATTTCGGAGCGCCTTAGCAATAAGGCGGGCATAAAGCGTCGCCTTATTGACTAAAGCGTTTTTGTGTAATTTTTTTTATAAAACCAATCTATTTGGCTCAAATCCTAGTTGAATCCTATTACTTATATGCTAAATAAATATTAAAGGTTTATATTCATACCAATGTAAGATATTCATTAAGAAAACAAATCAATAACGTGAATAAACTAAGTTCATCTTCATCAATCATCAATATTCAATCATCAATCATCATAACATATTAACATATAATATAAATACATAATTATGAAACAAAATTATAAATATAAAGAAAAAAAGACATAAAATATACAAGTATTTATTATACTTACCTCTATGATGCCATAATGAGTGCCTAAGCCCTAAGGTCATCCACTATATTTCTACTCCTGTCAAAGAAGTAATTAAGAACTTAGAATTAAAACACATCGAAAGTAAAAATCGAGATACCAAATTAAATGGATGAGAAGTGACTAACCTGGGGATTCTTAATCTTTCTAAAAAACTTTAAACTTCAATGAAGAAAAAACAGAAAATAAACTAAAATGCTAAAAATTTAGTAAACAACGAAAGTCAAATACTTAAAAGTTCAAGGACTCAAAAAACTTTAAAGTTTAAAGACTCAAAATACGTCAAAGTTCTAAGATTTAAAGACTTTTAATCCAAATCAGTAATTAAATTAAAATCTTCTTCATCTGCATTTTGTTGCTGGCTTGCATCATTTGGAGCTATGCCATAATCGTCCTCAATGTTTTCATCATCACGAATATCCTCTTCACTCATCTCATCCACTTCTTCATTTGAAGAATCCTCAAGCTCAACCCTCCTACCATGCCGGGTATAGCAAAGATTGGTTTCACTGGTAGATGCTGGAGCCCTCCTTTGTCTATTATGGCCTTGATATGATGAAGATGCTCCAAATGCTCTATCAACATCTCTCCAAGTGAGATCATTCTCAGGATGAACTAATTCATCCTCTGATTCACCAATCATCCGCTCACTACTCCAATTAAGCTCATCGAGCAACAATGGATTGTAGTTTCTACATTGTTCTTTTCTTTCTTGGAACCTTGCTTGAAGTCGGCGATTATATTGAATGTAGACAAGATCATTTAACCACTGATGCTCTAACCTATTCCTCTTTTTGGTGTGAATCTGAAAACATTAATAATATGAGGTTATCTACTTATCTTCAATAAAAGTATAAAACCATATTAAGTGAAGTACATGTACTCAGAACTCAATAGTCAATACTTACAAATTCAAATGTGCTCCAATTGCGCTCACAACCAGAAGATGAGAAACAAAGACCAAGTATGGCAATGCAAGCTTTGAAAGGTCAAGAGCAGTACTTCCATGTCGAGACCACCAAGAGACTATAAATATATAATATAAAAAAATAGGTTAAGTAAAAAATCAATATACAAAGTTCTAAACTAATTAGAACTTTAAAAGGAAATATACTTACTAGGATTCAACTTGTCCCTTTGTCTAATCGCCATATCCTTTGCAAAACTTCCTTGAACAGTGGTATACTTGTCAACTTGGACAATGATCTTATCTTGCAAGGTCTCATCAGGCACCAACTTTGTAAGAACATTATTGAAGGCATCACTTGCTTTTTGAGCTAAGTCCAACTCATTATCTGGATTATCTGCTATTGCCTTAAAGAACTTGTTTGGATTGAGGAAAAAGACAGCTAAATATATTGATCCATTCATCATAGTCTCACAACGGTGATCAACAATCGCAATGATTTTCTTCCATTTCCTTTCATCATCTCCAAAATTTTTTTTGATGTTCTTCTTTGCCACTTGTATTGCCATATATACTTCAGGCATAGCAGACAACTCATCACCATCTACAATCCTCAAGAGTTGAAGAAGAGGTTGTGATGCTCTTATACAATCCATCACAGCATTCCAGAATGTTGTAGCAAATACAGTCTCAGAAGCTTTTTTCCCTGCCTCTGTAGATGCAAGCTTAGAACGGGACCATTCATCATCAACAAATAATTTTTTCAAAGAATCTTTGTGCTTGTATAAGCTCTGGAGTGTTAAAAAGGAAGAGGCAAATCTAGTCACTCCAGCCCTCACTAAGTCTCCTCCTGTTTTTTGCCTCATGGCTTCAAGAAGACGAGTGTGCCTTTAGATGAATGCAGTTAATTTCCTGCCCTTCGATATAACAGACATATAAGAGCTAATTTGCCTACTTCCTCCATCATAAGGTCTATGCAATGAGCTACACATGGACTCCAAAATAACCTCTTCCTTTTCTCCATTAGTAGTCGACCCGTTGCAATATAGTTGGCAGCATTATCAGAGACTACTTGAACCACATTATCTTCACCAATCTCTTCAACATTACTATCAAGTAGCTTAAATAACATTTCAGCTATTTGTGATTGGTTAGATGCATCCACAGACTCCAAAAAAAAAGTCCCCTCCGGACAGCTGACAAGAAAATTAATTAGGTGCCTTTCTCTCTTGTCTGTCCACCCATCAAACATGAGTGTGCACCCATATTTCCTCCAATATCCTTGATATTTCACCTTTAACTCATCAATTTTATCTTTTTCAGACTTCAATAGAGGCCCCCTATAGTCATGAATTGAAGGGGGCTTGAAACTTGGTCCATATTGACCAATAGCCTCTACCAATTCCTCAAAACTCCTTAACTTCAAAGCATTAAATGGAACACCACTCTCATAAGCCCACCTTGCACAGTAAGAACGAAGTTTATCTCTTTCTTCTTCTCCTCTTACTCGGTTCTCCATTGTTGTCTGATATGAACCTTTATCCCGCCTATCTGCAACCACTTCTTCAGGAGTCCTCCTCACATGCTTATCCATGGGACCCCTTACTTGTTGTTTGGATTGTGTTTGAATGATAGATTTATATTTTCTTGAAGTTGTCCCAGGGCTAGGGATAGGAAATGAGACCCCCAAATTGGATACTATATTCTGTTGTGGTCTCGTTACTTCTGTAGGTCCATCACTAACATCCAAATCATTCAAACAATCAAGGTTCCTCTTCCTCTGGTTCTTCAAGATTGCATCTCTCATCTCTTTAGCAATTGCTTCTGTTGTTTTCACACACTTGGCTACATCTCCATAGCCACCAATAAGATGTTGCTTCAATCGTTTTATTCCTCCCTTGACATCCTTCGCACAAAGGGTACACTTAATCCAATTTCTATCTGATACGTCAGGCCAATACCCATATTTCCATCCAGGATCATTTGATTTAGCTCTCTAGCAATGGCGGTTGCTTTGTCAGAATCCGCATCGAACTTGAAGATGAATGTACCATTCTTCAGCATGAACGTGTTCAAGGAACAGACAGGCTTCTATTGATTCAGTAAGGATGCTTTCACAATAGAGAAAGGAGGTCAGCTGCCTAGAAACGAACAAATCACACAATTTTTCCATTTTGATATCTCAGACTCTAGAAAACCAGGTGGACAAAGGCCAACAGGGGATGAATTTCTAATAATAGGGGGCTGGAAGTAGAGTGAATGTCCAGCAGAAAGTGGAGTGGAGGAGGAGGAAGAAGGGACAATGGGAGGGAAGGGTGTGGAGACGATAGAGCACCAGGAACGAAGGAGAGGGGGAGAAGGTTCGATTGGAGAGGGGAAGGAGGAAGGAGTGGTAGGAGTTGGGTTGGGGCAAGGCTGTAAGTGATTCAGAGGGGACAGAAGGTTCCTGGATGGAGCAGGGGAGGTGACGATGGCAGGAACCGTCGGAGGTGGAGGGGGCATTAGGGCTCTATCAATGTTAGTTGCAGGCGGAGGGTGTCAGCCGGCCATGGAGTTAGCAGCCGGCGGAGGTCAGAGGGGGGAAGTCATGGGGAGGGGCTACGCCTACCAGTTTTTAAAATCTAGTCGCCATATTATATGACATGAAAATATGAGTTGATTCCTTATGGCATTAAACAGAAATAACATCTGTCCTAAGTTCTTTTTATCCAATTATGCAACTTTATCTCTTTGTCAGCAAAGTAATCATTATCTATGCTGTACTTTATCAGCAAGTTTGAACTTAATGGGCATCATTTGATATCAATTGTTTCAAGGTAACCTCAAGTTCGTTTTCTATCATTTTCTGTTTGATCATTTCCCGCTGCTTTTCATTCCTCAAACTTGGATTATTATGGTGTTATAGCGAGTATACAAGTATTATATGATTGAAAATAATAGATTTAATAAGTACCTAATGTAGAAATTATCTTATTCTAGCAACATTAGCAATCACCAAAGATTAATTATAAGAAGTTGCCCATAAAAATGCAAGTGATAAGTGAATATGATAAATTTGAGCATTTATGCTCATTCTTTTAAGAATTAAGAGTGGTGGTCTTGTGGAATGTTCCCTTTCCCCACCGAAGGATTGTTGCCAACTGTAGTTTGAGTGAAACAAGTAGTGGGGCCTAGCTGTACACTTATTCTTATACAACTGAAACTAGGGTGTTCACACTGCAGGCACATCAGTGCTGTGAGAAAAAATCAAAAAAATCAATGCTCCAAAGACTTCTTAGTTATGGATATTATTAGGGTAAAGGCTGGGCACACTAGCGCTGCGCCCAGCATTGTGATGGCCTCTCTCGTTGCCCCTTTGGAAAACTCCCCCTTGCCCCTCCCATCCAACACCCCCCCCACCAAATTGGTTGAGTTGCTAGCTCCAGGAAAGCTAGCGGCATCCCCAACCTCCACCATATTTCATGAAATAATTTGGGTACCTCCCTCTATCTTCTCTTATAGTCGGGTTCTTAGAAGTTCCATCAAGCTGAAATTTTGGGAAGACCACAGATTTTATGAATAACGATTTCCCTCTACAAAGTTTCCTCATCTCGTTCTTCTTTTTTTAAGGGATACATCCCATTTATAGACTCATGCAGAAAAAATAGAAAATACAAAAGATAGTGGCTTTATTACAAACTTTAGGATTCCTATGTTGTATTCTCAAAAGACTTCCTTGAAATATAAACTTCTACAAATACTTCTACTTGTCTAAAAACAGAAACTAGACTTTCTATAAAAATAATAAGGTTACCCCATGACTTAAAAGGTAAAATAGTTTGTACTCCCCACTTAGATTTAATATAATCACACGGAAGGCCCAGATTTTCCACTTCATCACAGGTTAGTTTGTACTCCCCACTTAGATTTAATATAATCACACGGTGTAACTAACTCCAAAACATATTAAATTTGACTATTGAATTTTACTTTACTTTGCAATCAAATTCGTTTGATTTGAAAAATAAAATAATTTTATATTGAAAAGTATATTTACCCAATATGGTAAGGGTTTTAGATTACAATCATGATTACAAATCTCCATATGAGAGTTGCTAATGCAAGAAGTATACAATATCTCATTCAGACTGAACTGAACTTGTGATTTATAGACAGTAAAGTTGGTATGAAGGGAATTTTATGATTGCTCTTAAAAGGTCATGCATATTGTAAGTCTCTGGAAAGGACATGGAAGCAGGAGCTTGAAACTTACCTTAAAAATGTGTTTGGTAGGTGATGGGGATGGTTCTCAATTGGGTTAATATAGAAATATATCTCTACTGTGGCACACTTCTCAAATAAATTGTAGGTCATTGGAGGACATTTATGATAACTCTTATAAAAAATACAATACATGTGAACTAAATAGCTAAAGACGAGGAAGTTTTTTGGGTTATGCTTGAATCTTGATTTAGGGTTCACTTCTCTACAAAACCCACTAACATAGTTTGTAGGTTATGGACTTCTTTTATGAAAAGAAAATTAATTACAAATCCCATAATTAAAGTGTCCAACATACTTGCTGTTACAGAACCATAAAATTGGTTGACTCTGGCATGATTGGCTAGATAATGAGCCTCACTCACATAAGTTCTATACTGTTTTAAAAGCTTAACATTCTGAAAATGTTTCAAAGAAGTAAAAATATCCAGCAAAAAGGAAAAGTACTCCCATGGCCATGCACCAGTCCCTCATCTTGACAGCGACTGCACCGGTTCCTTTGAATTTGTCTACGCTACTATGGAGTCGCTTCCCAACAACATTACTCGCTGGATCCTTCTTCTTGTCCTCTTGCCTTGGCTTCTTGTGGACTACCTGCATACCTACAGTCTGCAAATGCAAAAATAATCTTGTATTTACAATAAAGTACATAAACGTAGCCTGCTTCATTAGATACTGAATTGAAACTACTATAAGAAATTATAAGTGGATGATTGCTGGTATGTTATACAGGGTGCAACAGGTACTGTTTGGATTGGGATTCCTTCTTGTTGTCCTCTTGGCTTGGGACGTACCTGTCTCATTAGATACTGAATTGAAACTACCATAAGAAATTATAAGTGGATGATTGCTGGTATGTTATACAGGGTGCAGCAAGTATTGTTTGGATTGGGATTCCACATGGACTGATGACTCTTATGATGTAGGCATGATATTAAGTTCAGAAATCCATTTGGAAATGCTGTACATAATATTTTTTGGGTCTAGGTTTTGGGACATGAAATTTAAAGCATTGCCACAAAAAAAATATTAATGATAAGAAAGAATGGACATGAATACAGCCAATCCAATTCTCTCAACTGAGTAGTTATGCTTGAATTCTGTAAATAATGAAGTCGGAGGCTAGTATTCTTCTTAATCCCAATGGCCCTGCTGCCCTTATTCTTTTAGAGAAACTACAGAAAAACAAGAAACGTCAGATTGTCTCAAGTCATTGTGACAAAAGACAGGTATTGTCCAAAGTAAGAAAGTGGCTGAGTTCCAATTTTTTTTTTTTTTTTTTCTTAAACTTAGGATGGATACTAAGCTTCCAAAGTTCTTTCCAAAACTTGGTAGCTTGTGTAGAGGTAGACACAAGATGTAGTTACAGAAGAAATAAGGCTTCTAACTTGGTAGAAAACTAAAATGACCCCTCCTTGTGAGATAAGTGGAAAAGGTTCGGCAATGAAAGAATTTGGATTTTACCAACCTGGCCCAAAATTTTCTGGGATACGACAATAATCTCCATCCTAATTTCAATAAGAGGGCTCTATTATGTATTTGAGTAGATCGAAGTCCTAGGCCACCTGCACTTTTTGGCTTCTTATTGTCTTTAGAATTATTCCCACAGAGTTGAACACAAATTGAATAAAGTTGTTTACAAGTCTTTGTTGGAAACAAAAAACATAACATGAGGTAGGAGGGTGTGGAACATAGTATGCACTTAATCAAAACTGTTCTACCTGCTTGACTTAGAAGATCAATCTTCATTAATCAGTCTATTTTTAACTTTGCATATAATATTAGAAACGGTTTGACTTTTAATTTGGGTAGAAATAACTGTCCCTTAGTTATGAGGCATCTGCTTCCATATTGTCAATCCTCAAGAGATCATTAATATATTTTTTTAATAGAATCGTTGGTGTTCTGACTAAAGTAAATACCACATTTAGATAAATTTTTCTCCCCACCCCTGAAATGTCTTCAAAGAAGTTCTAGAATAGCCATAATGGTTGCTACTTCTTTAGTGGCTAGATAAAAGATGAATGTGCCATCTACAAAGAGCAGGTGGGTGATTTCATGGGCTGCTCTAGCCACTTTGATTCCACAAAAAAGATTAAGATCATGGTAGACACGGATGAATCATGAAAGGGTTTTCATTGCAGTAATGAAAATGTATGGGCTTAGAGGACATCATTGTCTAATTCCAAGTGATGGGTCGATAGTCTCAAAGCAACTTCCCTCATGCTTATAGAGTAAGAACATGATGAGAAGAGGTAGCCCATTAAATCACACAATCAAGTACTGAAACCTAAAATTTGAAGATAGCCTAAGTAAACCCCATTCCACATTCCAATGTCTTATAAGTTTTTTTTGGACGTATCAACTTTTAAAGCCATGTAGCTCCTTTTTCTTATTGTTGAGATAATGAATTACTTCATGGGTTTTAACTACATTGATTACAGATTCCATTGTCACTAACAAAACTGGAACAAACCTATCTGATCTAGTGATAACATGATTTATAATAATGTAAGGACTGCGTAATAACCAGATGCTACCACCAAAACCCTTGCCACCAGATCCAAAAGTTTTGAGCTTCAGAAAGGAAACTGGAATCAGAGGTATTACATTTCACCTTATAGAGACTAGTCCTTGAAAGTATGGAATGATCATATTAGATCTGATTTGGGAATAGTTCCAATATATGATAAGTTACGAAAAAGTTGTTTGAGGTGACATGGTTATGTTCAGTTGGGGCTCTTGGATTCTCTAGTATGGAGGAGTGATTTCAAATTAAAGGATCTAAGAGAGCTAGAGGCAAACACAAAATGACCTTAGGATAAGTGGTGAGGCAAGACATGCATAACTTATGCTTTGTATCAAGTATGAGTTTGAATAGAGTTGATTGGAGGGCAAAAATCAAGCTTTATTTTTATTTAACATAATACTTCTCTTTCCTCTATTCCGCCCCCAATCCCCAACCCACCGCACAACCCAACCCTCCCCTGTCCTCGCCCCTTCCCTTACCTTTGTTCCACCCCAACACCTTGCCCTCGCTTGAAATCCTACCCCACACCTACCGTTGCATTGTTGCAGCATGTAGACCCCTAGCCCTGCGGAGACCAGCCCACACACATATTGCCTTTGTTAAATCGCTTTCATTTTTCAGTTTTTATTCTCCTTTTGCAACCCCCACAACAATAGAACAAAAAGGATTCGCTACGATAAAATGAGTAATAAGTACTCAGAACCATTGTTTACACTAGGGGTGTCAATTTTAGGGTAGGCCTAACAAGTCTGATCAAACTTGCCCAATTAAAGTTTGACAGAGACCAAACCAATCAATAAATGTCTTGGGCTCAAGCCCGTTCTATTTATAATTGGTTGTTCTCAGTGCATGGTGTAAGCCTGATCGGTACCCGTGGCTCAGTTGAAAGCACGCCGACTGAGAAAGAATCCACAAGTATCAATTCTTTCTTTTGAAAGACCAATCATCTATATGCTTAACACAAGCAGTCCAAACATTGATTAAACAATAGACATGTTTTGAGACAACAAGTGTAGTTAGTTAACAGGTCGAAACCTTATTCACTACTTTGTATTTGATGCAGTATGCATCATCATTGCAGATGGCGTACGGGTCCTCAAAAGTGAAACAATAGATTGCAAACCCGATACATTTAGCCTGGCCGTTTCTATGTATATTTTGATTTTGATTTTGATTTTTTTTTTTGTGGGTAGAATAAGGTGTATATTGATACTTTTATCAATTGTTGAATGTAATTAAGTGTAAAGTCTTTTCTAAGTTGTTGATGATATAACAAATTAATATATTAAATTTTTTGAAATCTAAGACAATTAAAGCCTGTTTAAGGGCTTAGTTACGGCTTGATTAGCCTGATTAGTAGAAACCCGGTTAAAGATTTGAACTTGACCGGGCCTGACTAAGACCGACTCATTTCTTAAATAGGTAGGTAAGAGTGCAAAGGTACATGCCTGCTATGCCCTGCTAGGCTTGATTGTGAACGGCTTGGCCCGACCGATTGACACCCCTAATTTACATTACACAAAAATTGCAAGGTCAAAGGCCTTATGCGAGCTAAGTGAGCACACAAGAAGGGGTGAGGCGAGTAGACGGTGGACAGGGTTGCAAGGAAGAAGCAGAATAAAAATAAGAAGTAAGAAATAAAAAATGAAATGGTTGAATAGAGGCAGCGATGGGTGTGGGCTAGTGTCCGCGGGCTTGGAGGTCAACATGTTATAGTGGGGCAGTTGTGGGGTGGGACAGGTATTAAAGGGAGGGTATTGGGTCGTGGCCTCGTGGGCGGAGGGAAGGGCAGGGGAGGGGAGGGTTGGGTTGGCTTGTGGGGTGGGGTGGGGGTGGGGTGGAAGATATTCACAGTGGAATGGAGGGAAGTGGAAGGAAGAAGATTTTGAAATGCAACCCTAAAAAGATGTAGAAAACAATTGGAAAACATAAACAACAATCACAATCGCATACAAGTTTTATGTCATTCAGCAGGATTGCTTATGTTCACGGTGAGGTGAGACTTGCTTCACTATCAATGTCGAATAGGGTTACAACGCTTGTCCTCACACCTCTTTTATATTGTTTATAGAGAAAGAATCTTTGTACAAATAAATAGCTAAATCCTCGATAATTTACCGAAATACCCATATGGACCCTAAAAAACCTTTCTCAAGGATCACCCCTGAAACCCCGCATGGACCTGCCAGTTTGTTGAGGCCACACCAATCCAATAACAATGATAACACGTAGGGTGGGCCAATTCCTCCAGGCCTCGAAGCTTTCATCTTCTTCATAACCCTTCGGAATCAACCCACTTTTGCCACAGATGGAATACAAAACATCAAAGGAAAACAATTTTTCATCTTGGCTTGAATTCTATTGAGTCTCCTATAAAAATAACTTGTATATGCCTTCCTCCCCGTACCTTCATAAATATACGAGCTCGCACCTGCCTGGTGCGTCACTTACCTTCAACAACGTATAACATTAATCAAGTCCAACTAGGAATCAAAGTTCTCTATGTGACTAGCTTAGCAAAAATATTTGCAGGATTACAATATGTATGAATTTTCCTGAAATGAATACTGTTTTCTGATACAAATTCCCTAATCTTGTGAAACCTTATATTAATATGCTTTGTTCTTTCATAAAACAATGGAAACTTTGTAAGATGTATGACACTTCGATTGTCACAATGTAACACCGTACCTTGCTCTAATCTCAACTCACGAACCAATCCAACGAATCATATTCTTTTTGCCACAAATGGAATACAAGACATCGTACCTTCCCACCCAGCAGAAGATGAGATGGGTGAGGGTGTTCATAGGAAGAAAAAGTGGGACCCACTTAGTTGTGGGTAAAAGACCAAAAAAAAAAAAGAAGAAAAACAAAAACAAAACAAAACAAAACCGAAGGCCTAGGAAGGAAGAGGTTTCCGGTCTCTCCCTTGCCACGTTTAAAATCTCCAGGGTTGGAGGAGAGTAAATATTCTCTTGGGCCAAGGAGATGATCCGGACTTGTATGCAAATATAAATCAGCAACAAGGAAAGTATAATGAGACCCAACGAGTTGAGAGATTTGGTCCCCCTGAAGATTGATGTGTATTTTGCATGTAGATCCTCTGTGATGTATTTTGACCCTCCCTCCCTCCCTCCCTCTTCCTCTCCCCCCCCCCCTCAAAAGCAACAGTTAATGGATTTTAAGTGGTTGGGTTGATATGTTTTTCTTTAATCTATTGATCACTAATATTAGTATGTAGAATGATGCTAACACCTAGCCAGTTCGGTTGGCAGTTGTTATCAGGTCAGATTTTGCCACCTTTAACCTCCTTTAATTAACGAGATCTGATGGACCCAAAGGTGTTAGTAATGAGACAACCCCTTGACTTTGATGAGTTGGAAAGAAGATCTGAAGGACACATCTGTGTTTAAGAACTTATTACTCCCTATACCAAATGCCTTAGTGTCTTTGAGATCATACATGGAAGGTGTGTGAAGAAAGTGACATCTCTCTCTCTCTCTCTCTCTATTATTGATCTCAAAAGATCTTATATTCTAAATCACTTACTGAATAAAGACATGAAGAGTAGGGTCTTGAAATTGCTTTCTCTTTTCCATTTGGTAGGTGAGAGCAGTTGATTCTGAGTTTGATATATGGTAGATCTGCTGAGGCTAACCCAAGACTTTTAACAAAGATCTAGTTTGGGTTCATGGAGGATTTGGTTATATATACATACATATATATATATATATATATATATATAAGCCTTGTCTACATAAAACAGCGGTAAAGAAACGCGTTTAATACTTGATTATGTTTCATTTTGTCTACATATATAAATCTTTAACATATATATATAGACACAACATTACCCTTCAAATTAGGTTTTGTTTGCCTCATAAACAACCAACACAGTGCTCATGGTGTTGGTGGAAAGGTACTTGATGATCTGTTGATCATAGCTTTGGACTCTTATCTCAAGTAAAGATGGTGAGTGGTAGTTTCAATCATAATTACTTTGTCTGGGTTTAATAGAAAAACCAGGTTAAAGTTGAGGTTCATAGTCAATGACCTCTTTTGTTGGAATGAGAGAACCAATTAGGCAGTGAAAGAATGTAAAAGTTTACTTAGCCACTCAAATCAATAGGCCATTAATCTTGCTTTGTACTACAATTGATTTTCTACCAAAAGTGGAAAAAAAGAAAAATCCAAATGAAACTTAATTCGGTAGGAAAACCTTTTAACTAGCTAGTTTTTTACACTGTACTTAGTTTTTCTCCCAATTAAATCCATTAAAAAAAAAAACCCAACTCCAGTTCCAATTAAGGTGTGTTTTAGCTGTCAGGCAAGTCCTGCACTCCATAAAAGAATTCAAATTTCATAAAGAGTTTAGGTGGAGACTTGAATTCCTATTTGTTAATACATATGATATGATATGGTATTATCTACCTGATTCTGAAGATCCAAACACAACATTATTGGCCTTGGGTGGGGGAGGGAATTAGAGTTGGTAGAGAAGCAACTTCAAGATTTGTAGCCAAACAATCAAACATGCAAATAAAATCCTAAAATAATAAGAAGGCCCAAGTGCTATACTTTTTTTCAGATCTTTTTGACACTTCAAATTTTGATTTGAATACTTGTATCCTAAAAAAAATTAGAAAAATCAAACTATTTCAAGAACCCGTCAAGAGGTCAGTCTTAGTCTTAACAGAGATCATTGTTATTATTTATTTATTTATTATTTTTTTTTCTTTCAGATTCTGATTTTAGGATATTATTCTTTTAGGAAAACGTTTTTCTTCACTTTGCGGGAAGGTTCAACATATCATTCAAGGGTTCAAAAACCCCTATAGGGTTTTAGTATGTTATTCAAAATACCTTCCCAATATCCTCCTATGTGCATCTAAAGCCCTGTGGTGAATGAATTGTTTTAAGAAAAAATGGATTCATTACTCTATTAAGATCAATGTATTTTCTCTTAATGAAGTGGTTACCCACAAGTCTACCAAAAACAAAAGAAGTGGTTACTCACAAGATGCACGTGTAAAAAAGACACCTGGATTGATTCCAAACCCGGGAGGGGAATGGGCCCAAAACTCCCATTGTTAAGGGGGGATGGAAGCTTTGTATGATCAGTCCCCTTCTAGTGCTTGTTGAGTTAGCATTCCACTTGATAAAACTTTTAGGGTTTGTGGTTTTGGGACTTATGGGATCTCTCTCTTTCTTTGGATGATTGGTTATGCATCACCTTTTTTTTTGGGGGATGAATAAAGTTGTGGATCACTTGATTGCTCATAATTGCTATCTCCTTCCTTTTGGGTTTCCTCTTCTTCTTTGACTAAGATGAGTGGAAATTTCTTCCAGCTGCAAGTGATCTTCAGTGGCTCACGCTTAGTATATGCACAATTATGTTCAAACTTATTAATTATGTAACAAAAAGCTGTGAGAGTTTAGTTTGACTTAGTTGTTGCAGTGTCTGGCTTTGTTCAGTCTGTTGTTGTAATTTCTTCTTCTTTTTATTTATTTATTTATATAGATAAATAATATTTTGATTAAAAAATTAGGAACAAAAAGGATGATGGGTTTAATTTCCATATTATTTCCACTTGTAACAGAAATTGAGTTACCTTATGTGGGCATCGTACTAATTTCACTGCAATTTTTTTGGCCTTTTCTGATAGACTTAAACTGGTACAGGAGCTTGGATTGACTAATGTTTGGATGGAATGCGATTCGACAGCGGTAGTTACTTGCGTCACTAATTTAATTTTCGCATAGGGTTTTTGGGAAAAATGGTTTTCTTATAAGCTTTTCTTAGACTCGAATCCATGGGGAATCACACATTGCTACCATGAAGATAATATGGTATCGAATTCTTTGTCTAAGAAGGGTGCTTTGTCTAAGTTGTCAAAAGAATGGCATGTGCCTCCTATTTTTGTCATGATTGATTTCTAGATGGGATCTAGAAGAAAGACTCAGATATTGGTTTCTTGATTGATTGCCCATTTAGGTTCTCCATTGGGTGTATTCTTTCTCTATGCTGATGGCAATGCCGTAGGTGGAGGGATGAAGTTAAAGCTGGGTTGATGAGCTTGAGATTATTGTCTTGGCCCAGGTCCAACTATGGTTCAACTTCAGGAATGTGTATGGGGCTCAAACATCCTCAGAATGACCTGCTTAAGACCCTATTGGTTAGGTTAGAGGAATGGAAGAAAAATAAAATAACATAAAATTAAATGGAAGAGAGAAAATGACTGTTTGTAGGAAGGAAGTACAGTGGAAAGAGTTCATTGTCACTCATTTTGCTTCTAACCAAACGGATGCTAATAAAACTCAGATTGTATTCGGAGTTCGCATGCGTTGTAAACGGATTAAATATGGATCGGATTTAGATATAATTCCTTGATCAAATATGAATACTTCTAAACGAATATATATATATATATATATATACGCGAATAGAATTTAGATTTTCGATTATCTGTTTAAATCTCTGATTTGTGTAATTAGGACCTTTCTTCCTAGATTAAATACAATTTGCATTCAATCCATCTTTTTAAGTTGTCGCAGCTCTCATTCTCATTCTCTAGAACCTTTCTAAACTTTATGAATCCTCAAAATCATTAATTAATTATCTAATCAAATTAAATCGTTATTTTTCAGATAATTTAAATTCGGATCCAAATAACCTTTGACCTAATATGAATATCACTAATAAAATACAGATAGAAATCAAATTCAGATTTTCAACTATCTATTTACATCCCTAATTATAAGTGAAGTTATTATCCTTTCATTCATTCTTTATTTATTTATTTTTTCCTTTTCCTTTTAGATCTTGTATCAAGGATCCTTCTTCATTAGGAAAGATAAAAAAGGGGTTATGCCAGTTGTTTTGAGGAGGATCCCAAAAATCGTAACCATATTTCTCCGAAAGATCTATAAGGTCCCACACCTGTCTTTATGGGTATACGCTTGTGAATGGGCTTTTGACTGTTTGGATTATTTATTTAGGCCCCATGAAGTACCTTGGAGTAGGCATTTGGGCCATAAGTTAGGGCCCAGCTGGTGCCTCTCTCTCTCTCTCTCAAACACACACATACAAAACCTTATGACCATGTAAGGCCAGGTAAGACATTGGGAACTGATATGTGGCTTGTTTTGATCTTGACAAATGGACGTATTTGATAGAGCAACATGCGTAGTAGTTGGATTATCTCTCTCTCTCTCTCTCTCTAGATATCTTTGTGTATTTAGTTTTACGTGTAGTAGTGTGCCACATAATCCATGTCTCCTCCTCATTTGGATTAAGTTTATTATATAATTATGCTACAAGTTAACATAAGAGGCATGAGGGTACTTCCAACTCCCCATATATTGGTCTTAGAAACTACGTTACGTATTGCTTCCTCCTTTGTGTGTGCGAGAGAGAGAGAGAGAGAGAGAGAGAGGTATAAAGAGGAGGAGGAGAAAAGAGGACGTTTGTCCCATATTTCATTCAAAGTAGTTGGAATATTCCGGGGTGGCTTCCAGACAAGCTTATAGGGAAGCATGTAACCGGCAAACCTCCCTGCTTTCTCGTGTTTTTCTTTTAAAACAAAGCAAAGATAATACTAATTTAATAAAAATAAAAATAAAACTATCCCCTCAAAGTCACCTTCCACATACCTCAGATTTTAACATATATAGATAATAAATAATGATAATGACCTTTTAAATTCAATATCAATATATATTTTAATATAAGTTGATTCTAAATCTTTAAATTAAAGGAGCACGTATCTCTAGGTCACCATCCAATGCATCAATGCAAAAAACTTCACTATTTTAACAAGCAACTACTTATTATTATTTGCTAATTAATAATCCTAAACCACAATGGCTGTATTCAAGAAATTCAGTATAAAACTTTCTATTCTGTCTTTCCTTGCATGGATCTATCATCTGCTCTTCAAACAAAGATATCAATAGTTTATCTTAAAAGAAAAAAATAAAATAAAATATTAATAGCAGGTGAGACCTCCCCCATAACCATTCCTTGGTTGATTCAAATAAGTAAAGGCAAATGGTTTTGTGGATGGTCCCGCTTGTCCATAAAGTATATATTGATGACCCACTTAGTTGTGGTATATGTAGAGATGCGGCAATTTCAACCATTAGATATTTAGAGAATAGCCTGGATTGATCACTTATTAAATTCTATACTTAAATTCAATCATATACTGTCCTATTTATGCGTCTACTTGGTAGTTTAAGCATTATCATGCACTCTCTTAGTTGTCCTTTAAGTTTTTCACTTGACCAACTTTGATTGATGTGGTAAAATAAGTGGATTGTCCATAGATACCATATGAATATAATCGTATATAAAACATACTCCCATAACATTATTGTGTGTGTGTTGGGGGTTGTGGGACAGAGTTTTCTCTAAGTCACGGTGAAAAAGCAAGAAAATCTTTCATCGATGACCATCATTGCACTTGAAGATGAATAGTGAAGTACATTTTAGACATACAACTTATCAGGAAGATTAATGATGACAATAGATTCGTGTTGAACTCTTCACCGTGGGTGAAAAGAAAAACTTCCCCTTGTTTGTTTGCATTATTGGGTTGACAAACATTATGGGTATTTTGAGGTAACCAATCCTTTAATGGGTTAAGGGGGAAAAAAAAAGGTTAAATCATATAGATCTCAATTGGGTCCAAGATCAAGCCAATGACCCCTCAAGGGCGCCTTCAATTGGATTCTCTTTCATTATTTCTTGCATGTTCATATTCTAATGCCCTGAAACTGTTGAGACATTGAGGGGATGTGCTTGGATAATGGGAGAAACCAAACTGCAATAGACCTAACTTTGCAAAAGGGGAAGTTTTTTGCTTACTTATCAAGTGGAGATGTGGAGCCTTCTCACTCTATGGTCCTTATATCTTTGCTTACTACGTTCTATAGACCCTTAGAAAAAGAGTACGGTTGTGCCTCCATTCTGGGTAAGTGTGTGCCAGTTTTGGGGAATGTCTTCCTCTCTAACCTATATTCAAACAAAGTAGTAATAGGAAGGCTGAAAAAAAAAAAAAATTGGCAAATGGCCTCATTTAAGGCTTGAAGCGTATGGTTAGGTCCATGGATTTAGACTTAATTTATATTCCATGATAAATTCTTATCATTCTTGAATTAAATAAAAAAAATTTTTTGGGTGAAAATTCCCCAATTAAATAGTGAGCGTATATGTATGTGTCTTGTGACCCTAATCCCTCCCCCCCCCCCCCCCCCAACTCTTTTACAAGGTTGGGAGTGTAAGGGGTATGGTGTCTTATATTTCGTCGCTTGTAAAAGTGGGTTTATTCTGAAGAGCCACTAAGAAGCCAAAGGTCTGAAGGGACTATATGGGTATATCGGTAAATTTCTTGTATATGGTTCATTATATTTGTAGCAATGATTCTTTCTTTGTGAGTAATCTGAGAGATATAAGAACGAGCAACTGTAACCATATTTCATTTATAGTGAAGCAGGATCTCACTTCATTGTGGAAGTAGACAATCTAATTGAACCGCATGTAAATCTTTGTGTGATTATGCATGTGATTGTTATTCGTGATTTTCTATTCATTTCAGGCATCATTTTAGGGTTTTATTTCTACAAAAAGAGAGGAGTGTATAGTATGTGGTTTGTTGAGTAAATTAATAAATAAAAAGTGATCACTAATCATTAAGAAAGTTTGATGACATGCATGATTATTCTCACAATATATGAGGTGGGAATTGGATTATGTTAACTCATGAGTCATGGGTGAGTCAATGACATCTACAATTTTTCATTATGTATAAGGGAATTATTTGTTGATGGTGATGGGTTAAAAATTCATTCAGGGCAAAGTGATCTCACACTCTTGTTCTTAATCCTGTTGTTTAGTTGCGCCCTCCATGCCTCGATTGGGCGTAAAATGTATCTGATCAACAAAACAGACGAAAGTACAACTGTAATAATTCCTAAAGAGTTTTAAGAGAAAGAGAGAGAGAGAGAGAGAGAATCTCTAACCATGGGGGTTTAGGTCTAGGTCATTACTTTATAAGCTTTTAGATGATTTAAAGGTTGTCTGTCCAAGCTTTAGTCACATCACTTTAATAATAATACTATTTAATTAGTTAGGTGGTACTTAAATCAAAATTAGTTAACGTAAGGAAAAGAATCACAGGCATCTTGGAGTAACATAAACCTTAAAACTCAATTGTTGGTTGTGCCCAATTGTAGTTCCAAATTTCCTTCAAATGCTGGTAATTAATCTTTTTAGTTTCTATAATTTTCACCACTTGGTCTAGAAAGTGCCATATCCTCAGTGAGACGCCAACCTCAAGTGGGTAACTTCTTTTATAAATTCCCCATTAGATTAGAGTACATTTTGCACCTCGTTGCATCTGTGTTCCCAAGATTTCCCAGTTAGAAGCACCAAGGCTAGTCGAGCACACTTTGCCCCTTTGTTGCACTTGTGTTCACTTTGTTTCTCCCAGCCGAGTAAACTTTACACCTTCGTTGCAGTTGTGTTACCAAATTTCCCAGTTAGAAGTACCGATGCCAGCTGAGTATACTTTGCACATTATTGCACTTGTATCCCCTTATTTCTCCCTAGTGAAGCACATTTTGTACCTTTGTTGCAGTTGTGTTTAAAAAACTCACCAATGTGATTTATAGATCAGAAGTACTGATGAGCACACTCACATTCCATTGTGTTTGTCTCCCTTAGATCTCTAACTACATCTGGGACATTTGCGTATGATCCATTCTGATGTTGAGACATACATATACCAGTCAATTGGAAGTACCCTCATATCAATTTATTGTTTTGACTGATTTTATCATCTTAGATTTATCTATTGCTCGTTTTTTGCATTACACCTTCCCCATTCTTGAGTAAGATGTCGGCACCATATGCTCTGCACGACAAAATATAGTGATCTTTTCTTTGTCCTTTGGTTGTTGCATAGGCTCGGCCAAAGAGTGAGATTCTATAGACACATAATTTTGTCCACTCTAGACGATAATGAATATCGGGCGAGGACGAAACTTGCACTCTCTCTCTCTCTCTTTCTCACAAGGAGGATCCGATTTTCAGGTAGAACCTAATTACCCCTAGCCTATCCAAACCATTGAATCCATGAGGTCCGATGTTGGCGTGTCGATGATTGACATTTCGAGCGGAATATTAGCCAATGATGTGGGGATGACCTAGAAAACAATAGTTGATCCCTCCTCTACCAGAATACGGAAAAATCACTTGTTTCATGTTTAATGGAAACTTTCAAGCTAAGAATGAGATCAATTCCACATTATGGGATAGTACTCGGTGAGACTATTCCATCAATATATTAGATGTTGAAGTTGGACTGCTGGATAACCTGTAATACCTCCTGGAAGTCTCAAAACTGGCCAACCTATAAAATTCCCCGTGGAAAAAGTGCCAACTCACCAAGTTTATGGGCAAATCCGCCTAGACCTAGGCAGATACACCTAGAGCCTTAGCAAAATCGGCTCAGGATTTTTGTCCCTTGCAACATTATAAATAAGGATTATTTTCTTAAGAAAATATGAGAAAAAAATCGAGAGAAAATCCCAAAAAATCCTAGAAAATCCCAGATATCCTTATTTTCTTAGAAATTCCATAAATCCTGAAGTTTTGTGGAAGTCCCCAAAATTCTCAATCCCAGAACCCTAGAAAGTCCAAAATTTTAGTAGAAATCGTCAAAGAATCCCAGAAAGTGCCGAACCTCTGTAGAAATCTTGAAAATCGCCAAAATTCAAAAAATCCTAGAAATTTTGTTGAAGTCCCGAAAATTCGATTTCTCCAGAAAGAGAGAAGAAGGCTACGCCTTTGCTCCTGAGTTGAAAAAGTCGCTAAAAGATCGTTTTGAGCAAAGGGGTCTCCCCTTTTCTAGCCATCATCAACAATTGAACTCAGGTAAGTTTTTCAATCCTAGTAGGTATAATGTAGAATTCACTAAATGCCATATGTTAAAATAAAGTAGTATAAATTGTTATTATTTATAATTTTTTGCATGAAGCATGCCAGCATGATCAATCAAATATAGCCATACATCTGGGTTTAGGACTTTGCTAAATTTTGGGGAGAATATTCGAAATCTGAGCATCTAGTAGATAGTTCGGTTTTTTGAGCAGGTTGGGTGCCTAACATCTTCCCACCCCCGCAACTTGACACAAACCTGTACCTTTGGTAAAGACCATATATGAAGCATTCAAAATCAAGCTCGATCCCCTAACCAGATTTGGGCTCCCTAATAGAATTCTAGGCCCTCAATTCTAGATGGTGGCTTCAAAGAATCATGTTTTTCCCATCTTCCTCTATCGTTAAGAAAGAAAATGGGACATGACCTCAAGTAGTTAGAGCTAAGAAGGGAGAAAGAAGATAATACCCCTCGAGCAGGAGGGATGTTTCTGCCAAGGGAGTCTTATTAGTGTCAAAATGGAGTTTACGACCTTTGATCACTTATTCATGAGCTGCAGGGTCGTAGTGATGATATGGATAAAATTCCTGGATTGCTTTGCCTTGTCATGGACTCACATTGCAAACTTCAGCCTTCTAGTTCAATGGTGGCTAAGGAAGCATAGGGTGATCTCTATGAAAGATCCTTGGTCCATGGGTTTGATCATCATGGCTGATAACTTATGGAAAGAAATGAATGCTCGAAGATCTGAAGACAAAAAGCTTGATTGTTTTTGCATTTTTGGGAAGATTAGACATGATTTCCTAGACGCCAAAGCCACCTTGCAAGGACAGGTGAAGCACCCAATAGACCTTATTTGCGGTCGTCGTCTTGGCTTAAATATTGCTCCTAGTCGTGCCCCTGAGATCCTAGAAATTTTTTGGTGTAAACCTATGATGGGATGGGCGAAGCTCAATGTGGGTGGAAGCTCTATTGGAAACCTTGGAAGGGCAGGGGCAGGTGGTATTATTTGTGACAATAATGGAGTAGTTGTGGGGTCGTTCAAAGTTTTTCTTGAAATTCAGACCAATTACTTCGCTGAATTTAAAGCTTTAATAGAAGGTATCCAAATGGCTAAAGATTTAGAGGTGAGCTCTCTATGGATAGAATCTGATTTAGCTTCGATGGTGACTGCTGTCCAAGCTTGTAGTATTCCTTGGCATTTTGTTCAAAAATGGACATCTCTGCAGTCTTATTTGAACTCAATATCTTGGGAAATTTCACATTGCTTTCGAGAGGTAAATTGTATAGTTGACTTCTTAGCGAAGGAAGCGGCTAAATCTAGTACATCGGAGAGAGATGTTATCTTTCCCAATTATATAAGGGAAGAGATTAATCTTGATGCTCATACTAGACCTAGGTACTGTTTCTGTGTCTGCTGATTTTTTCCCTGCTGATGGCAATGCTGAAGGTGGAGTTTAAAAATCATGCTTCTTTCTTTTGTGTAAATCTTGTTTTCTCTTAATGAATTTTTGACCCTTTTAGCAAAAAAAAAAGAGAGGGAGGAATGCACAACCCCTCGAAGAGGGAACCTGACCCAGACTCAGATCGAAGGCTCCCTGATTACAATTTTTATAGGATGCCAAGAATCGATCCATAGACGAGTCTGAAGTCCACTCCCAACTAAAAATTGCACATATGATTCATCCTTATCTCTGAAGTTCAACACTTTTGCCACACCAAGGAATAGGGTGAATCCCTTGGGGCACAAAATAATCAAGATTGTTGTGGGTCCCCTTTTGTTCCCATGTACGATTTGGTTTTGGATTGGATTCTCCTAACTCTTGTAATTAAGGCATGTCTTTGAGTGACTTAGGGAGAATCTCCATTCTTATTTGTAAATTATTTTTCTCTTTTTTTTTTTTTCAATAAATTTGATATTACCTATTAAAAAAAAAAATGCCTGGCTGTCATGGACCCAGTTTTATTATTTTTAAATTTATGGTAAAAACCATGGATCCAATTGAGTTGATCCATAGAGCTAGAATTTTGTTAGTATGTGTTGATGAAAACTTACAAGTCTT
Source organism: Macadamia integrifolia (assembly GCF_013358625.1). Classification (NCBI taxonomy): domain Eukaryota; kingdom Viridiplantae; phylum Streptophyta; class Magnoliopsida; order Proteales; family Proteaceae; genus Macadamia; species Macadamia integrifolia. The sequence goes on along the minus strand of NC_056565.1, from coordinate 31,594,533 downwards.
TCTCTTTCATTATCTCGTCTCATATTGGTTGGTTAAGTGTGAGATTTCAACGCAAATATCTTGAAGATCCAACTTCTTTGTTGGCATTGAAGTTCATTAATCCTAGTTTTTGGCCTCGTCTACTCAAACAAAATATTCACTGGATTTAGAAAGCGTTCTTGGAGCCAAATCCTTATCGATCAACTTCAATCAAAATAGGACGTCTTTTTATTTTGTCACAGTTAGGCTGATTAGAATTTTGTTTTACAAATGGTGTTGAGATAAGTGATTTATGTTGTTAACCAGTCATGTCAATTTATGCTGACTCGCAAGCATGAAAATACTCAAATTCTGCATAGCCATTGATGATCCAACTTGTCAAAACTTTTTTAGCTATGAATAGACATAATTCATCCTATTTCCTATTCCTTGAAGATAATTGTTATTGAGAACCCAACTTGTGAATTTGATCCAACTAAGTCATTTCACTGAGAAGCCTAGTGATCCCTTGTAACCCAACCCTTTTCTTTGGGTCACTATCTTCTTTTTGCTATGGAGAAGCAGCCATGTTGTAGATAAAGAGGCTAGGATTCAATTGGAAAAATTTGATTCTACCCCAAAATCCATTGTGGATGAGGCGAATCGGGTTGCAAAGAGATTTAGTGGGGTCGGATTTTACTGGTTGGTACTTAGTACAACCAAGCTTGTTTTGTATAAGATAGTTTCTCATATTTGGATGGAGAGAAATTTCAAGTAATTTCATAATAAAACTCGACCCAAACTATGTATTTATCAATTATCACCAGTTGATCGGTTGCATGTTGAAGAGCTTTGTCGCATTAAAAAATATATTCCTATAAGGTTAGTTTGGTTAAATAAATAAATAAATAAAATATTGGAAAGTACTTGTATTTGGATTCTTGTTATGAAAGAGAAAGGGTGGGGTTGTATACCATGCAAATAGGTACGTACGCATGCATTGCAATAGTAGTATGACACAAGACTTTTGGTAGAGATGAGTACCCAAGGACCAGAGGAAATTAGTGTGGTTGTCACCTTCAATAGCACATAAGGTACAGTACAACTTGTCTTGTTAAACACATAACAACAAAACTGCCTACCCAGAAGCCCACACTCACAAATTGGACGAACCCGGGGATTATTATCATGGGCTCTTATTTTTTTTCTTTATGAGAGAGAGAGAGACAGACCTTGCATGCATGTAAACCCCACTTCTAAGGGATTTCTTATTATTTTAAATATGATTGGAGCTGAAGGAATGCCTCACTTTCATCTATTCTTCATATTAAGAGAGAGAGAGACAAGAGAGAGAGAGAGAGAGAGAGAGAGAGAAACAACTCCGCAATCTTACCATATCCTACTCATCACCAAGCGGTTTGGGAACCTTAGGCCGTCAGTTTTACAAACTCCACTGGTTTTTGCAGCCGACACCGACTGTCTCATATTTTAATCTCCACATTTTTATATACCCACCAGTAAGAAAATGCAATTTTTTTTTCCTTTAAAAAATACAGCTCAAACAGAAGCACTCCACCACCTTGGCTCCATTCATCGACCCATCAATGTCAATTCCTGGCTGTTAAAGAAACCTTTCTCACCTTAAACAAATCCATTTTATAATTTGTATTTCTTTTAAATTTGTTATTATTTTTTTATTACAGTCACTCTTTCTCAACTCTATGCTTTAATTTACTATTTTACTTGGTTGATTAAGAAAAGGTTGTGTGGGAGTGGAACAACGTACAAGACAAAAGGAGACCACCCAACACATTTGCCCATTTGAACCTTTAAATAAAGAAGGTATTATTTTAGACATGCCTTTCATCTAATTATTGATCTTAACTGTTCAATTAATTTAATCTACCATCTTTTGGATCCTTCTATGGGGAGGAAAGGGCTTGGAATTGTGAGGGTAGCATTTGTAATAGTTCAGGAGGGTTAACCCCCTCTTTCCTTCTTTCTTTCCTATATAAGATTCTTAGGTGTAAAAAAGTAACATTGGCAATGTTAGTTGAACAGTTTATTATTTTTCCGAGGGGGTCATGGGCATGGAGCAATAAGGGCAGCATCTGTAACAGTTCAGGGGTTTCCCTCTTCCCCTTTTCCTATAGAAAATTAGAGAGAGAGAGAGAGAGAGATTGGCAATGTTTGGCTGAACTGTTCATCATTTATTGCTAGGAACATAATATAGCAAACCTGCAGTGGCATGAAACTTCTGTGAACTTCTTCGAGGGAAAGTACTTAGTCTGGAATTTAAGGACCATATCCCAATATTATTTTTCAATATTTTTATGTGTCTGAACTTTTATGACGTGTTTATGAAAGTTTTGTCCCACAATGGGTTTATGCTAGCAAAGCCCTTATTGCTGTTTTGTAAACAATTTAAGTTTCTCATTTAATGTTTGGTTGATCTTATAAAATGCACTTAAATGTATCCAAAAATTATTTTGGGTGGAAGTATTTTCATCTTTAAGCTGCACATCTTATTAAAAAAAAAGAAGTTAAAAACAATGTGATAAGATTTCACTAGACTGTTTTTTTTTGTTTTTCTAAGAGTAAGGAAAATAAAATTAAAAAAATATAAATAAAATACATAATTAATGTCTGAGTATCCCTGTTGGCACAATAAAAATATAAAAGAATGCAATATTACTTCAGCCTCGCACCTTTAGTGCTTCCATCAATAGGGGAAAGAAACAATCAAA
>NC_056565.1:31577029-31591728 GCF_013358625.1 Macadamia integrifolia | reverse complement strand
AAAAAAAAGGACAAAGCATATTATGCAGACTTCTTTTTTCTTTTCCCCCAACTTTTGCAAGAAGCATTTGTCATTCATTGAAAAAGTATAAAAGAAGATTGCAACATGATTATTTGTGGGTACGGTGCAATTCTTGGGCCTGGATTTAGACTCTGATCTGCAATATTTTCAATTCATCTTGTTAATAAACCATAGATGCAGATTCCGTCCTGAATAGTGGGATTTGGGAGCTTTTCTTTCGACTGTCGCTGCATATTGAGTTTACACTTTCTTGTAGGCAGTTAATACCAAATACTCAGAAGATATGGAGCATCCATCGAACGGGCTTTCAATTATTGGATGTCTAAGACCTGCTTTTTATGATGAGGAATCGTATCTAAGAGGGCTCTTTCACAATGAAGATGGTGATGGGTATGCCTCAGACTGGAAAGGTACTTAATATTCCATAAATTCTAATGGAATCATTATTTATTGTCAGTTAATTTACCTGTATTCTTTCATTCAATTCTTGTTAATGAAATATACAGGAAAACTTCATGGTATAACAATTTACACATACAAGAGTGTTGATTCTATTCCATTTGGTGCACTAGGAGCTCGTTGAAAGGTTGTCTTTGAGATACATTAGAAAAAAAAACATATACATTCCAGAATTAGATGACCCTAACCATCTGATACACACGAAGGTTTTTAGATCATTGCCAAAGTTCCTTTGTTCCGTCTCTATAGAATCTATGGAATTGAGCAGATGTTAAGGATCGTCTGATTGGATGGATTCTTGTATGTATCACGACTTTTGAAATATCTGGTGAGGCCATCTGAAATCGATGATGTGATCTATCATCAATATATAATGTAAAGATCACAATGAATAAAATTTAAATTGTGCTCACTTCTGTTGTGTAGTCAGCTTTTCCAGTGTTCCAGACAGAAAGTATCGGACTTCCATCACACTTAAAGTGTACATGTGAACCTTAGAAAGAAGGGAACAAGTGGCTGCAATTTTTATTTTAATTAATGATTATAATAGGATTTGTATTTATAGTTTGTTTCTAATGTAGTAATTCTATTGGGTTGACTATGGGATTTATTGACTTTACCATTTTGAATTCGGTATATAGATGGTGAGAGATTGAACTTCAATTCTCAGAGTGCTGGAGCCAACATATGTTCAACATTATACAAGTTGGAGATTATGCGGATGGAATTGTTCTCTGTATATGGAGTCCAGGCATGTATATCGTATTCATTGTAGGCAGCTTTGCTAGATAGAGTTTCTGATCATGCTCAGTGCATCCTGGCAAAATAGTTGATATATTAGAAACATTGTTATTATTAATGGTTATTGTTAGTAGGGGATGTTGCTTTATTTGATGATAAAATCTTGGACTTCTAGTGTTTAGACGTTCAAGTTTGCGAATGCCATTTTGTGGATGCCAAAGATTAGGACTAGGGACCCTGCAAGAGCAGGGCTTGCATGGTTGCACCAACTTCCAGCCCTTTTAAGAAGATTTGAGAAAGTAATCCAGGTGAAGACGATTAGTGTCACCACTTCTGTGTCCTGTGGGAACTTTTACCAGTATAGGCACCTAGACGACAAGGCGCCCTATTATTCAATCCAATTTATTGGGGTGATCCTATCCATCTAAAGGGGCTAATATCAAGTCTGCATCTTATGAATTCTGATAAGCAGTAGTAATCCTAATTGAATGACAGTTTGTCTATGATAAGAAGGTACATATTGAGGACTATCTTTATTTAATCATTGCGGCCATAAATTTCATCAAACGAAATAAAAGAACCTTTGAGGCTGTAAGCTCTCTCCACATGATCACCCATGTTATGTGGAATATGGACCACTTATTGTGAGGCCACCTTATTCCAATCCAACGGTTTTTACTTGTCATACTTGCATATGATCAGATCAGAAGTTCCTTACTGTATCATGACTCTAAGTCAATCAGATTGATGAACTATGACGGCCTAGCTGGATTCCACTCATTGTCTGGAGTCGACATGCATTTTCCTCTTACTGCAAAATAAATGGATGCCATGTCATATTGTGCGAGAAGTAACGAACGTAGTCTTCCACAACTGTCATAAAAATTGAGTCATCTAAATACTGAAGGTAACCTACCCTAAGGTATGTGTCACCGCCATAGTATGAAGAAGAAGAACTACCATTGAGCCACTGTCACTTGATGCTTTCGACAGCATATTCTTCGGACTGGGTTGGAGAATAAGCTGTCCACAAACACACCACCATGTGACTGGGTGTCATAGTCAATACTAGGAATGTATGAACCAAATGTATGCCCCATCCCAGTGAATTAACTATAAGCTCCATAACCACCACCAATACTATAATCCGACCAGGTGCTCTCTGCAGTAAATGGCATGCCCATTTCCTCTATTGTGACTGTGAGGATGATTATCCCCTCTACTCAAACTCATTCCGCCAATAGATATAGACAGACTATCAATGTCCATACAATCTCTCTGCTCATCTCCACCGAACCGACGATGAGGCCCTTTAGTGTAGCCTGCACTCCTTATCTCTGGCTCTCCCTAGTGAATTGCATCAACTCTAGCTCTGACTCTGGCTTGGCTTGTTTATATGCTCTCGAACTCCTTCAATCCACCCCCACCCCCATCACCATCTTCATTTCCACCATCACCGTAATTGTCACCGTCACCATCACCATCACCATCACCCTCATGACTACTTGGTGAGCGATGTTGTGTCTGATTTTGAGTCTGAGGCTAAGGCTGGGTACGACCGCCTGAGGAAGTGGACCAATCATCATCTCCATCTGAATCAACCCTGCCAGGTGTGGGGTCGAATGGTTGGGGGGGACTATGAATGTTCCTACCATCTATAGCCATGTACTTATCAACATTGACCTCCATCTCTTACTCTACATAAGGGTCCGGCCTATCTCCAAGCTGATCCATCAATAGCTAGCCTGTATCCCTTACTCAGTCAATTAGAAGATCCTCGTTATCTAAGTCAATCTGAAAAACATCAGCAAGCTTGATCTGGCCCTTATCATTCTCCATACCCATGCTTATGTGCTGCATCCTCAGTCTCATATTGTAGTGCTATACACCATATCAGTGAGACGTTCTAAACCTAATCGATTCTGCCTTTTCGAGTGGATGTGTGAACATATACTCTAGTTTCGCTCACAACTGGACGCAGAACATGTCTGTGAGAGTACTTTGATAGCAATCTTCCTCAATTTTGGTGTCGTTCCCCCATATAACACCCACCATTTAGCTGCATTACAAGTTATAGCAAGTGCAAAAGATTATTTTAATTTCAAAATATTTAACACTTGTGTAAGTAACATACTGAAATTTGGATTGCATACTAGCATCAGTATTAGTACGACCCGCGAGTGCGACGGTGGCTCCAAAACTCCCTAATGCATCCTTGAATTCTTTCTTCTAGAACAATTAGAAAATAGTTAACAACCAATCTCTTTTAAATTGTAATTACATTTTAGATTGCTATTGTACTACAAAATTCACCTCCCATGAAATCTTCGGAAGGTGGGGGGATGATTTCTTTTCAAACTATGAGCGAGGTGAAAAAGAAAGATTAGTAACTTGGTTCCGGGCATCTACCATATTGCCAAGAATGATCGGTCATACAATTGCTATTCATACTGGAAAGGAACATTTGTCTATTTATATAACATATTGTATGGTAAATGAAGGAAAGCACATTCAATCTCCAAAAAATTCTGCGTGGTTTTTTCTCTAAAAACTCAGAAGGTTCTGCTAGATTCATGTTTTAAAATATCTCCGATACGTATCTTAAATTTAGCCGACTGATACGGTGACTGATACTTTAATCCTTGATCTTTAACATATCTTAGTGTATCTCTGATACGATACGATACCCTCTGATACGTATCTTTAATTTAGCCGACCGATACCAATACTTTAATCCTTGCTCCAGAAAGAGTTTGGGATTGAATCGTTTGCTCTTTTCCAGACCCTGATTGTTTAAGAACCTGATTGAACCTTGTCAGGGCTTGACATGTCGTGAATCCTCTTGAAAAAGAGGGGTGCCTTCGGGAATGCAGACATAGGCGGTGCATGGATGTTGTCATCTCGTGCCGTAAGATGTTGGGTTAAGTCCTGTAACGAGCGCAACCCTTGTTTTAGTTGCCACCATTGAGTTTGGCTTTGGCTTGTAGACTGGACCTTGGTTGCAACTTGGCAAGCACTTGCTTCTCACTGCTTCAAGAAGGCTCGGATTCAATACAAGTTTATGGCTATACTGATACCTTGCGTTTAAATAGTATGCTGAAATGACAAAAATATTATTGTCAATGACTCAATGTTAACATTAATACATCATATAAAAGAATGTAATGTGCATAGCTTACCAGCATTATACAGTGGATAGTTTAGCTTGCCCTCCCAACATTCTTCTATTATATTTACAAATTTCTTGTTGCCACATGGATTGGCAGCACAGACGTGTTCTTTCATCATTTCCACAGCAGTATACAAGCTGGGCAAGGTGGGCTTGGAAGCAAAATCCACCATCTTCAATACACCAACAATTGGTGACAAAATTTTCACCACTTTACCTAATTGTTGCCAAAATTCGTCTAATGAAATTGTTGCCTGTGCTACCTTACCATCAGAGGATCATGATTCCCTCCACCCAAACGACTCCTCCGAGGCAAACATGGATCTAAGATCGACTTTCTTCGATTCAAACTAACTCTTAAATGCAACATAGTTGGTGGCAAATCTTGTGAGATTGGGCTTGACCAAGTCCCCCCCCCCCCCGGGCACTTCTCCCTCAGTAGGTTCAATGGAAACCCATGATAATATACAAATGTGTTCACTTGCCATCCCCTCTCAACTACACTCTTCACAATTTTGAGTTTCCCCATGTCCTTTAAAATCAAATCAATGTAGTGTGTTGTATAAGGAGTCCAAAAGAGTCGGTATTTGCTGTTGTTCATCATTTCTGACCGACCTTCTTGTAGTTGCTTCTATTGTCTGTCACAATTCGAACAACATTATTTATCCCAACCTCTTACACTACCTCCTTCGACAGCTTGGACGTGCATTTTGCATCCTTTGTTTCTTTTGATGCATCAGCGAATTTTAGAAAAATTGTCCATCCATCACAATAAACCCATAAAGTTGATAATGGACTTTCTCATTGCCCTTGTCCAACCATCACACATTATGGTAACCCCGTAGCGCTCCCATAATACCCTCAATTCATCTATGTATTCTTTCAATTCTTTCTTTTGCTGTGGCAAATACACATTCATCACCTCGTATGCAGTGGGCCCCTTTATCCTTAGTCTAGCTTCAGCAACAACATCAAGCATCGGCTGGTAATAGGGACCTATAGTGCCCTCTCTTGGGATGTTATGAAATAGCATCAACTTAGGCACAACCTACGAGTGCCTAGAGCTATAATGCCACCATCATTACTTTAATCCCTAAAATAGAGGATCCTGCTTCTTTTTCCCATTTTAGACCTATTAGCTTATGTAAGGCACCGGGGGAAGGTTCATTGCTTTCCCGGGTGGGCGGTTTAGCCAACCGCCGTGCATCCTGAGCACCCTTTGGGTATTTCTGTTTTGCCCTTTCTTTAGATTGAAGATCAAACTTCCAACCATCATTATATCTTATTCCCCAAAACCCCGGCTTAAGAGAGGATTCTGACTGTAGGAGCAGAACGGGAGTTTTTGCCTTTTTTACCCAAAATAAGTGTTCATATTTAGTCCACATCCCCTTTATCTTACGGTGTTTGCTACCTTTTTTCTTGTACCTACGGGGATCCTATTGTAGTACTAGGTTCACTCGTGGTGGTACTACTAGAGTTGGAGCTGGACCTGGACCTGGAGGGGCGGCCCTTATACTCTATGTTCTCCTAAATGGAAACCCAGGCTATGAAGATCCACCATCTGCTGCTCTAGATGGACTAACTCCTCCTCTAGCATCTCTACGTGTATCCTCCTCCTCACAAAGATTATCTTGGCTCGACACTTTTTCCCGCCGCCAATTTCTAGCCTCATCCATTGTCTTTATATCATCATCATCAGGCACATATATGAGGTCATCGTCATAACATAGCATGGGAGCGTGAAGTGCCTTTTCAAATTCTACCATCGCCTTCTCCTTCACAGCTTTTCACTTATTCCTTCCCTTCACGTCCTCAACTATGTCCCTAGAAATATCATCAGGTACTTTAGTGCATGTAGCCACATTTGAGCAATTTCTAACCAAATGTTGCTTAAGTCTTGTGGCCCACCACCCATAATCTTCTTGTGACAGTAGTTGCACTCAGTTTTCCTTTTATCACCATCAATCGGCACTCTGTGTTTCCATGCAATCTATCCACTATCACGACTCCAATCACATGTCCTACCTCTTCTCCCTCTTCTCACCCACCTCGTCGCCTCCTCTGTCATCCATTATATATCATCCTAACACTGATGCATAGAGTCATTATTAATTTAGGCACTGCCTGACCCTACTCAAGCATGCATATTATGTTAGTGAAGACTTGGTGTGAAGTTGAGACGACGTACCGGGGCGAGGGTCGTTTGTGATCTACGACTAGCTCGACCACCAGGAGAGAGTGGTCGTGGATCAGCTCGACCGTTGCTTCTTTGGTCGTAGATCAGCTAGGGCGTGGAAGGACTTGCTTGTTCTGGTGCGCGCCTGACTCAAATAGGGGCTCATCCCTTGCTTGGTTCTCTCTTGGTCCAACTCGTAATTGACTTTTGACCCCGTGTTTGATAGCCCGACCGTAGTGATGTTAATTGTGGTTACATCCATAAGTAGCTTGGTCTAGAGGGGGGATAGCGTAAGTGAGCTAATGTGTGTAAGTCTAGTCAAACATGACTGTTCTAAGCGAGCGGGCCGCCCACCTTCGAATGGTGTTAGTCCTACGGACTATGAATAGATTCACCTGTGGCCTCTGGGCACGTTGGAACCGTATGAGTTCACATCATATGAGATCACTAAAAGTATATGGTGGCTACTTATATTTTTTTCTTACTTAAAAATATTAAACAATAATATAATGACATCATACAAAAAAATCAAATATGGTACAATATAACAAGCATCACGTACACTTCAAAATTCTTTAAAATTAATTTCATATTTTCCCTTTTTTTAAATCAAAACGAAATATTTTTATCCCCCCTTTTTTTGGAATTATTGAACTATTTATCCTATTTAAAAAAAATAATTATTTATCGGCTGGAAAAAAAAATTTGATATGTTAAAGCTGTAGATCGGCCAATGGTGATTAACATATATATAATAGAGTTCCATCAAAGCTATAGTAACCATCCTCCTTCCAATTTTATGTTGATGGAAAATGTATTTCTAAACCATAAAAATAAAATAATTTCATAAACCAAAAAAAATATATTCGACACTAAGGTTGTAGATCGGCCTCCGGTGTATAACATATAAAAAATCCATCCTTAACAAACATGTAGTTATGTTACTATTTGCAAAAAAATAGTTTTGGGGAAAGTGGTTCACCTTTTCAACCTTGGAAGTGTGTAGATCTTTAACAATGAAAGTCCTTGGAGTGATTTTCAACTTGAGGTGATGATGTGGCCAAACATAGGGGTGTCCCTTTGATTTTGTGTTTTGTAGGTGCAGAGAGGAGAATATGGTCAAGACAAGCGAGATGAGGTCGAAATTTTGACCCCATCTCATGAGACCTTGCCTTTTATAAGCATGGTTTGTACCATTTCAGCGACATGCGGAAATAAGGTGCGAAATTTCAGCAAGATGCCAAAATTTCAACCAAAACGATTTCATTTTTATGGCAATTGGATTTGTTCTAAGGAACTTCGTGATTCTCTTTTCCCAATTTTTTTTTTTGGGGGGGGGGTGGTTTGAAGGGGAGAGGAGGGGGTGATGTAGTGTGTATGACAATTCTTGTGGACTGGTAGAGCAGACATTACTCAATTCTTGCTGTCCTGGATTGGTGTTACTATTGTTTCTTCTCTATCAGTGATTGCTTAAAACAAGAAAATAAGATGGAACTGCATCTAAAATTGTTGGGGTTGTTTTTCTTGACACAGGAAATTATGTAGCAAATGGAATTTACTTACTTGGCGTAAGTTACAAATTGTTAGATAGTAACTTTTGCTTTTCACAAATACTGCAGTCTTCAATTAGTTTGCAACATTTCCAAGATGCGGAGCCTGATGTTCTCGTACATTCTTCTTCAGAGATCATAGAACGCTTTAATGAGAAAGGAATGAAGAGTAATGCTGCTCTTAAATCCCTCTGCAGAAAGAAGGGCCTAAATGTTGAGGTTTGATCACTTTTTGCCAACAAAGCTGTGTCTTTGTTTCGTTTTTCCTCCTAAAGTTCTATGATGCTCTGGTGTAATACGGATGATGGCTTTATTACGTATTTTTGTGTGTTGGTCTTGGGCTTGCATGAAATGACAACGCTGATATGATGACAATGCTGATATGTTGTATCAAACATAGTATCAGTGAAGTAGATTATCTTGTTCATATTCTAAATATGTCACATTGCACTGACTTGGATTGGGATTTAATTAATCGAAGATCACTGCAATGTTTTGAATGGGTTGTAGAGAGAATAAATCCTTGTTTGTTTGTACTAAATTGCTTAGTTTCTTCCTGCACTGTTTGGATGCACTGATATTCAAAGGGGAATGGTAGTGCCATTCAGAAGACATAAGCACAAAATTTGTCCCACTAAAGAACTTAAACTTTCTTCTGGACTACTGTGTTAATTTAAAGTACCATGTTAAAATATGCCCTGAAGTTGGATCCTGTAAAGGTCTTCAAATAGGATTTTCCTCTCATATCTTAATGTAGTTTGCAGTACATTTTTAAAAGAATAAATTGTGGAGAGGAACACTATGATGCTCACATTTTCAAGATCTGTTCCCCTATCCTCCACCTTCCCTAGCAGATGAGAGAGAAGAAATGATGGCTTTAGCCCCTCCAAAATACCACCACGACATTGTGTAGCTTCTACAGTCCAGATGTTCGATATGGGTCTTTGTCTCTGGTTTTTTTTTTTTTTTTCTTCATAGCCAGGTTGTCTTATTGGGCATTATCTGAAGCTCCTTATGGCTTGATGTTTCTTTTCTTTCTATTCCCTGGCCCGGTGGTGGGGCATGTGATTTCCTTGTAAAATTTCTTCTTCCATAAGTAAAGGCGTCCTAAGTGCCCCTACATGATTTTGTCGATGGGAATTATTGACTCTCTTTTTTGAATATGTTTTTTGAACAGGAGGTGATTATTCAGTTTAAGTTAGAATGTTTATAGGTTTCTTAGTTGTTTCTTAGTGGTTGGGCACTCGGTCTACCTAATAAGTTTTGGGTTATTCTGTTTGTTTTATTGCTCTAGTTCAATTAAGAGAATAAGGGTGTTCTAATAAGAAGCTTATATGACTAATTTTACATCCGAACTTTAGGTTAACTTTTTCCTTGAGTAGTAGAACTTTTACATCCTTCCTTTGAGTTATACTTCTCTTTCTTTATTAATAAAAATTGGATGGTGTGTTATAAAAAGTAATAAACAAACATTTTAAAATGAAATTACGAGTTTGGACTTTATAGCTATTAGGTGGGTGGAGTGCATACAACCCTGTCCCGTGTCAGAGGCCAATGCCTCAATTACCTTATATGATTGGTAGATGTCTTATGTACCGGTGCAGACCTCAAAGTGTATGAAAAAGGATACCATCGAGACCTTAGAGTTGGTATATCTGATGGTATGGATCCATATTGGAGCTTAGCTGCTGAGAGCCTACCCATGTGACCAAGGTGGTTTAGCTTTTGTTTGCGGTTTTTATTATTTTATTAGTTATCAGTCTGATAGTACTTCCTTAATTAAATAAGACTCACCAGGGTTGGTCTATACATGGGTCTGGTTTTGTTTTTGGGTTGAAATAGTTGGTTTTTACAGTGGTAGTTGAATTAGCATCACGAAGTTTGGATTGTATTTTTTGTGGGAGCTTTCTTCTGTAATAGTTATGTTCCTTTTTAGATGTTGGATGTCCTAGTTTCTATGTGTCTGTCGTTTGGCATCACCTTAAATCAAGAAAATCAGAGAATTTCATGTTACTATTTTGTGTTGATTGTTGACTTTTCTTTTTTTTTTTTGGGTTGGGGGGGAGTGGGTGGGGTGGGGTGGGGATGCTCCCTAGTCCCTAGGTGTGATTGCGTTAGTTGTTCTTTTTACCAAATTTATGCAACTTAAAAAATCATTACTGTTTTGCATTGAATTGCATTAAATTGATTATAATTCTTTCACCATCCGATACACTTAAACTTGAATCATCCCTAACTTGGCCCATCACCTGCTACCCAAAAACCATCCATGAAAAAGCTTGAAAGGGGGTTTTCTTTGGTCAACAGGCTAGAGAAGTTCTTTACTGCCCAAAACTTGCTCCCAGCCTGATCAACCCAATTGGCACCATATTCTATATTTCTGTTCCCTTAAATCTCATAATCTCCCAAAGTCCTAGGTTCCGTTTTCAACTTGCTTGTATTTTGGGAGATCTCAGTCACTTGATTGAAAGTCTCTTGAAAATCTCAACTCTTCTGATCCAACCTACTTAGTTTACCCTTGTTCTCAACGTTCCAAGTTTACCATAACCCTAGTTTTCATACTTACATCCTTTAAACCTTAGCTGCTAACCTGCTACAATTTTCATCGTTAGAGCATATCTTTTTCATATCAAACCTATTCCCCTTGAACTGTGAGTTTGACCCTTGAAACCCTGGTTTGACAGTCCAACAAGTTAAAAGTTGCAGAAGTGAGGGTTTTTAAGGAAGTTGAGGTTAGGGTTTAGGTGATGGTGGAGTGTGAGGGCTTTTTTATCAGGTAAGTGAACCTGGAGGTTGGAAAACTGAAAGTGAATTACAGTTCCAAAGGTGGAAATGGAGGTTTCTAAGGGGGTTTGACCCTACATCCAAAATGGGATGTGGGGAGAACAGAATTTTTTGGTTGGTTGTGTTGGAATGTGCAAGAAATTTTCCTGGTCAGGTGTGATTTCTCCTCACTCTGGGCTATAGGGTTGGATTCTTGGTTGGTCATAAGGTTAGATTTTTTGGCTAGGTTTAGTTAATGGGTTTAGGATTTACATTGGAAGAAAAGAAGTTGTTTGAGTGACTAGGGATTTGATTTGAGCACAAAGTTATCAGAGTATTTTCTTAAAAAAAAGAAAAGTAAAAAGTAAAAATTACCTGACATTAATTCTGTTTACAAAATCAAGTCTTATTTTCCCTTGTTTGGACTAGATAATATGGATTCATAATATAAGTACAGTGAATTTAGCAGACACAATAAGACACTTTTCATATTTCATGTTGCTTAAAATAGGCTGGATGCTTATATAATGTGCTTGGATTTACCACACTCCTTTCTCTACCACTAATTGTATTTAATAACTATTTAGGGAAGATGACCAGATTACATAGACGTAACCAAACTAAACCCGAACAAAAAATAAAGTAGCCCCATTCAGAATTAACCCAAACTAGACCAGACCCAAGACTGGAGTACTGGACCTAAATGCAAATTACCAAGTACCAATGAGAGAAAAAAATAAAATAAAATATTTGTAATAATAGCATTTAGGCTCTAGTCCAAACCACATCCCCCTCCAGCCAAAAGAGAAGATCTGATATAGGACAATTCAGTGGATCTACTGAGGATCATAAGTAGGCTTTGCCAGCACAGCTATGACTAGTCAAGTTATGTTTAAGTTCCTATGGATGACCATTAAACATTATGGCTGTCGTGGATTTTCACCTGCACTGCAACGTTATTCATTGGTCTTATGTCCTTAGTCCACTTTGTGCATTATCGCAAAGTTTTGGAGGGTCTGATTATTATGCACTGTGTAACATGGTTGCTGCTCCGTCTTCAGAAGCATCTGGAGTAAATATCCTTTAGACCTGGAGTTTTCAAGTGAGTTGCTCTCTCTCCTGACAAAGGCATACTCCTATCATACCTTTGCTTTCTGGCCAAATCCTTCATAAGTTGGCCTTTTTTCAGAGAGATCTTATTCAATACAGACTACAGATTGCTTCTGAATGGTCCTTCCACTTTCAACTTTCTATGGTTATCGACAAATTCTGAATGAACATACAATTTGTAAATCTCTATGGATGAGAATCATTGAAATGCATAGCTGCCAGTTGGACATCCAATGCTCTCCCAGGTTCCTTTTTTTTTTTTGGAGTCTCCATTTTCCGTCAGATTCAGTTTCTCAATCACCAAAATTAAAATATGGTTGTGTTTGTGTGTCCATTTTGTTATGGGTCAAAATATCAGTTATATTTCCCCCTTTTCTTGTGGTTTGATAGAATTACCATCACCTATGGAAATAAGTTAGGGAGCTTATCATTTACCATGTAAAACTTTGATGAGTTATGTATCTCCAGTCTTCTGTGGTAGATGTAAAGCTATCTTAAGCCAATTTGGACCCCTTATATAAGTAGACCATTTGAGTTGATAGAACCTTTTAAGTTTTAACTGGTGGGAAAGATAGACACACTATGTTCTTTGTTCCATGGTTGTTACAAAGGACCTGAAGTACACATGCAGACATTCTGCATACCTGAAACCCGTTCCATTCTTGAAACATGTATGTCATCTTTAAATTTCTCTCATTTACACTGTCAAATCTTTTGAGGTCCTTTAAATGATAAGGAAAACTGTAAGGCCTTCAGTTTACCAAAAGCCTGGTCATTCTGTTCTATACAGGGAGCAAATATCATTGGGGTTGACAGTCTAGGCATGGATGTGAGAGTTTTCTCTGGTGCAGAAAGTCAGACCCTCCGTTTCTCGTTCAAATCTCGGGTAAGCATTTTTCCACATAATAGAATATCATGAACTTTATTATGTTTTCAGAATTCTTGTGTACATACAATGACTCTGTATGCTTCAAAACAGTCAACGGATATTTTCCTTTTTGTAAAGCTATATATATTAAATGAAGGGAATGAATTAGTCACTGTTTCTATCTTACGACGTGGTACTCCACATTTCAACAATAGTAGCCTGAGAACCAGTTTGCTTAAATAACCGACACAACTAACTACATGTGGTAAGACCCAGGTAGGAGTAGGACTACCTAAATAACCATGCGTAAACAGTTTACACACTGAATTTTCTTTGCTTTTGAGCTTTAGAAGGTTAGTCAAAGTTGGTGAAGACCAATGTTACTTAGGGTGGTTAGGTCTTTATCACTGTTGGATTTTCGTATCCTCAATATAAAGATGGGGTCCGACTGGTTGGATGTGAAGTGTTGTAAAGTGAAATATGTTAATAAGAAGAGACTGATGGCATAACAGAAAATACTGGCATGTTATATACTAGTTGACAAGCGATGTGAAATATCTCCTTTACCATTTATTTTACAAAATCTTATTAATTTAGTTGGAAATTTGTAGTTGTCAATATACAAATGTCTGAGTTAGTTCCACCATTACTGTTGGTACCCGTTAAAAGATTTTCATGTTGCTTTCGTTTCAACTTCGCATTACAGTATTCTATGACCCAGCAGATGGAGCTTCAATGTTGCAATGGTTAACAAAAATTATATGCTTAACGAAAATCATCCTTAAGTAGTTATGAAAACTTCTCATTGTTTCTTGAGCAAACTTTATAACAAGGTGATAATCAACTTCTTGTGTTTTTTTGTTATGCACATGGTTCTTCTCAAAAACTTCAAACTTTTTCCCTTATTGCAATTCAGCAACATAGGCAATTTCATTCATGCTTCCGCCTCGTATATATCTGTATGACCATCCAGTAGGATTACCTTATAGTTCTCATGAGAATGAATTTAACATGAAATGAGAGACGGGGTTTTGCAGTAGTTGAATTGGGGTTCATAGAGTCAATGATAGGTTTGGCTTACTTCAAGTAAATGACAAAATTCTTCTTCTTTTTTTTTTGGGTAAATTTAGATGTTGCCTTAACATGCTTTTGGTTGAAGAGTCTCAAGAGGATCTCTAGGTACCCTTAAACTGATATTGAAAATATCTGTGGTAGTGACAAGAACATTTCTAGAGTAGACTTGTTTCTTAGTTCTTATTCAAATACCGTGTAGTTGAAGACTGATAGCTTCTCTCCCCTTGGACATCATGAAATCTTGAGACATTGAGATTTTTTAATTTGATACCTTCCTTGATACATTTAAAATGCTTTGCAAATTATTTTTGGATACTTGGTTATTGTTTGCAGGTTACATCTGGACGTGCTGCCGAGAAAAAGATTCAGCAAATGTTGTTCCCAAGGATTCAGAGGAAAAAATTTAAGGCTCATGATGAGGGTCTGAAGAACTTAGATTCTTTTTAAACTCCATATATTCAAAGGAATTGCTTTTAAAAAATAAGTCATTATATTCAATATCTCAAAAAAGTTTATATGGCCAGTTCAACTCTGACAAAGGTTCTCCCTGCACATGCATTCTGTTCAGACACCTACTGTTATTTGCTCTTGCAGAAGGGTGAAGCTTTGGCCTAAACCTTACAGAAGATGAATTTAGACAAATGCTAAAAATTTAACCACCCTATCTGCAGTGAAGTTCAGTGGTTCGCTGTCTAACATGTAATAAGAGTACCTTGCACCACACATCTTGCTGCTGACTTTGAACACACCCACCCCTCCCCCCCCCCC
>NC_056565.1:31572961-31577009 GCF_013358625.1 Macadamia integrifolia | reverse complement strand
CCCCCCCCCCCAAAAAAAAAAAAAAATTTGCTGCTGACTGTACAGTTTTGACAAGTTCCAGTAGGTCATTTGACATGAAAGATGTCCAACTTGATCCCTTGCCATAACTCCAATGGCCTAGGAAGATTCTAGATCACTTACATGTGTGTGCTTCACATATGTTTAGGTGATGAATTTGTACTTTCGCTTCAAAAAGACCCCTTTATGTATTGTTGGCTTAAGTTGAGGGCAGATGTTATCATGTAATTATATGTACAATGTACATGTAAGTTTTCCGGTCTCTAGAAGATTTATGAGAGATTAAAAGGTTTCATTTGTTAATTTTTTATGTTGAAACGGTTTTTCTTTATCCATTGGCGATGAGTTTCAATGTATGGTCTGGTTGTATTTATAGAAGCTTTAACATTGAGGACATAAGATCATTCTAACGCCCCTTTTCGCCATGCATAAACTGAACCTACAGTAAGGATAGGCACGAAGTTATTTCAAGATAATGTCAAAAATCAATACAATTAACAAAGGCAAAACTATTTTTATTGACAAAAACCACAAAAGAAGGGAGAGGTTTCCCTAAAAGCTAGTGTGGTCCCTACACCAGCATGGGGTTAATGAGATCGTGTGTGGAATGTCAGAAACAACAATGGGGGTGGGATTTCAACCTTACATGAGGGGAGGAGAGGTTATTTCACACCCCTCTATGTCTTGGCATAGGGGTAGTGTGACCAATGAGCATTCTTTATATATATATATATATATATATATGTCTAAAAAAGAATTCTGTCATAGTGGTTAGCCATTTATCCTTAGTAGGTAAAACATCTTGCATAGAAGCATATTCATCTTTATCATTTGGAACACAAATGAGAGCTTTTCCTTCAATATCAAAACGACGATGAGGAATGTGTCATTGAGTGCTCCGATGCGTAAAAGAATCTTGATAATCTAATGGTGATTAATTGATTGTTTTTCACTAGGTTGATGATCTGTCTCACACTCCGGCAATTACATGAGTAAATTCTCCACCCTTGCCAATAGTAAGTGTGATGCTTTCATCATCCTCCATCTGAAAGAGGTCCTTAAGGCTAGGAAATTCTATCTTAATAAAATTGACATCACGAGATAGAGAATTTATCTCGGTCATTTCTCCATCAGTGTGTTTACCATACATAACGTTAACCTTTGAGTTGTCAGAATATCTTATAAATATGCATGTCCTAACTCTAGGGTTAAGCATCCCAAATTTATGAGAGATGCTATGAACATAACTAGTTGACCTCATGGCCGCATATGCCTCAAGTTGGGATTTGTGCCCTTCTATAACTCATAGGGGTGGTGGGATTGTGAAGGCACCCAGTTAAGGATATAGATCGCAATCAAGAGTGTACCCCTTGAACGATAGTAGGAGGTTGGTTTGTGTTATCATCGAACTAACCATATCTAATAGTATCTTATTTCTTTTCTCTGCTAGACTATTTTGCTGTTGAGTGGAAGAATATCTCATTGCAATGTTGATTGGATAACAGGGTAGCGACACTAAATTCCTTTCTAGATGAAACTTTTTTGATAGCCCTTGGTCAAAATGATAATAAAAGGAAATACAAAGTTATGTGGACACAGAGCACCATCACTGGTGGTTGGTTCTGGGATGGGACGGCCAGGGTTTTAGCAATCATGAAGCCCATCATGGCTATACAAAAGGTTGTCGATACCGAGCAATGGGCTACTCTACCTCTTATCTATAATGCCTTGCTTTGGGCTAAAGAATGCATGTTGAACAATGTTCAGGAGGGTGAAAAACACTAGTAACAAAAACGCTGGGATGAAGAAATGGCACATCCAATGCATGCTACTTTATTGATGTTTGATATTACATTTCCAAAATTTTTAATGTATTATTGACAATGACCCATGCTCTCAGATTATTTTCTAAACCCAACTTACATGATTGGTGGCAACATGTGAAATTAAGATGAATGTAAAATAGAAACGATGATAGTTATAAGAAGACTGGTCAGGAACCTTGATGAGCAGAGCATATGTATCAATGAGGTGAGAAAATTAAATATAATTTAGGTTGTACTTTTATAATTCTTACAATTTTCTTATCACTACTCTTTTATTATTTAAACTTCTGTATACAAATTTATGAAAGAAAGGTAGGTGAATTTGGTTCTTCGCTAGCTCAACAGGCCATTCATAACACGGCTCTAGGTATCACATTTTTTTCATGATATTATAGAAGACTTTTTTTACATGTTAATTAGGTAAGATACCCTTTACGAATCTTTACTTCTATAAGTAGATTTGGTGGAAGATGTATGGTGTATCAGCCCCACATCTAAGAAAGGTGGCAATGAAAGTATTGTCGCAAACTTATAGCTCATTAGAATGCGAGAGAAACTGGAGTACATTCAGCCTTATTCATACTAAGCCACGAAATCGGTTGAACCTAAAGGCTTTACTTGAACTTGTCTTCTTCCACTACAACGACCGGATTCATCTTTATAATTTGCGCTTACAGGATATTGGGTACACTCCATTAGATCTTACACACATCTATGATTATGGCGATGGATGCATCAACATTGCATATGGATACTGAGGCTACTAAGCCTCTACTTAATAGTGACAAATCCTGGTTGGACAGAGAGCTTGTAGGTAAGTCTACCCAATATGAACCCACAATGCAAGGTCTTGATGAGATTTCAGCAAATCCACAATAACTATCACGGACGTGGTGGTGATGCTCCTACTCAATTGGACTTAGAGGTCCCTGATAGAAAAGAGGTTGAAGATCAAACAAATCTTCAATTGCGTCCACGCAATGGACGTAGAGATTTGCAAGGTCATTGTAGTGGAGTAAGAGACCGTACAAAGAGTGGTTGACGTACCGTTTATTCGGGTTGCAGTGGAGGAATCGTAGCGCCTAGTGGTGCTAGACATAGAAAGCGTGATAATGGTCATGGAAGTAAGCAACGCGGGCATCGATAGTCGACTTAGACATTCGAGCGTTGAATTACGCGATCATAGACACGCCATTGTCATGGTAAGGGACTAATACAAGAGGATCAAGAGTTACCATTTGAAAAGGAAGAGATTGATTCTGATGAGACAGTGACTGCTTCTTTAGATCAAGCTAGTGGTGATGTGAATAAGGATATAGATGACAAGACTAATCACTAATGTCAACATGTCAGAAGGACATATATGGCCCACATGGTCTACGGGACAAACATATGGTGCTAACGCCCAACACATCTTAGGTGATATTCATAATTGATATGTTGAGCAATAGAGGAGAGCATATTCCATATTCTGAGACTCAGGAACCGAACCCATGGATGACTACCCAACAACGTGGATATATCGAGTTTACACCGTAGCCGATGGATGGGATTCAACAGTATCAAAGTGGATGGGATGATGACAGTAGCAATCAACGATATAATGGACCACGACATTCAGTCCATAGTTGATAGTATAATAATTTGAGGTAATTTTCTTTGTTACTTCAATACTTTATCCATTTTCTATTGTTTTTTAAGATTTTATTTTAACGTAAGACTTTTTGGTGTGTATGTATAACAAGAAAAACAGATCGTAGCAAATCATACAAGTGTGTGTTGGGCTCTTGACCTTGGACAAGGTGACATCGTTAGAATTTTGAAGTTTTAAGAATCTATTTTTCCTATTTTCATTAGTGAAATTTTTTGTAATTTATTTCATTCTTAAGATTGAATTTTTTTTTTGTCTCCTTTCATTTGGGCAAATCCTTTCTAATGAGATAATTGATTTAGTCTATCTTCAGATTGTAGTATAGTTTGGATGTTTTTTTTACTGAATGAAATTAATTATCATATAATTATATTTGCATTTTCCATATGGTTAGGATGTGTATGGTAATATTTATATATGCTACTATTCAAGTTGTTTATAGAGGATTGACTATTTTACTCCTTTGCATGTGGTGGATGTGATATAGTTTTGATGGTTTGTCTTATTTTTACAAAGGAACGAGCACAAAAATGAAGTGTTTTATTACAAATTA
>NC_056565.1:31542148-31572941 GCF_013358625.1 Macadamia integrifolia | reverse complement strand
CATTTGGGGGGAAGCAGGGGTCGCGGTTGTCGGACACTGTGGCGGTTAGGCATTACGCCCGGCGAGTCATGTAGGACAGTCGGCAACCCCGGTGGTACATTCAAGAGGGCCAATCGTACTGCTTTTAAATTGCTGGAGTCAGCACCTTTATTTTCAGTATTTACATTTCTGTTGAGAGCCGGTGGACGGCATTGTCTTTACTTTTCCGAGTACTCACGGTGAGCCTTCTCCAACAGCCCTATGGGCGTATCGCGGGAGGGAGTTCGCGGCTCGTACCCGGAGTATACGCGCACTGTGGTTATAGTAGCACTAAAATCAAAGATTAGTAATGTTGCTTAGGTGGATGTGATTTAAAATGTATAGCATGGCATGTAGTGCATATGATATGTTGTGATGTGTGGACTGTTGTGTGTGGTCCACCTTTCTACTTACTGAGCTAGTGAGCTCATCCCACGTGTACACCCCTTTTTAGATGATTTTGCAGGTCATACATCTGAGGAGCATGGGGTGGGTCCCACAGTCGAGTTTCCTAAAGAGGATTGGTGGACCCCTGAGGAATTAGAGCACGGCGCTGACTGCTTGTGCGAGAGCTGTGCTGCGGGACAGCAGTTCTGAGGCCGAGCTGAGCTCCACCTTGGAGGCTGTGCTGAGCTCCACTTCCGAGGCCGAGCTGAGCTCTTCTATGTGATGCCGAGCTGGGCACAACCCCTGATGCCGAGCTGATCTCCAGCCTTGAAACCGAGCCGAGCTGTGTACTCTGATGGTTTTTGATGATTTCCTGTATATACTTGGTATTTGAATCATATTCTTTTTGTGTATATATCATGCCTTCGGGCCCAAATGTATATAATTATTGTATCACAATTCGGGTATCAAGTATATGGGATTTATTCACAGGTAAAACTTAGTCTTCCGCTGATCTGATGAACTTATGTTAGTGTGTGTATGCTGTGGTGGAATACAGTATCTGATGATCCTGGCAGGTTTGGGTTAACCGGTGTTAACTCGGTCACCGCTCCAGTTCAGTGTGAACGGGGTGTGACAAACGGTGGTATCAGAGCGTGATGCTCTGCTCCACTCACAGCATATCATTAAAATCCCGTAGACTCTATAATAGGAAAATGGGGTTGGGCTAATATAAAAGCTTTAAAGATTAAAAGCTAAAGAAAGAAAGTATAAAAAGGGATTGCATTATATATTGCATTCATGGCATGCGTGAGTATAGATAAAAAGGGGATTAGGTTGGTAATGTAACCTATAGAGTACTATTTCGACGAAATTTCGGCAGCATAACGGCGTAAAATGGGATTGCCAAAAATTTCACACAAATACCTGATAAACAACAGATAATAAATATAATAAAGATCACAGATGGCACAATACATCACAACAAAATCACACAAGCACTCCACATATGAAAACACCACAAAAATCCACTATCCACAAAAATCCACTATCCAAAGATATTTTATTCCATAAATGAAACCAGTTACAATACATATACAAGGAATGAGAATAAATAAATATACAATGTCTACAAAAAAGGAGAAAACGGGTAAACAGCTAGTGTGGGCGAGCCAAGCCCTCACTGGTCGTCGTCATCGTCGTCGATGATCACCACGTTCGCTGGAGGCCTGGAGTTGACGTCGAAGCGGTGATCGTAATAATCGAACCTCGCGTTCACCAGCCGTACCTCCCTCCAACGCCGGCCATAGTCTGCTGAGATAGCGTTGGCCCTGGTGTCCAAGTCCTGACCCAGCCTAAGGAAGGAATCCTCCAAGGTGGTCTGCCTCTCCATAAGGCGTTCCTCCCTGGAGACAATCTCGTCCAGCCGCCTCAGTATCTGAACCTGGCCATCCTGCAAGGCCCGCATGGAGGACGTCATGCCCTCAAAGTCGTAGGCACTACTCCCAGGTGGTGGGGCTGTAGCTCTAGAAGAACTAGGGCCAGGACCTCTCGACTCCTGAGGCGCCTCCTCAGGGATGCTGCCACCCATCAGATCCTCCTCCTCGTCCTGAGGAACGTAGTCCTCATCCTCCTCACTGGACTCCTCCTCCATGAGGACATCCTCCATAGGGGCAACCCTCCTACCCCTACCTCTCTGAGCTTCTGATCTAGGAGGTGAATCCATGAGGGTCTGAAGACCCATCTTCAGGAGGTTTCTCCGGTCGAACCTATCAGCCGGAGTCTTCCCCTCCTCACCGCTCAGATCCACCCCGAAGAACTCGAAGATCCTAGTGAGGATCCTGCCGTAAGGGAATCCTCCATCCTCTGGGTGGGAAGTATGGTGCTCCATCGTTCTGAGGATAATATAGGGAAGGCACAAGTGCTCGCCGCCTCCCTCTGCGGCCGTGAAGATGCAAAATGTAATGAAAGCCGCCATGAAACCCACCTGGTTCCGATGACCTCCTCTGGGGAGCAGGTTGAACTGGATCAACCGGGCGAATAGACGAACCTCAGGATAGAAGGATGTCTCGGACTCCGGTCGACTGCTACTGCCGCAGATGGTCTCGTAGATGAAGTCCGGTGTCTCCAGGCTCATGAACGGTCCCTGAGGCCTACCCCTGGGGGGACTGTAGTATCGGTGTCCCGCCGCCGATATACCCAAGATACTGGCCAAGGTGCCTACCGTCAGCTGGATATCCACTCCCTTCACCAAGCTGCTGATGGTGAACTCCCCGTACGGATACGACACCTCCAGGTTACAGTAGAACCGACGGACGAGCTGCTCGTAGCATGGTCGGTCCACATGAAGAATAGAGTCCCAGCCCAATGCTGAGAACCTCTCCTGAAGCCTAGCCTTGTGGAAGTCCTCGACTACCACGGTCTTCTCCATCAACACTGACCCCTTCAGGAAGTTGGGCCAGTTGGCTGCGGCCTCGGCACTGAGGAAGTGCTCCTCATCATAGTCTGTAGGGTCAGACTGGGCAGGTGCAGGTCTCCCTGTGCGAGGAGCTGAAGAGCTGGTCTCCGCACTTTTCCGCTTAGAAGCGGTGGTCTTGCGTCTAACGCCAGAGGAAGATGGCCCTTTGCCGGTGTGTGACGACATCCTGGCAATAAGGAAAGAAAGTAAGGATTAGTACAGAAAGGAAAAGACAGCAGCATTAAAAAGGGGAAATCCAAAACCCAATTCATGCAAAACGGGAACGACACCAATCTAAGAACGATAGGAAACCTATGACATGATGCACGGTAGTTGACAACGCATAGAAACATGCCAAAACAGTAGGATGACAGCAAAAGCAACGAGCATAAATAAGATGAGGGAATTCAAGTCCATTGTGCAAATTCGAACATAGTGGAGAATAGTTTGAAACCCTAGGTCTAGAGCAAAATGCCGTAGTAACGGGATCATGAAAGTGCAAGAACGTACCCAAATAGACTATGGAGTTCCATGAATACAAGTATGGGATGAAAATCAAGGAAACCAATGCCAAAAATAGGGATTTTCATGGAAATACATGGGGATTCCAAGCATAATGGATGATTCATGAAATCTAAAGCATATCAAGCACAAAACAAGTGAAATGCATCACAAGGGAATCATCAATTGGAGAAAAGGATCAAAAATTTAAGAAACCCCAAAATTTGGAAACCTAGGGCACAAATTGGGGTTTTCTCCAAATGAAGAGATAAAATTCCTATAAACTACAAATGACCACAGTAGAAGCTTCACAATCACATGGCAATACTATTCTATGGTGAAAAAAATATGGAAAGGAAGCCTAGAAAGTAAACCTTATTCATGCATTCTATACAAATGGAAATTCTGAAAAAGGAAGAAGGAGGAACTTACTTGAATGAGGGTGAGTTGACTCTTCTCTAAAGCGCCGAGCGGGTGAGTAGACTCGCGAGTAGAAGCGCCGAGGAGACCTCCAAGATCGCCCAAGGAAGAAAGGAAGAAAGGAAGAAAGAGAAAGGAGTTGGGGAAAGAGACAAGACAGAACAGGGTCTGTAGGGCCCTGTTCGTGTTTTAACACGGGCAAGACCGGCGGGTATAACCGGCGGGCCCCTACCCTGCCGGTGCCACCCGCCGGTGTAAGGCAGTAAGACCGACGGGTATAACCGGCGGGCTCATACCCGCCGGTGCAGCCCACCGGTTATGACAGTTGGGAAATTTTGAAAATTTTTCTTCTTTTCTTTTTCCCTTCTCCCCTCCTAGCATGATTACATTGATTGTCACTATGGATGTTATTCCTATGATTAATATGCTATGGTCAAGTGGGACCATTAGCATGTATGTTGTGGACTTTGCCTGTATCTTGGAATTGAGCTACGATTATTTACAGGCTATCATACACTACAACACCTCATGTAATGGCATATGATTGTGTGCCGAAATCAATTCTATGGTGTTTAACCAATATGGTGTGTGATGTGTTCCAGGTACAGGGATACGATGGTACGTACTAGATCCGGTAGTAATGCCCGAGGTACCTCGCGGGGTCCTCGTCGGGTCGGTCGACCACAAAATCCCAGGGGGTCCCGTTCTGTGGGGCATACCTCACCTCCACTTCCTCCAGAGACCCTTGGTCAGGGTGGGGCACATGGGGACCCACCTATGACTGCACTCCCGGACCCTCCACCGGTTATCACACCGGGAGATGTTGCTACAATAATTCAGCAGTCCCAACAAGCTTTTCAGCAACAAATGCTTCAGCAACAGCAAGCATTTATGACTGCCATCCAGCAACAGTTGGATTTTTCTCAACCGGGTCAACCGCCCCGAGTACTCACTCCGCAGGACCCACCTGTAGGGTCGGGAACGGGACCACAAGTGGTGGGTACACCTCCAATCCCACCATTCGGTATTCCTCAGCATGGGATGCCTCCTCCATACTCCTACTATCCTGTCTATGCTCCTAACTTCCCGGCGACGAGTAATACGTCAAGGGTAGTGGAGTCATTCAAGAGGAACTTACCACCGGTATTCTCTAAGGTGGGGAGTGATCCTCTGGAACCGGATCAATGGATCCAAGAATTAGAGAAGATATTTGAGGTGCTTGAGTGCACGGATGCCCAGAAACTTATTTGTGCTGGGTTGCAACTCAAGAAAGAGGCAAATTCTTGGTGGCAAGCCTCCAAACCTATATTGATGGCTGCTCATCCAGAACCTACTTGGGAGCAGTTCAAGGAGTTGTTCTTGGATAACCATTATCCGCGCAGTTTCAGAGACCGAAAGGAGACTGAGTTCATGGCCTTAACTCAAGGAGGTAAGACTGTCCTTGAGTATCAACAACAGTTCGAGAGTTTGTTCCATTTTGCCCCAAGGCATATGCGAACAGCTGAAGAGAAGGCAGCAAGGTTCCTAAAAGGCCTAAAAGCATCTATTGGGTCTGTGCTTGAAGTCTTGGATTTGACCGAATATGGCCAGATTGTACAGAAGGCCAAAACAATGGAAGATAAGCAAAAGGGTGAACAGTCCCTCACTCCTGGACTGTGGAAGAGAACAAATCCATTCCCAGATGCGGGAAATTCCTCCAAAGCATACCGCGGATCATACAGTTCTGGGCCTATGTATAGGCAGCCCTATAGGCCATCTGGCTACCCTCCTAGGCCAGTTGGTGGTTCGGGTTCTACCTCTTTTCGCCCGAACACTAGTGTGGCACCTACAGCTCCAAGGCCACCTCGACCTCCATCTGCAACGGGTCAAGTGCAGAGGGGCCCCGCTCCAGTTCTGACGTCTCAGATTCGTTGCTTCAACTGCCATTCCTATGGGCATTATGCGAAAGACTGTCGGGCCCGACCAGCCTTGCCCTCCAGTCAGCCCTCTGCGTACCGACCTCCCTTACCTCGAGGCAGTCAACCGCAGGGAAGGATGTATGCCCTATCAGCCGAGGAAGCTGAGGCTAGTACAGAAGTTGTAGCAGGTACATTTTAAATTAAGAAGTTCATTATGATTAATATTGATGACCTGCTGAAATTATATACATTGTTATACTAGGTATCCTACCCATATCGGGCATACCAGCCTATGTTTTATTTGATTCAGGAGCTACTCATTCATTCGCATCTAAGAGATTTGTAGGGAAACTTGGGATGTCACCCAGGATCCTAGACCATGGAATGATTGTTAGTATGCCTACTGGTAAAATTGCACAGTTGAAGGAAGTGTATGGGCCGTGCCCAGTGGAGATTAGTGGGAAGAACTTTGATGCACAACTCATTAAATTCAATATGCAGAATTTTGATGTTATATTGGGTATGGATTGGTTGTCGGCTCATCGAGCTAATGTGATCTGTGCGGAAAGGCTGATTAAGGTAACAGATGACGAAGGGAAAGAGTGGGTATACCGAGCAGATACAATGAAAAGGGTGAGGAAGGTCCTTGTCTCCGCTCTCCAAGCGGTAAAGTTGCTAGAAAGTGGATGTCAGGGTTTCATAGCCTCGGTACTCGATGTTGATGCAAGAGTTACACCTCTAGAAGAAGTAAAGGTGGTTAAAGAGTTTCCCGATGTTTTCCCAGATGATCTGATGCAATTACCACCTGATAGGGAGTTGGAGTTTGCCATAGACTTGACTCCTGGAGCAGCTCCAGTATCTAAGGCTCCATACAGGATGGCACCAGCTGAATTGAAGGAGTTGCAGATGCAGTTGCAGGAACTATTGGAAAAGGGGTTTATTCGCCCAAGTGTTTCACCTTGGGGTGCCCCGGTGTTGTTTGTCAAGAAAAAGGATGGTAGTTTGCGTATGTGCATAGATTACCGGGAGTTGAATAAGCTAACCATTAAGAACCGGTATCCATTGCCACGCATTGATGATTTATTTGATCAGTTGCAAGGAGCCAGGGTATTTTCGAAGATAGACCTTCGGTCCGGCTATTATCAGCTCAAGATAAAGAGTAGTGATATACCCAAAACAGCATTTAGGACTCGATACGGTCATTATGAGTTCCTAGTGTTGTCCTTCGGGTTAACCAATGCACCGGCAGCATTTATGGATCTAATGAATCGAGTATTTCAGGATGTGCTCGACAAATGGGTAATTGTTTTTATTGACGATATCTTGATCTACTCCAAGACCGAGGAGGAGCACACTCAACACTTGAGAATGGTGTTACAGAGGTTGAGAGATCAACAGTTGTTTGCCAAGTACAGCAAGTGTGAATTCTGGCTTGAACAAGTTGGATTCCTGGGGCACGTAGTGTCTAAAGCTGGAATCGAAGTAGATCCTGCTAAGGTGAAAGCAGTAGTGGAATGGGAAAGCCCCAAGAATGTTACTGAAATTAGAAGCTTCTTGGGTTTGGCTGGATACTACCGGCGTTTCATCGAGAATTTTGCTCGGATCTCAGCACCAATGACCAAGTTGACTAAAAAGGGTGTGAAATTCGACTGGGCAGAGGAATGTGAGAAGAGCTTCCAGGAATTGAAAGAAAAGTTGGTGACTGCCCCTGTGCTGACTATTCCTGAAGGCACAGGTGGAATGACAGTCTATACCGATGCTTCCAAAGTTGGTTTGGGTTGTGTTCTCATGCAACGCGGGAAGGTAATAGCGTATGCATCCCGACAACTAAAGGAATATGAGAAGAATTACCCCACTCATGACTTGGAACTAGCCGCAGTCATTTTTGCCCTTAAGATCTGGCGACATTATTTGTATGGGGAGAAGTGTGAGATATACAGTGACCACAAAAGCCTGAAATACTTCTTCACCCAGAAGGATTTGAACATGAGACAGAGAAGATGGCTTGAACTCATGAAGGATTATGACTGCGATATTCAGTATCATCCCGGCAAGGCGAATGTAGTGGCAGATGCATTGAGTCGGAAGACACAGACTGTGTCGCTCTCATACTTAGCAGTCAGCTCACCACTTGTGCAAGAGGCGATGCTAATGGATGAAACCCTCTTGTATGAAGGGGCAACCTTAGAGCTTGAACCTCAACCAGAAAACCTTAAATGGTTGACGGTATCCTTATCGGCTCTACAGGTGCATCCGGCAATTAGGCAAGAGGTGATAATGAAGCAACCTTTGGATCCTGAATTGCAGCGGATTAGAGCTAAGGTTCAAGACCAAACAATGAACGACCCAGATTTTACTTTAGCCAGTGATGGGGCATTGATGTTTCGAGACAGATTGTGTGTACCCGATGATTTGGATATACAAGATAAGATAGTGAGAGAAGCACATAGCTCCGAGTACTCACTCCACCCAGGAAGTACCAAAATGTACAAAGACCTCAAACAAAGTTACTGGTGGCCAAACATGAAAGTCACCATAGCTTTGTATGTGGCGACTTGTCTTACCTGCCAGAAAGTGAAAGCTGAGAGGCATCGACCTTATGGTACCCTTCAGCCACTCCCAGTACCAGAATGGAAGTGGGAAAGGATTACAATGGACTTCGTCACCGGACTACCAAGTACACCTAAGGGAATGGATGCGATATGGGTGATTGTGGATCGGCTTACCAAGACTGCTCATTTCATTCCTATCAAGACCAAGTTCTCCATGACCAAACTAGCACAACTTTACATGGACAACATAGTGCGCTTACATGGAGTGCCAGTGAGCATTGTTTCAGATAGGGACCCAAGGTTCACTTCCAGATTTTGGAAAAGCTTACAGCGTGCCTTGGGATCGCAACTGAATTTGAGTACAGCTTTTCACCCACAGAAGGATGGTCAGTCGGAGCGAACCATACAGATATTAGAAGACATGCTCAGGGCATGTGCAATGGAGATGAGTGGCAGTTGGGAAGAATATATACCTCTTATGGAGTTTGCATATAACAACAGTTACCAAGCCACAATTGGGATGGCTCCATATGAGGCGTTATATGGCAGAAAGTGCAGAACTCCTTTGTATTGGGATGAGGTAGGTGAACGTCGAATGCTAGGACCTGAGATGATACAAATGACTTGTGACAAAGTCGACGTTATTAGAGAACGGATTAAAGCAGCTCAGTCCCGTCAAAAGAGCTATGCGGACACCCGCAGGAAGGAGATTGAATTTCAGCCAGGAGAAAAGGTATTTCTCAAGATCTCTCCTACTAAAGGTTTGCAAAGGTTTCACAGAAAGGGGAAGTTGAGCCCAAGATACATGGGACCATTTGAGATCTTATCCCGGGTTGGCTCAGTAGCCTACATGCTTGCTCTGCCACCTTCGCTTGGGGATGTTCACAATGTATTCCATGTATCCATGCTGAAGAAGTACGTGCATGATCCATCTCATGTACTACCCGTGGAACCAGAGTACCTAGAAGCTGATATGACCTACACAGAACAGCCAGCTGAAATTTTGGACCGGAAGGTGAAAACCCTTCGCAACCGCTCCATTTCCTATGTAAAGGTGCGATGGGCTGATCATTCACTTGAAGAAGCATCTTGGGAGGTAGAAGAAGAAATGCGAGCCAAGTACCCTCATCTTTTTGATCAACCAGGTACGCAATTTCGAGGACAAAATTTTTCAGAAGGGGGGGTAATGTAATACCCCGCTTCTTAAACCCGGTCTGATTTCATGGTTGAACCGGTTTAACCATCCAGAAACTGAGCCAGAGGAAATTAGAGCGGGTTCCTTATGGGCTATGATGGCACGGGTGACCTTAAACACCGGCTGGCCCGACAAGTCCGAGCCAGTGCCAGAAGAGACGGGAGTGCCCAAACCGTGTACGTGCACCTACCATAAGGCTATGTACGGATAAAACAGGTATTATATCCGTATTTTAAGGTATATACGTATGCTACATCGTATGCCTGGGGTGGGGTTCGCGCCGAGGTCCGAACCCGGTCAAAATCCCAAGTCTTGGCTCTCAGGTGGGTAGGACAGGTGGGTGCACCCACCTGAGTGACCCATCCAAGAGCACTATTCACTTAATTAGGAATAGTATATAAGGCTTTATGATTTCTTTTCTTTCCATTTATTACCCTCGTACGTTTGGTGAGAAAAGTAAAGAGGAGAGAGAAAAGAAAGGGAAGAAGAAAGGAAGAGGAAGAAAGGAAGGATTTCAGTGGCGCCGAAGCTCGATCTTGCCATTCCGGTGCCGGGAGAGTAATCTTCAACTCTAGATCTACAGTTGGAGGTAAGAAAAGTTGGGTTTTATGAACATTCACCATACCCAAGCTTTAAACCCTTGATTCGAGTATGGTTTCTTGAGATCTTGTAAATACCCTTTGAAATGATGAATCTAAGGTTTAATAGATGATTTATGTGTTGATCTTGAAGGATTTGAAGAGATATTGACAAGGTAGAAGAAGCATTGTGAGTTGGAAGTGATTTGAAGGGTTTGAAGTCATTTTTGGGCAAAGAAGGTAAGATGGTTTCCCTCACTTGAATCTAACCTAGATCTAGGTTAGAACCATCCTATAGGACCTTGAGGGTGTGAAGAATGGGTGGGGGAAAGCCCCATTTGATTCCCCAAAGAATGGAGAAAATGGGGAAGAAACAGTGTCTTTCCCGCCAAAACCGGTGGGTACAACCGGCGGGTACCTACCCGCCTGTGGGTACCCACCTGAGAAGGCAGGGGGCCTTCAGGCCTAACCGGCGGGTACAACCGGCGGGTACAACCGGCGGGTAGGTCTTAGCAAAAGGGTCCCTGGCCCAACCGGTGGGTACAACCGGCGGGTACAACCGGCGGGCCCCTACCCGCCGGTCCCAACCGGTGGGTAAAACCGGTGGGTAGACAGCCCACCTGTCTGACCCACCCGTGTGGCCCCGAAGGAGATCCTTAGGTCCGATCGAACCCAAATCGGACGTGTGACCTTCTTTTGACGTTCTAAACATGATTTTGACATCGGATTTCATTAATTTCGATTCTAAAATGGTGAAGTACTAACCCCGCTCAATTATGTTAGGTTCACCAAATCCTACCCGATTCGCTCCGGATCTCACCCGTACCGAACGGGAATCCTTGTACGCTACAAGTAAGTGGAGAGAGGACGTTCGGCCTTGTTTCAAGGCATTTGTTTGCATTCATTTAATTATATCTAATCTAGTCATGTCATCATGAATATGCTATATAGATTAGTCATTCCACACATTGATGTGCATATATGCTATGTTTACTTTTCAAATGCCAATTGAATGAGATGTTATATGTTGAATGTGAACATCATGGTGCATAATGCATTGATAGACTAGATGCCGTAGTCGGCTTGGAAACGAATGCATTGGTGGCCTGTGGAATGGGACACGGAGGCACTATGCGGTTGTACTATTGTCATATAGGAGCATGCGGTATTAGGATTCTCACCATCCCGTGCTACGACCCTTCCCAACAGGGGTTAAGGTGTTGGGTTGCCATTTGGGGGGAAGCAGGGGTCGCGGTTGTCGGACACTGTGGCGGTTAGGCATTACGCCCGGCGAGTCATGTAGGACAGTCGGCAACCCCGGTGGTACATTCAAGAGGGCCAATCGTACTGCTTTTAAATTGCTGGAGTCAGCACTTTTATTTTCAGTCATTTACGTTTCTGTTGAGAGCCGATGGATGGCATTGTCTTTACTTTTCCGAGTACTCACGGTGGGCCTTCTCCAACAGCCCTATGGGCGTATCGCGGGAGGGAGTTCGCGGCTCGTACCCGGAGAATACGCGCACTGTGGTTGTAGTAGCACTAAAACCAAAGACTTAGTAATGTTGCTTAGGTGGATGTGATTTAAAATGTATAGCATGGCATGTAGTGCATATGATGTGTTGTGATGTGTGGACTGTTGTGTGTGGTCCATCTTTCTACTTACTGAGCTAGTGAGCTCATCCCACGTGTACACCCCCTTTTTAGATGATTTTGCAGGTCATACATCTGAGGAGCATGGGGTGGGTCCCACAGTCGAGTTTCCTGAAGAGGACTGGTGGACTCCTGAGGAGTTTGAGCACGGCGTAGACTACTCGTGCGAGAGCTGTGCTGCAGGACAGTAGTTCTGAGGCCGAGCTGAGCTCCACCCTGGAGGCCGTGCTGAGCTCCACTTCTGAGGCCGAGCTGAGCTCTTCTATGTGATGCCGAGCTGGGCACAACCCTTGATGCCGAGCTGAGCTCCAGCCTTGATACCGAGCCGAGCTGTGTACTCTGATGGTTTTTGATGATTTCCTGTATATACTTGGTATTTGAATCATATTCTTTTTGTGTATATATCATGCCTTCGGGCCCAAATGTATATAATTATTGTATCACAATTCGGGTATCAAGTATATGGGATTTATTCACAGGTAAAACTTAGTCTTCCGCTGATCTGATGAACTTATGTTAGTGTGTGTATGCTGTGGTGGAATACAGTATCTGATGATCCTGGCAGGTTTGGGTTAACCGGTGTTAACTCGGTCATCGCTCCAGTTCAGTGTGAACGGGGTGTGACAGTAACGGTCCATTACCCACATACAATGCAATGTCAGTATATAAAGACGGTTAAGGCACACTCATGAAGATGGATATTAATGGGACAAGTGGCGACAACATACTAAAAAAATCACTTCATGGGAGAAGTGGGCAAACAATGTGGGTGATGGAGCGGTTAACTCTCAAGATATATAAGGAGAGAAAACTGGCTAACGAAAGGATAATCAATAAATTAAAAAAAAAAACCCAACTACAATGCAACTTTTTATTTCATTTTATGCTTTTTCTTTCTAGTATTTAGAATTAGAGATGGAGTAGAACTATTAAGTCCACTTCTTTGAATTCTCAACCCATAGAGTTTATCCATTAGGCTCTAGTGATTTGTATTCAAAACCCCTTTTGAGGAATATAACACGGTTTATTCCCCCATCCTTCGGAGGTTTTGATCATTAAAAAGCCCTGGAGCTATCGGGGTGAGAGGAGAGCCCAAGTCGCTTGATCGGAGTTAGGTTCATATTGAATCTAGGGAGGCACATGCATAATGCATCACTGTGGACTTCAATCTAGTTGTTGTCAAGCGTCTTCCCCTCCAATGATGGGTGATTTTCAAGCACCTTCTCCTACATAGTTTGGCTCAAAATATCAGGTTTCGACACTTGGGGAGACTGAAATTTCGGTCGAAATGTGGAAAATTTTAAGGAAACCAGGGAAATTTTCTAGTTTGGTGAAAACTTTGGTTTCGATCACCAAAATGTTTTTTTTTTTTTGCCTGATTTTTTGTGTACATCCTATTTTAGACATCTCTAACCTATTCACATAATTAGTTTCATGAAAAAAACACTTAAAGTCATATTTGTGGTGTTGACTGAAGTTTGTTAATGTATGTTGAGTCGTTGACTAAAACTATACTACATAAGTACATATATAATTTACTAACTAAAAATATGAAATACATGATTAAAAGTTTAAAACCAATAAAACATAATGTAAAGGATCTAAAATAAATAATAATATTACATAATTTTGACTTATCTCTTAAGTCTCAAGTCTCAACAGTCAACTAAATGTACTTCAGGTAAATATGTGTTGTAGGCAAATGTATTTTTAAAAATAGAAAAAAAGGACACCGTGAATGCGTAGATCGGGTCATTCTAACTAATCTATAAAAAATTTATGTCATTCTACTATATTTCCAAGCATATTCTATAAAAAAATAATTTTTGGGGAAGATGGGATTTACCTTTTTGGTCCAAGATCCCTTCTTTAGGTAGATTTGCTATGAATGTTTAAGATCCAAGCTAAGAAATAAAATTTGATGGCACAAGGAAAAAATCTTGAGTGTTTTCCCAAGTTTCCCACTTTACAGAGAAGAAATAGGGAGAGAGGGTCAAAATTTCGAAATAAGAAGGCTTGGTTTCCCATTCAAGAAGGTTTTATAAAGGCTGGTTCCATCCAAAGGGTCGAACCCATTGGTCCACTCGAAAATTCTCACATTTCGGTTGAAATACGAGAATTTTGATCGATACTGGTCGAAACTAGTGACTTTTAGAAGTCACATGGTATTTGGTATTGGAATCCTAGGATACCGTGGAAATGTGGAAAATTTCACAGGTATCTATCGAAACCTTGAACCATGGTTTTCATGAGTTGAACATTTGTTTTGCCTCCTGCACCAACTCTTCATTTGATGGAATCTTAGGTTGGAATTCACCAGAGTTACCTATTCGTTGACGGGAATATTTCTCTATTAAGGTTGCTTCTACCGTAGGAAAATCAAAGTTTTGAGGCTTCTTCCCCTTGATTTATATTAATTTCCAAGAAGATCTATTGAATGTAATGAGGTGTACATTTCTTTTGCCTCCCTGGCACCCTCTTGTATCTAATGTGTTGATTTTGTTTCACCGGTTATGCACCAACATTATCCTACAGATTTTTATCCTCCAAACGATATTAATGCTCAAAGGCTGTTTAGATCCGAATGTGTCATACATCCCTGATATCCTAACTACTGAAGTCCACAGTGATGCATTACGCCAGGGGATAGGGTTCGCTGCATATCAAGTAGCCGCAAAAACCAGCAAGGAAGCTCTGAGTCGAGAGCTTCTGGAATATCCACAGGTTCGTTTCTGAAGATTGATTGAAATAATGTGGCGATGGCAGCTCTGGAGGTTCTAGTCATCAATTCCATACAGGTTTGGACCTGATTTGGGTACCTTTTCCTCAGGGAGCCATCCCTTTGATGATGAAACACAGGTTGAAAGATCTCCTGAAGCTCAATGTGGGGCACAAAAAACAAGTTTGGAAGGTCATGCTACTGGGGGTTTGGAAGAGGAAAAGGAGCAGGGTAATGTTGGTGCTAATTTTGATTGCAATATCTGTTTGGAGGATAAAAATCCTCTACAATTCCCATCTTGTGCTATTCCATGTTATTCTATGTGCAGAACTCGACATGTGTCCAATTTTTAGTGAACGGTTCAGATGAGTTCTTGATTGATTCTTCACCGAAGTAAATGGAATCGATCCCGTTTGAAGGTTCAAACCAGACCGGTGAGTGATTTGAATTAGGTCTCTCAAGGAAACCTAAAAATCACGATACTCTCTCTCCTTCTACTTGATTTTCTCATTCTGATCTTCTAAAAGAGGAGGTTCTGGTCTGTGCTGTCACGGTGGGATCGCTCTCTGCTACCCCCAATCATTCCGAAGCTCTCAAGGGACCTACTTGTCTAATCCATCGTCTCTAGTGACTAGCTTGAGCAGTTCTAGAGAAGGCAACCCTGATAAAAGTGAGCTCTAGATGCTCTTTGTGAAATCCACTCTGGCATGGAAGCTTGTTGGGTCCACTGCCACTATGAATGCTTGGATTCCACCTGCGCAGCTGAGGTCTTCAGCCGCCGTGGCTCACTTTCCTATCTTTTCCTCCTGGACGGATGCTTAAGCTTTCTCTGCTTTATTTAAAAGAAACTAGCTTTCCCTGTTTAAAGTTCTGTGAATAGATGAAGAGAAAGCAAAAAAAAAAGAAAAAAAAAGAAAGGGCAACAAAGAGAACAAGGGAGAGATAGATTGACGATTTGAATGAAGGTCAAGGTAGGACCATTAATCTGTAAAACAAACTTGAGAATTCAGAATTTATGAGGGGCCTTTCTAGGCATGGAATGAAAGGTTTTTCAGAATTGGTTGAAACCAACCATTAATGATTGAGTTTCTACAGAATGATTTGAAAATTTGGGGTGGTGGTGGTAGTGGTGACCCATCTGTGTTCAAATCTCAAATGTATTCTCTCTTTTAATCTTGCCAGCTATGGACCAATCATCTCACTTCTAATCTTTACTTCCCAATACACACCATCATTACCATTTCTCTTTTTACCATCTCAGCTTTTCTCCAAAGGTTGCATACGTTCCATCTTGATATTCAAAAGGGTTAGATTCCATAAAATGTGGACTTTATCTGGTCTTAAACCCACCATGAGAGCACAGAGCAGAACCTCCCCTTTTATAAGATCAGAGCGAGAAAATAAAGTAGAAGGAGCTTCCACCGAGAGCTTCTCAGTTGTATGCAAACAACCTTCTGTTCTACTGAGCTTGGATGAAAGCCCAAACCAGAACCTCTCCTTCGTTTAGCACTGAGGGGTGTGAGAGACAGAGAGAGCCATTTGAGAGATAGAGGGAGGGGTGAGAGAGTATCATGAGTTTTAGGTTTCCTTGAGAGACCCAATTCAAATCACTCACCGGTCTGGTTTGAACCTTCAAAAGGATCGATTCAGTTTACTTCAACCCAGGTTTTGGTGAAGAATCAACTAAGAACTCATCTGGACCTCACTAAAAGTTGGACACGTGCCAAGTTCTGCACATAGAATAACATGAATTGCATGAGATGAGAATTGCAGAGGATTTTTATCCCTATTTGGATGTAGCTAAGGAACTGATAGTTACTTCTTGCGGTCATTTATTATGTTGGTCCTATTTATATCAATGGCTACATCTGCACTATGACCATAAAAATGTCCTGTATGCAAAGGGGAGGTGATAGAGTCAAAGCTAATTCCTATTTATGGTCGGGGGAGTTCTGAGATGGAGGTTGACAAGAAGGGGTAGGAAGATAGTGATTTAGGTTTGAAGGTACCTCCCTGGCCTCGTGGACAAAAGGTTTGAGAGCTTTAGGCAGAGGATGTAGAGACCTCTGGTAAGGTGATCTATGGATGAATGTGGATCACGGAGAGTTATAATGGATGAAGAAACACAAAATGAAAACAGAGTTGATAGGCATGGGGATCCAGTTCTGCATGGAGTACTTGATGCAGCTAACCATCGAGTCATAACTACGCTGATGGAAGTTCAGTGACTGCAAAGGGCTGAGAACATGCAGAGGTATTGAACATGTGTAATGCATCACTATGGACTTCATTATAATTGTTGTCAAGCGTCTTCCCCTCCAATGATTTGTGATTTTCAAGCACCTTCTCCTACAAAGTTTGGTTCAAAATATCAGGTTTCGACACTTGGGGAGACCAAAATTTCGGTTGAAATGTGGAGAATTTTAAGGTTGTTGCTTGTGTTTTCTTTATGAGACTGAATCAGTGAACACTCCATTGGGGGGTTTCCCCATCCTGTAACTGGGCCTGATTAATGATTTGATCCTTTGCATTAAGGACCAAATCATCAGGTTTCTTCCATGTATAAGCTTTTAACTGTGGCTAGGCTCATGTCTGGGGAAAAGACCTGAAAAACGCTTTCATTCAGTCAAATGATGGAAAAAGAAGCACCATCACAATATACAAAACAATTTAAAAGCAGGCAGCTATGTTGATATTCCTATTTAACATAATGCTCAATAAAATACCCATGTTTATCTGGAATGATCAGTCATGACTCTATGCTAGTCAGTGATTTACTTCAGGTACCCACCCCCAGGCCAATCAGACTACAGGACTTGCCATCCTAACCATCCTAGGAGGCCTCACTCCTGAGTCAGTACGAA
Source organism: Macadamia integrifolia (assembly GCF_013358625.1). Classification (NCBI taxonomy): domain Eukaryota; kingdom Viridiplantae; phylum Streptophyta; class Magnoliopsida; order Proteales; family Proteaceae; genus Macadamia; species Macadamia integrifolia. The sequence continues at coordinate 31,555,701 of NC_056565.1, read as the reverse complement.
AGGCAAAAGCCCATGCTCGTTTCGTATGCATTATGGAACAACCTATGAAGATGCTTTGGATTGATCCAATGATCTCCTTCACAGATTCTGATCTAGAAGGAGTAAATTGGCGTCATAATGATGGAGCTGTCATCCAGCTTATGATTTCCCATTCCATTGGGATTAATAGATATTCGTGCCCCTGTAGACCTCATATCATACGATGCCTACCAAAAGCTTGGTTTTGGAGTAGAAAATTTAAAGCCCACGAGCGGCCCCCTGTATGAGCTCTCCGTATCACCCTCAGAAATTGAGGGGACCATAGAGCTACCCATAACCATCAGACAGTACCCAAGAACATCTACAATAATGGTGAATTTTATGGTGGTAAAGGTCGCATCAGCATACAATGCAATTCTTAGTCATCCTAGCCTGAACATCTTGGGAGCAATCATATTCACCAAGCACATGAAGGTCAAGTTTCTGACCCAAAATGGGATAGGCGAATGTAGGCCAAGCCAGAAAGAATCCAAAGAGTGCTATGCAAACTTTGTCAAAGCCACCAAGAACCCCTATTTGGGCATGGCATGTTCCACTGAGATTGTAGACACTCGCGATGAGAGGCTGATGCATAGGGCTGAGCCAGTAGAAGAACTGTTGACGGTACCACTAAGCCAGTCCAAGCCAACCAAAACAGTACAGATAGGAACTCTACTAAGCTGGGAATGTCGAGAAGAAATCTTGGGTTTCCTCTAAGAGAATCTCGACTTCTTCGCATGAAAGGCATCTGAGATGCCGGCGATCCCGAGGGAGGTAGCCGAACATAGCCTGAATGTTAGCCCAAATTTTCGATCATTCCAACAGAGATGAGAAAACTTTACACTAGAAAGACAGACAATAATTAACAGGGAGGTGGAAACGTTGCTGGTATCAGGATTCATCAGGGAAATCAAATATCCAACATGGTTGGCGAATGTAGTAATGGTTCCAAAATCTAGCGGCAAATGGCGAATCTGCTTAGATTGCATAGACCTGAACAAGGCTTGCCTAATGGATTGTTATAGGGTTAAGGGTTTATGGTTTAGGGTTTTGTGTTTAGGGTTTAGTGTTAAGAGTTTAGGGTCTACGGGATTTGTGTTTTGGTTCTAGGGTTTAGATTTTTAGGTTTAGGATTTATGGTTTAGGGTTTATGATTTTGGGCTTAGGGTTTAAGGATTAGGGCATTTGGGTTTAAAGTTTTGGTTTTAAGGTTTAGGGTTTAGGGTTTAATGCTTTGGGTTTAGGGTTTAGGGATTAGGATTTTAGGGTACTGGGTTAATAGTATTGGGGGTACGGTTTAGGGTTTAGGTTTTGGGGATTTGGGTTTAGGGTTTATGGTTTATGCTCTAGTGTTTAAGGTTTGGGATTTAGGGATTTTGGTTTAGGGTTTAGGTTGTAGGGTTTAGGATTTAGGCTTTAGGGATTTGGGTTTAGGGTTTGGGTTAACGGTTTATGGTTTAGGGTTTTAGGTTTATTGTTTTGGGTTTAGGTTTTTGGGTTTATTGTTTAAGGTTTAGTGTTTAGAGATTAGGGTTTAGGGTTGAGGGTTTAGGGTTTAGGGTTGGGGTTTGGGTTTTAGGGCTTTGGATTTTTTGTTTAGGGTTCATGGTTTAGGCATCAGAGTTTACAGTTAAGGGTATGGGGTTTAGGGTTTAGGGTTTAGGGTTTAGGGTTTAGGGTTTAGGGTTGAGGGTTTGGGGCTTAGGGATTTGGGTTGAAGCTTTTAGGTTTATGGTTTAAGGTTTAGGGTTTAGGGTTTTATGCTTTTAGGGTTTAGGGATTAGGGGTTTTTGGGTTTTGGGTTTTGGGTTTTGGGTATCTAGGGTGTAGGATTTATGGTTTGGGTTTTAGGATTTAGGTTTATGGTTTAGTGTTTTAGGTTTATTGTTTATGGATTAAGGTTCAGGGTTTAGGGTTTAGGGTTTAGGGTTTGGAGTTTAGGCTTTAGGATTTTGGGTTTAGAGTTTAGGGTTTTGGGTTAAGGATTTAGGTTTACGGTTTTGGGTTTAGTATTTTGAGTTTAGGTTTTTGGGTTTAGGATTTTAGGTTTAGGGTTTGAGGATTAAGGTTTAGAGTTATCGGTTTAGGGTTTAGGGTTTAGGGTTTAGGGTTTAGGGCATAGGGTTTTGGGTTTAGGGTTCAGGGTTTACGGTTAAGTGTTCGGGGTTTAGGATTTAGGGTTTAGGGTTTAGGGTTTAGGGTTTAGGATTTAGGGTTTAGGGTTTTGGGTTTAGGGTTTAGGGTTTAGGGTTTGGGTTATGGGGTTTTGGGTTTATGCTTTAAGGTTTAGAGTTTAGTGTATTCGGTATAGGGTTTTGGGTTTTTGGTTTAGGATTTGGGGTTTAGCATTTAGGGTTTAGGCTTTCAGGTTTTGTGTTTAGTGTTTAGGCCTTTGGGTTTTGTGTTTAGTGTTTAGTTAGGTGTTTAGGGATTAGGGCTTAGTGTATAGGCTTTAGGATTTAAGTTCTAGGGTTTAGGGTGTAGGGTTTTCGGTTTAGGGTTTAGAGTTTAGGATAATGGTTTAGCATTTAGGTTTTAGGGTTTAGGGTCTGGGGTTTAGGGTCTGGGTTGAGGTTATAGGATTTTTTGTTTCGGGTTAAGGGTTACGGGTTTATGGTTTAGGGTTTAGGTTTTTGGGCTTAGGATTTAAGTATTAGGGCATTTGGGTTTAAGGTTTTGGTTTTAGGGTTTAGGGTAACCGTTATCCTAAACTCTAAACCCTAAACCGAAAACCCTACACCCTAAACCCTAAACCCTCAACCCTAGAACTTAAAACCTAAAGCCTATACACTATGCCCCAAACCCTAAACCCCAAACCCTAAACCTCTAATCACGAAACCCAAAAGCCTAAACCCTAAACACAAAACACGAAAGCCTAAACCCAAAATGCTAAACCCCAAATCCTAAACCCAAAACCCTAAACCCAAATCCCTAAACCCTATACCTAAGACACTAAACTCTAAACCTTAAACCATAAACCCTAAACCCCATAACATAAACCCCAAACCCTATACCCTAAATTGTAAATCCTAAACCCTAAACCCAAAATCCTAAGACCTAATCCCCAAGCCCCAAACCCTAAACCCTAAACCAAAAACTCTAAACACTAACCCCCAAACCCTAAACCATAAAACCTAAACCTTAAACCCTAAACCCAAAAACCTAAACTCAAAATACTAAACCCAAAACCCTAAACCCTATACCGTTATCCCAAAACCATAAACCATAAATCCAAAACTCTAAAGCCTAAACCCAAAACCCTAAACCCTAAACACTAAACCCTAAACCTTAATCCATAAACAATAAACCTAAAACACTAAACCCTAGACATTAAACCATAAACCAAAACCCTAAAACCTAAACCGTAAATCCTACACCCTAGATACCAAAAACCCGAAACCCTAAAACCCTAATCCCTAAACCCTAAACCCTAAAAGCATAAAACCCCAAACCCTAAACCTTAAACCATAAAACCAAAACCCTAAACCCAAATCCTTAAACCCTAAACCCTAGACCCTAAATCCTAAACCCCATACCCTAACCATAAACTCTGAACCCTAAACCATGAACCCTAAACAAAAAATCCAAAGCCCTAAATCCCAAGCCCTAAACCCTAAAGCCTAAACTCTAAACCCTAAACCCTAATATCCAAACACTAAACCTCAAACAATAAACACAAAAGCCTAAACCCAAAACACTAAACCCTAAACCCTAAACCCTAAACCCTAAATCATAAACCCTAAACCGTTAACCCAAACCCTAAAACCAAATCCCTAAAGCCTAAACCCCAAAACCTAAACCCCAAACCCAAAACCCTACAGCCAAAACCCTAAACCATAATCTCTAAATCCTAAACCTTAAACACTAAAGCATAAACCATACACCCTATACCATTAACCCTAAACCCTAAAACAATAGTCCCTAAACCCTAAACCTTAAATCCCAAGCTCTGAATCCTAAACCCTAAACCCGATACCCGAAACCCTAAATCCCAAATCCTAAACCCCAAACCCTTAATTGTAAACCTTGAACCCTAAACCATAAACCCTAAACCCAAAATCAAAAGCCCTAAACCCCAAATCCCAAACCTCAAACCCTAAAGCCAAAACCCTAACACCCTAATCCATAAATCCTAAACCATAAAACCCTAAACCGTAGACCATATATCCCAAATCGCTAACCATAAACCCGAAGCCCTAAAGCTCTATACACTAAAACCTAAACTCTAAACTCTAAACCCTAAACCTTATACCTCAAACCCTAACCACTAAACCATAAACCATAAACCCAATACCCTAAACCATAAATCTTATACACCAAAAACTTAATCCTAAACCCAGAACACTAAACCCAACCATAAGCCACAAACCCCAAACCCCAAACCCCAAACCCTAAACCCTAAACCCTAAACCCTACACCTTAAACAATAAACCCAAAAACCTAAACCAAAAACACTAAACCCAAAGGCCTAAACCCTAAACACAAAACCCTAAAAGCCTAAACCCCAAACGCTAAACCTCAAATCCTTAACCCTTAACCCAAAACCCCAAACCCTAAACCCTAAACCCTAAACCCTAAACCCTAAACACTAAATACTAAACCCTAAACCCAAAACCCAAAACCCAACACCCAAAACCCAAAACCATAAGCCCTAAACTATAAACCCTATACCCTAAACCCCAAACCCTAAACCCCAAACCCTAAACCCTAAACCTTAAAGTTTAAAGCCTATAATACCCTAAAACTAAAATGCAAAAAATAACACCCTAAACATTAAACCCCAAAACCCTAATCTTTAAAGCGCAAGCCCAAACCTAAACCCTAAACCATAAACCTTAACCCCAAACCCTAAACCCTAAATCCCAAACTCCTAATCCCTAAACCCTAAAACCTAAACCCTAATCCCAAACCCTAAACCCTAAACCCTAAACCCCAAACCCCACACCCCAAACCCCAAACCCAAAACCCTAAGCCCAAAACCCCAAACCCCAAACCCTAAACCCTAAAAAATAAACCTAAACCCTAATCCCTAAACCCTAAACCTTAAAACCTAAACCTAAAAACCTAAGCCCAAAACACTAAACCCAAAACCCTCAACCCTAAACCGTTAAACCAAAACCCTAAACCCTAAATCCAAAACCCTAAAGCCTAAAACCCAAACCCTAAACCCCAAACCCTAAATCCTAAACCCTAATCCCTATTCCCTAAACCCTAAACCCTAAACCTAAAACACTAAACTCTAAACCTTAAACCATAAACCATAAATCCTAAAACCTAGACCCTAAATCCTACACCATATATACCTTAAGCCCAAAAACCCAAAAACTCTAATCCCCAAACCTGAAAAGCCTAAAACCCGAAACCCTAAAAGCCTAAAATGCCAAACCCTTAACCTTAAACCATAAACCCTAAGCCCTAAAACCCTAATCACTAAATCCTAAGCCCAAAACCCTAAACCCTGAAACCAAAACCTTAAAACCTACACCGACACCCAAAAACCTTAATCTTTAAACCCCATGCCCAAAACCCAAAACACAAAACCCGAAACCCAAAGGGTTTAGGCTTAAGGTTTTTGTGATTAGGGTTAAGGGTATATGGATTAGGCTTTAGTGTTTAAGGTTTAGGGTTTCGGGATTACGGTTTAGGGTTTAGGGTTTGGGGTCTATGATTTGGGGTTTATGGTTTGTGGTTTAGGCTTTAGGGATTTGGCTTTAGGTTTTTGTTAACGGTTTAGGGTTTAGGGGCTTTGGTTTAGTGCTTTAGGTTTAGGTGTTTGGGTTAATGGTTTAAGGTTTAGGGTTTAGAGTTTAGGGTTTAGAGATTAGGGATTTGGGCTAAGGATTTAGGGTTTAGGGTTTAGGGTTTAGGTTTTATGGTATAGGGTTTAGGGTTTTGGGCTAAGGGTTTAAGGATTAGAGTTTTTGGGTTTAGTGTTTAGGGTGTTGGTTTTTGAGTTGTGGTTTTAGGGTATGGGCTTTAGACTTTAAGGTTTAGGGTTTAGGGTTTAGGGTTTGGGGTTTAGGGGATAGGGTTTATTGTTTAGGCTTTATGGTTTACGATTTCGGGTTTAGTATTCAGGGTATAGGGTTTAGGGTTTAGTATTCATGGTATAGGGTTTAGGGTTTGGGGTTTAGGGTTTAGGGTTTTAGGTTTAGGGTTAAGGATTTGGGGTTTAGCATTCGCGGTTTGGGCTTTAGGGCTTTGTGTTTATGGTTTAGGCCTTTTGGTTTAGTGTTTTGGATTTAGGTTCTTCGGCTTTTTGTTTAAGATTTAGGGTTTGGGGTTTAGGTTTTGGGGTTTGGGGGGCTTATGGTTGGGTTTAGGGTTCGGGTTTTCAGCTTAAGTGTTTCATGTTTAGGATTTAAGATTTAGGGTTTTGGGTTCAGGGTTTAGGGTTTAGGGTATAAGGTTTAGGGTTTAGGGTTTAGGGTTTAGTGTATAGGGCTTCAGGGTTTCAGGGCTTCGGGTTTATGGTTAGGGGTTTAGGATATAGGATCTAGGGTTTTGGGTTTTATGGTTTAAGGTTTGTGGATTAGGGTGTTAGGGTTTTGACTTTAGGGATTGGGGCTTAGGGTTTAGGGCTTTGGATTTTGGGATTTGGGTTCATGGTTTAGGGTTCAGGGTTTACGGTTGGGAGTTTGGGGTTTAATATTTAGGGTTTAGGATTTTAGGTTTAGGGTTTAGGGTTTAGGGTTTAGGGTTTAGGGTTTAGGAATTTGGGTCTAGGGTTTAGGGTTTATATTTTAAGGTTCTTGGTTCAGGGTTTATACTTTTAGGGTTTAAGGATTAGGGTTTTAGGGTATTGGGTTTGGGGTATATTGGGTGTAGGATTTATGGTTTAGGTTCTAGGGTTTAGGGTTTATGGTTTAAGGTTTAGGGTTTAGTGTTTATAGATTCGGGTTTAGGGTTTGGGGTTTAGGCTTTAGAGTTTTGGGTTTTGGGTTTGGGGTTTAGGGTTTTAGGTTAACGGTTTAGGGTTTAGGGTTTTGCGTTTAGTGTTTTGAGTTTAGATTTTTTGGTTTAGGGTTTAGGGTTTGGGGTTTGGGTGTTAGGGCTTAGGGTTTTGGGTTTAGGGTTCAAGGTTTGCGGTTTAGGGTTTGGGGTTTAGGATTTAGGGTTTCGGGTTTTTTTTTTTGATAAGTGATGACTGTAGTTAAGAAAGATCAGAATATACAAAGTGAGGCAGTCTTGATTTCCTTCCATGGACAGACCAAAGGAATGGAATAAAAGACTCCTTGATACCAAGCAGGACAGGCCCTGCAATACAAAAAGGGACTTAAAAGGAACATTACATTCTATAATAAATCTTAAATTTAGAATCTTTCTAACTAAACTATTCAGTTCATCTGGGAAATCCTGAGCCTGAATAATAGTCTCCCTCTGACCAGTTGCTTAAGTGGCCATAAAGGCAACTGATTTATTTGTCTCCCTCCAAACATGCTTGAATTCCTTTCTTTGAAGAGATTTTGAGATATTTAGTATCTAACTTCTGATGACTCTGGTTTGCCATGAACCTTCAACTAACCCATTTAACATATCAATGGCCAATTTCGAATTTGATCTAATTGAGACCTCCATGATATTCCTTCCTACACAAATACTTATTCCTCTGAGAATAGCCTTTAATTCCAGCCACAATATATTTGTAACATCTCCCATTCCCACAAAAGCTACAATGGGCTTCCCCATTCTATCTCGAATCAGCCCTCCATAGGATGCTCTATCATGTGTAAGGGCCCCATTACAATGCAATGCTACCATTCTCTCAAGTGGCTGGAGCCAGCAACAAGCTCTAGGAATCACTGTTTTCCAAGTGACTTTGATTCCCCAACTTGTTACTAAAAAATGTTTTCTAGGGTTGCATTCAGCCATAAAATTCATAGTTAAGCATTTCACTTTTACTTCTGAAATTATGGCTTCTATAATCTGTAGAGTAGTTCGGATTTTTTGCTTTGAAGATACTAAAGTTTCTTTCCTGCCATATATATTGTACTGTGGCACAGAAAGCTAACTTTCCAACTACTCTGAGTGAATCTTTCTCACGAAATTCATTTTTTACCCATAATGCAACTTCCATGACACTATCAGATTTCTTCCCATTTTGAGGGCATAGTAGGGTAACCTTTTCCCAAATAGCATTAGTATATTGACATTCAAAAAATAGATGGTTCCTACTTTCCATACTTGCCCAACAGAAAATGCATTGGGGGACTAATGTTCATCCTCCGCTTGATGAACTGGGGCTTTATTGGTAAAGCCCCAAATAAACATCTCTAGGTTGTGAATGAATGTCGAGGTATGTTACCTTCAAACCACACTGATTTCTTCCACTCTACCTTCCTCTCCTTCCTCTTCACTAACTCCCATGCTAATTTAGTAGTAAACAAACCTGTAGGATCGCCTTTCCAAACTACCAAATCCTCCTCATCATAGTGAAGTCTAGGGATAGTTTGAAGACATCCCCAAGCTTCAATAAGATAAAGAGTTGTAGAAGGAGTAGGCTGCCATTCCCCATTCCTTAGGATTTCAACAATTGTAGCATGATAAGACAAACCATAATCATATCTTATTCTTTTCCCAAATCTCATAATACCCTTTGGATGGCAAGAATCCAGCCATACCCTAGTTGTTCTTCCATTACTTACCATATGCATAATAACACCTTCCACCTTGTCCCTATATTTTAGAATCTTCCTCCAAACCCGAGAAGCTTCACTAGTGGCCTTCATAGTCCAAATTATCTCCTTCTACAAGTGCCTTTTGTAAATCCAGTCCACCCATATGCTCTTCCTATGAGAAGCAATCCACCATATCTGCTTCAAAATTCCAGCAACATTCATATCTTTCACTCTTTTCAGCCCTAAACCCCCCTCCTCCTTAGGTTTACATAAAGCATCCCAAGAAATAAAATGTGTCTTCTTTTCCAAAGACGGACTAGACCAAAAAAAAAAATTCAAAAAAATTTACTCCATCTTTGCAACAAGACTACTTGGTAATATAAAAATACCTGACCATTATATATAACATCCTTGTAGAAATGAGAAAATCAATTGCAGTCTTCTAGTATATGAGAGAAACCTTGCCTTCCAGCCTTTAAGCTTTTTCCTGATCAGATCGAGCATAGGGTTGCAGTCTCCATTTGTAAGCTTTCTTGTTACAAGAGGAACCCCAAGGTACCTAATTGGTAGCTTGGTTTCCTTAAAACCCATCAATTCCACAAGTTGCGTATTGCTAGTTTGAGTAAGGCCCCCTAAAATAGTAGAGGACTTAGTCCTATTGAGATGCAACCCAGAGAAGGCTACAACCTCTTCTAAAGCCCCAAACTAGCTGTGACAGAGTTACTAACAACCTTTACAAAGATCATTAGATCATCTGCAAAGATAAGATGGGACAGTTTTACTGGTTTGCACCTAGGACAAAGAGTGATCTTCCCATCCACTTCTATCTTCCCCATAACTCCAGTGAGCCCTTCCATGGCCATGGTGAACAAGGATTTAGGGTTTTGGGTCTAGGGTTTAGGGTTTAGGGTTTAGGTTTAGGCTTTAGAGTTTAGGAATTTGGGTTTAGGGTTTAGGTTTTAGGGTTTGGGGTTTAGGGTTTAGGTTATAGTGTTTATGTTTTAAGGTTTAGAGTTTAGTGTTTTAGGTATAGGGTTTAGGGATTATGATTTAGGATTAGGGTTTAGGGATTAGGGTTTAGGATGTGGGGTTTAGCATTTGGGGTTTAGGGTTTCGGGTTGTGTTTAGAGTTTAGGCCTTTGGGTTTAGTGTTTAGGGTTTAGGTCTTTGGGTTTAGTGCTTAGGGTTAGGAGTTAAGGGCTTAGGATTAGGGTATAGTTCTTTAGGTTTTATGGTTGAGGATTTGGTGTTCAATGTGTAGGTAATAGGGTTTAGGGTTTTAGGATTTATGGTTTAGGGTTTAGGTCTTAGGGTATAGGCTTTAGGATTTATGGTTTATGGTTTAGGGTTTATGGTTTAGGGTGTAGGGTTTACGGTTTAGGGTTTAGGATAACGGTTTAGCGTTCAGGTTTTAGGGTTTAGGGTTTCGGATTTAGGGTTGAGGTTATAGGGTTTTAGGTTTTGTGTTTGGGGTTGAGGGTTTAAGGTTTAGGGTTTTGCGTTTAAAGTTTAGTGTTTAGAGTTTAGGGTTTAGAGGTTAATGTTTTGGGTCTAGGGTTTAGGGTTTTTGGGTTTAAGATTTATGGTTTAGGGTTTAGGATTTACTGTTTTAGGTATAACGTTTATAGATTAGGATTTAGGGTTTAGGGTTTATGGTTTGGGGTTTAGGATTTAGTGTTTTGGGTTTAGGGTTTAGGGTTTTGGGATAACGGTTTAAGATTTAGGGTTTTGGGTTTAGTGTTTTGAGTTTAGGGTTTTGGGTTTAGGGTTAATGATTTAGGGTTTAAGGTTTAGGGTTTATGGATTAGGGTTTAGTGTTCTTGGTTTAGGGTTTAGAGTTTGGGGTTTGGGGGTTGGGGCTTATGGTTTTGGGTTTAGCATTTAGGGTTTATGGTTAAGGGTTTGGGGTTTAGGGATTCGGATTTAGGGTATAGGGTTTAGGGTTCAAGGTTTAGGGATTAAGGATTTGGGTTTAGTGTTTAGGTTTTATGGTTTCTAGTTTAGGGTTTTGGGCTTTTTATTTTTTATTTTTATTGGTGAAGATTTTGGGCTTAGGGTTTCAAGATTAGGGTTTCTGGGTTTAGGGTTTTGGATTTAGGGTGTAGGTTCTAGGGTTTTGGTTATAGGGTTTAGGGTTTAGGGTTTAGGGTTTACGGTTTAGGTTTTAAGGTTTAGCTTATGGGGTTTAGGCTTTAGGGTTTTGTGTTTAGGGTTTAGGCCTTTGAGTTCTGTGTTTTGGGTTTATGGTTTAGGATTTAGGGTTAGGGTATAGTTCTTTAGGGTTTAGTGTTTAGGGTTCATTGTTTAGGGATTAGGGATTTGGGTTTAGTGTTTAGGGATTAGGATTTTGGGCTTTTTAATTTTTTTTGATAAGTCAAAGTTTTGGGCTTAGGGTTTTTGGGTTTAGGGTCTAGGGTGTAGGTTTTAGGGTTTAGGGTTTAGGGTTTAGGGTTTAGGGTTTAGGGTTTAGGGTTTAGGGTTTAGGGATTATCTTTATAGGGTTTAGGGTTTAGGGTATAGGATGTAGGGTTTAGGTTTAGGGTTTAAGGTTTAGCTTACGGGGTTTAGGCTTTAGGGTTTTGTGTTAGGGTTTAGGCCTTTGGGTTTTGTGTTTGGGGTTTAGGGTTTAGGGATTAGCGTTTTAGGGTATGGGGTACAGGTTGTAGGATTTAGGGTTTAGTGTTCTAGGTATAAGGTTTAGGGATTAGGGTTTAGGGTTTAGGTTTAGGTTTGGGGTTTAGTATATGGGGTATAGGCTTTCGGGTTTTGTGTTTAGTGTTTTGGCCTTTGGGTTTAGTGTTTAGGGTTTAGGGTTATGGTATTGTTCTTTAGGGTTTATGGTTTGGAGTTTAGGGCTTAGGGTATAGGGTTTAGGGCTTTAGCCTTTAAGGTTTAAGGTTTAGGGTGTAGGGTTTAGGGTTTAGGGTTTAGGGTTTAGGGTTTAGGATAATGGTTGAGGGTTTAGGTTTTAGGGTTTAGCTTTTGGGGTTTTGGTTTTCAGGTTGAGGTTATAGGATTTTAGGTTTTGGGTTTAGGGTTAACGGTTTAGGGTTTATGGTTTTGACCTTAGTGTTTTGGGTTTAGGTTTAGGGGTATTTTTAGGGTTCAGGGTTTAGGCTTAAGGGCTTCGGGTTTACAGTTTAGGGTTTTAGGGTTTGGGGTTTGGGGTTTATGGTTTAGGGTTTAGGGTTTAGGGTTTAGTGTTGAGTTTAGGGTTTTGGGCTCAGGGTTTAAATATTAGGGTTTTTCGATTTAGGCTTTATAGGGTGTAGGTTTTAGCGTTTTGGTTTTAGGGTTTAGGGTTTAGCTTTCAAGATTTAGGGATTAGGGTTTTTGGGTTTAGGGTTTAAGGTATAGGATGTTGGGCTTAGGGTTTAGGTTTTAAAGTTTGGGGTTTAGGGTTTAAGGTTTACGGTTTAGTGTTTAAGGTTCAGGGTTTTTGGTTTAGGTATTGGGGTTTAGGGTTTAGGGTTTGGGATTGAGGCTTTATGGCTTTGGGTTTAGGGTTTAGGGTTTTTGGTTAACGGTTTAGGGTTTAGGGTATTGGCTTTTGTGTCTTGTGTTTAGGTTTTAGGGTATAGGGCTTTAGGGTTTAGGTTTTTGGGTTAGGGGTTTAGGTTTAGGGTTTAGGGTTTGGGGTGTAGGGTTTAGGGTTGAGGGTTTAAGGTAGAGGCTTTAGGCTTAGGGTTTGGGGTATAATATTTAGGTATTATGGTTTAGGGTTTAGAGTTTAGGGTTAGGGGATAGTTCTTTAGGGTTTAGGGTTTAGGTTTTGGTGTTTAATGTGTAGGTAATAGGGTTCAAGGTTTTAGGGTTAAGTGTTTAGGCTTTGGGGTTTAGGGTTTAGGGATTGGGGTTTAGGGTTTAGGGTTTAGGGAATAGGCTTTAGTCTTTAAGTTTTAGGGTTTAGTGTTTAGGGTTATGGGATTAGGGTTTATGGTTTAGGGTTAGGGTTTATGGTTTAGGGTTTTGGATTTCGGATAGTGATTTAGCATTCTTGTTTTTGGGTTTGGGTTCAGGGTTCTGGGTTTTAGGTTTTGGGTTTAGTGTTAAGGGTTTCAGGTTTAGGGTTTTGGGTTTGGTTTTGGGGTATAGTGTTTAGAGTTTAGGGTTTCAGGCTTAGTGTTTTAGGTTTTGGGTTTGGGGTTCAGGGTTTATGGTTTATGGTTTTGGACTTCGGGTTTAAGGTTTTGGGTTTAGGGTTTTGGGTTTTTGGATTATGGATTAGGCTTTAGTGTTTAAGGTTTAGGGTTTAACTATTATGGTTTAGGGTTTAGGGTTTGCGGTTTGGGGTTTAGGGTTTGCATTTTGGGGTTTAGGGTTTGCTGTTTTGGCTATAGGGATTTGGCTTTAGGGTTTTGGGTTAAAGGATTAGGGTTTAGGGTTTTGGATTTTGTGTTTTGGGTTTAGGTTTTTAGGTTTATGGTTTAAGGTTTAGGGTTTATGGATTAGGGTTTTGGATTTAGTGTTTTGGGTTTAGGTTTTAGTTTTATTGTTTAAGGTCTAGGGTTTATTGTACTAAGTCAAGGGTTTATGGATTAGGGTGTTAGGGTTTTGGTTTAGGGTTTAGGGTTTGGGGTTTTAGGCTTATGGTTTAGGGATTAGGGTTTTTGGTCTATGGTTTAGGATTTAGGGCTTGAGGTGTAGGGTTTATGGTTTAGGGTATAGAGTTTAGGATATAGGGATTAGCGTATAGGGTTTTAGGTTTTAGGATTTTGGTTTAGTTGTACAAGGTTTATGGATTATGGTTTAGGTTTTAGGGTTTAGTGTTTTGGGTTTAGGGTTTAGGGCTTGCGATATAGGCTTTAGAATTTAAGCTTTGGGGTATAGGGCTTAGGGTTTAGGGTTTAGGGTTTAGGGGTTAACAGTTTTTGGTTTAGGGTTCAGCGTTTTTTTTTTTTTTTTTTTTTTTTTTTT
>NC_056565.1:31541263-31542098 GCF_013358625.1 Macadamia integrifolia | reverse complement strand
CCTTATGAGACACCAGATCCGGCTCGGTTATTGATAGAGTGAATAGATCCGCCATTTCTTGAAATCTCTCTTCTGATTTAAAATCGTGGTGTAACAAATATCCCCCCAGAAGATTCTTTTTTGAATTTCAAAATTCACCTTGGAAATGATGAAGTTTTCTTTTAGTGCCAAAATAAAAATCTTACCAAAAACATAAGAAAATATAAGAAAATACAAAAAAAAAAAAAATCCTTCTAATTGTAGCCAATATGCATTTTTTTTTTCTTACCATTTCATTTTTTTTTCTATTCTTTACTTTTCTTTTCTCTTGGCTACCAAACACAGCCTTAAGGTCAGCAAAGAGTATATTAAATAAAAAGAATGAGAGAAGGCCAAGGCCATACAAAATACAAGTGACAACTCAGTCTTTAACTACTACTCCACTGTCGCCATTGCGAAGCATTTAATAATCAGTTTCATATATTAAAACCGAAACCATCTATAAATAATTTCAATTTATATATGGTGACCCCATATTGTAGGGTGGATCTCGAAAGATATGAAAGATCTCCCTCCAAGCCGTACATACGACTTTCATTGAATACGGCTTTTCTACAGAATTCTATATGTATCTAATGAGATCGAGTATGGAATTTGGTTTACTCACTTGAATGAGTAATCCGTTTCCCTCCTTTCCTCTTAGGATTGGAAATCCTGTATTTTACATATCCATACGATTGAGTCCTTAGGTTTCCGAAATTTTTTAAGGCAAAAATGAATATTTGTGAACAATGTGGATATCATTTGAAAATGAGTAGTTCAGATAGAATTGAACTTTCGATTGATCCGGATACTT
>NC_056565.1:31493685-31539003 GCF_013358625.1 Macadamia integrifolia | reverse complement strand
GGTTTTTTTTTTTTTTTTTCGTTTTAATAGGTAGGGTGAGAAGTAGGAAAGGGCTAGGAGGCTCGAACTTGAGACCCCCTGGTGAGCATTGGTGTTTTGCACCCCATTGCTCACAAATTGTGTTTAGTGTTTAGGGTATAAGTTTTAGGGTTTGGGGTTTTGGGCTAACGGTTTAGGGTTTAGGGTTTAGGGTTTAGGGTTTAGGGTTTAGGGTTTAGGGTTTCAGCTTTAGTGTTTTGCGTTTAGGTTTTAAGGTTTAGGATTTAGGGTCTAGGGTTTAGGGTTCAGGGTTCAAGGCTTGGGGTTTAGGCTTTAGGGTTTTGGGTTTAGGGTTTTGGGTTTTTGGTTAATGGTTTAGGGTTTAGGGTTTTGACTTTAGTGTCTTGGATTTAGGTTTTAGGGTATAGGGCTTTAGGGTTTAGGTTTTAGGGTTAGGGGTTTAGGTTTAGGGATAAGGGTTTAGGGTTTAGGGTTTTAGGGTTTAAGGTATGGGGTATAGGGTTTAGGGTTAAGGGTTAAGGGTTTAGGCTATAGGCTTTAGGCTTATGGTTTCGGGTATAATATTTAGGTATTATGGTTTAGGATTTAGGGTTAGTGTACAGCTTTTTAGGGTTTAGGGTTCAGGGTTTTGGGGTTTAGGGTTTGGGGATTTGGGTTGAGGGTTTAGTGTTTAGGGTTTAGGGTTTCGGGTTTATTGTTCCAAATTTAGGGTTTTGGGCTTAGGGTTTAAGAATTAGGGTTTTGGGGTTTAGGGTTTTGGTTTTAGTGTTTAGGGTCTATGATTTGGGGATTAGGGTTTTACGGTTTAGGGTTAAGGGTATAGGTTGTTGGGTTTAGGGTTTAGGTTTTAGTGATTAGGGTTTTGGGTTTTTGGATTAGGCTTTAGTGTTTAAGGCTTAGGGTTTAGGTATTTTGGTTTAGGCTTTAGGGTTTTGGGTTAACGGTTTGGGGTTTAGGGTTTTGGATTTAGCACTTTGGGTTTAGGTTTTTTGGTTTATTGTTTAAGGTTGAGGGTTCAGTGATTATTAGGGTTTAATGTTTAAGGTTTAGGGTTTAGGGATCATGGTTTAGGGTTTTGGGTTTAGGGTTTGGGACTTAGGGTTTGTGGTTTTGGGTTTAGGGATTTAGGCTTTAGGACTTAGGATATAGGGTTTTGGGTTTATGGTTTGGGTAATAAGGTTTAGGGTTTAGGTTTTATGGCTCAAGTTCAGTGTTAATGGTTTGGGGTTTAGAGTTTAGTGTTTTAGGGTTTAGGGTTTGGGATTTGGGCTTTGGGTTTCAATATTAGGTTTTTTGGTTTTAGGGTTTAGGGTGTAGGTTTTAGTGTTTTGGTTTTAGGGTTTAGGGTTTAGTGTTTAGCATTTAGGGTTTAGGGATTAGGGATTTTGGGTTTAGGGTTTAGGGTTTAGTGTATAGGTTGTTGGGTTTAGGTTTTTAGGTTTAGGGATTAGTGTTTAAGTTTAAGGGTTTAGGTTTTGGGGTTTAGGCTTTAGGGTTTTGGGTTTAGGGTTTTTGGCTTTAGTGTCTTGGGTTTAGGTTTTAGGGTATAGGGCTTTAGGCGTTAGGTTTTCAGGTTAGGGTTTTAGGTTTACGGATAAGGGTTTAGTGTTTAGAGTTTTAGGGTTTAGGGTTTGGGGAGTAGGGTTTAGCATTGAGGGTTTAGGGTATAGGCTTTAGGTTTAGGGTATAGGCTTTAGGCTTAGGGTTTAGTGTATAATATTTATGTATTATTGTTTAGGGTTTAGGGTTAGGGTATAGTTCTTTAGGGTTTTTGGTTTAGGGTTAGGTGTTTAATGTGTACGTAATAAGGTTTAGGGTTCAGGGTTTTAGGGTTTAGGGTTTAGGGGGTTTAGAGTTTGGGGTTTAGGGATTAGGGTTGAGGGTTTAGGGTTTAGCGTTAGGGTTTATGCTTTGGGGTTTAGGCTTTAGGATAATAGTTTAGTGTTCTGGTTTTAGGGTTTTGGGTTTTGGGTTAAGAGTATAGAGTGTACGGTTTAGGGTTTAGGTTTTAGGGATTATGGTCTAGGGTGTATGGTTTATGGTTTAGTGTATAAGGTTTAGGATTTAGGATTATAGTTTAGGGTTTAGGGTTTAGGGTGTACGGTTTGGGGTTTAGGCTTTAGGGTTTTGGGTTAATGGTTTTGGATTTAGAGTCTTGGGTTTAGGTTTAAGGTATAAGGCTTGAGGATTTAGGTTTTAGGGTTAGGGTTTTATGTTTAGGGATTATAGTTTAGGATTTAGGGTTTACAGTTTGGAGTCTAGGGTTAGATGTTTACGCTTTAGGGTTTTGGGTTGACGGTTTAGGGTTTCGAGTTTTGGATAACCCTTTGGGTTTAGGTTTTTGGTTTTATGGTTTAAGGTTGAGGGTTTTGGGATTACGGTTTAATGTTTAAGGTTTAGGGTTTAGGGATCATGGTTTAGGGTTTTGGGTTTACGGTTTGGGACTTAGGGTTATTGCTTTATGGTTTAGGGATTCGGGGTTTAGGATTTAGGGTATAGGGTTTTGGGCTTGGGTTTTAGGGTTTGGGTTTAGGGTTTACGGTTTGGGGTTTGGGGTTTGGGGTTGAGGGTTTAGGGTTTTGGATTTGGGTTGAGAGTTTGGATTATAGGGTTCAAGGTCAGGGTTAAGGGTTTAGGGTTCAGTGTTTTGGTTTTAGGGTTTAGGTTTTAGGGTTTAGTGTTTAGGGCTTTTAGGGATTCGGGTTTTGGGGTTTAGTGTTTAGGGTATAGGGTGTTGGGTTTAGGCCTTAGGTTTTATGGTCTAGGGTTTAGTGTTTAAGTTTTAGGGTTTAAGGTTTAGGGTTTTGGGTTTAGGGTTTAGGGTTTGGTGTTTAGGATTTGGGGTTTAGGCTTTAGCGTTTTGGGTAAAGAGTTTGGGGTTTAGAGTTTAGTGTTTTAGGGTTTAGAGTTTGGGGTTTAAGCATAGGGTTTAAATATTAGGGTTTGGGGTGTAGGTTTTAGTGTTTTGGTTTTAGGGTTTAGGATTTAGGGTTTGGCGTTTAATGTTTGGGAATTTGGGTTTTTTTGTTTAGGGCTTAGGGTATAGGGTGTTGGGTTTAGGGTTTAGGGTTTAGGTTTTATGTTTAGGGTTTAGGTTTTAAGGTTTAGGGTTTAGTGTTTAAGGTTTAGGTTTAAGGTTTAGGGTTTGGGGTTTAGGGTTTAGGGTTTGGGGTTTGGGGTTTGGGGTTTAGGGTTTGGGGCTTAGGCTTTAGGGTCTTGGGTTTAGGTTTTTGCTTTAGTGTCTTAGGTATAGGTTTTAGGGTATAGGGCTTTAGGGTTTAGGTTTTAGGGTTAGGGTTTTAGGTTATGGGATAAGGGTTTAGGGTTTAGAGTTTTAGGGTTTAGGGTTTGGGGTGTAGAGTTTAGGATTTGGGTGTAGGATTTAGGTTTGAGGGTTTAGGGTATAGTCTTTAGGCTTAGGGTTTAGGGTATATTATTTAGGTATTATGGTTTAGGGCTTAGGATTAGGGTATAGTTCTTTAGGGTTTAGCGTTTAGGGTTAGGTGATTAATGTGTATGTAGTAGGGTTTAGGGTTCAGGGGTTTAGGGTTCAGGGTTTTAGGGTTATGACCTTTGGGTTTAGGGTTGAGGGTTTAGGCCATAGGGTTTAGGATTTGAGTTTTAGGGCTTAGGGTTTAGGGTTTAGGGTTTAGGGTTTAGGCTTTAGGGTTTGGTGATTAGGGTTTAGGGTTTAGGGTTAGGGTTTATTCTTTAGGGTTTAGGATTTAGGATAATGGTTTAGCGTTTAGGTTTCAGGGTTTTGGGTTCAGGGTTCAGGGCTTTAGGTTTTGGGTTTAGGGTTAAGTGTTTAAGGTTTTGGGTTTTGGGTTTTGGGTTTAGGGTTTAGTGTTTCGAGTTTAGGGTTTAGGGGTTAGTGTTTTGGGTTTTGGGTTTAGGGTTTAGGGTTTAGGGTTTAGGGTTTAGGGTTTGGGGTTTTGGGTTTAGGGTTTAGTGTTTAAATATTTTTGTCTTTCTGTATAGTGTTTTGGTTTTAGGGTTTAGGGTTTTAGGGATTAGGGTTTAGGGTAAAGGGTATCAGGTGTAGGGTTTAGTGTTTAGGTTTCAGTGATTAAGGTTTTGGGTTTATGGGTTACGGCTAAGTGTCTAAGGTTTAGGGTTTAGGGTTTAGGTAATATTGTTTAGGGTTTAGGGTTTTTGGTTTGGGGTTTAGGGTTTTCTGTTTAGGCTTTAGGGATTTGGCTTTAGGGTTTTGGGTTAACGATTTAAGGTTTTGGATTTAGAGTTTAGGGTTTAGAGGTTAGTGTTTTGGTTCTAGGGTTTTGGGTTTGGGGTTTAGGATTTATGGTTTAGGGTTTAGGGTTTAGGGATTAGGATTTTAGGGTATTGGGTTAAGAGTATAGGGTGTACGGTTTAGGGTTTGGGTTTTAGGGATTAGGGTCTAGGGTTTATGGTTTATGGTTCAGTGTATAAGGTTTAGGATTTAGGGATTATGGTTTAGGGTTTAGGGTGTAGGGTTTTTGGTTTAGGTTTTGGGTTTAGGCTTAATGGATTTGTATTTAGGGTTTTGGGTTAATGGTTTAAGGTTTAGGGTTTTGAGTTTAGGTTTTTGGGTTTATTGTTTAAGAGTTTATGTTTAGAGATTCGGGTTTAGGGTTTGGGGTTTGGGTTTTGGTCTTTGGATTCCATTGTTTAGGGTTCAAGGTTTACGATTAAGGGTTTGGGATTTAGCATTTAGGGTTTAGGGTTTTGGGTTTAGGGTTTAAGGATTTGGGTTTAGGGTTTAAGGTTTATGGTTTAATGTTTAGCTTTTAGGGTTTACGGATTAAGGTTTTAGGGTTTAGGGTTTTGGGTATATAGGTTGTCAGATTTACGGTATAGGTTTTTGGGTTTTGGGTTTATGGTTTAAGGTTTAGGGTTTTAGTGTTTTAGGTATAGGTTTATGGATTAGGGTTTAGGGTTTAGTGTTTATGGTTTGCGGTCTAGGCTTCAGTGTTTTGGGCTTAGTGTTTAGGGTTTTGGGTTAACGGTTTAGGGTTTAGAGTTTTGGGTTTTGTGTTTTGAGTTTCGGTTTTTGGATTTAGGGTTTAAGGTTTAGGGTTTGGGGATTTGGGTTTAGTGTTCTTTGTTTAGGGTTTAGGGTTTGGGGTTTAGGGGTTAGGGCTTAGGGTTTTGGGTTCAGCATTCAGTGTTTACAGTTACGGGTTTGGGGTTTAGGATTTAGGGTTTAGGGTTTAGGGTTTAGTTTTTAGGGTTTAGGGGTTAGGGTTTAGTGTTCAAGTTTACGGATGAGGGATTTAGGTTTCGTGTTTAGGGTTTAGGGTTTAGGTTTTATGGTTTTATGGTTTTATGGTTTAGGGTTTAAGGATTAGGGTTTTTGGGTTTAGGGTTTTGGGTGCTGGTTTTAGGGTTTAGGGTTTACGGTTTAGGGTTTACGTTTTAGGGTTTAGGTTTTAGAGTTTAGGGATTAGCTTTTTAGGGTTTAGGGTTTGGGTATAGGATGTAGGGTTTAGGGTTTATGGATTAAGGTTTAGGGTTTAGTGTTTTAGGTATAGGGTTTTGGGTTTAAGGTTTAGCTTATGGGGTTTAGGCTTTAAGGTTTTGTGTTTAGTGTTTAGGCCTTTGGGTTTTGTGTTTTGTGTTTAGGGTTCAAGGTTTAGGGATTAGGGATTTGGGTTTAGTGTTTGGGGTATAGGGTTTAGGTTTTATGGTTTATGGTTTAGGGTTTTGGGCTTTTTATTTTTTATTTGTTTGATAAGTGACGGTTTTGGGCTTAGGGTTTTAGGATTAGAGTTTTTGGGTTTAGGGTTTAGGGTTTAGGGTGTAGGTTTTAGGATTTTGGTTTTAGTGTTTAGGGTTTAGGTCTTTGTTTAGGGTTTTGGGATTAGCTTTTTAGGGTTGAGGGTTGAGGGTATAGGATGTAGGGTTTAAGGTTTAGGGTTTAGGTTTTAGGGTTTAGGGTTTAGGGTTTAGGGTTTAGGGTTTATTGATTGAGGTTTAGGGTTTAGGGTTTAGTGTTTTAGGTATAGGGTTTAGGATTTAAGGTTTAACTTATGGGGTTTAGGCTTTAGGGTTTTGTGTTTAGAGTTTAGGCCTTTGGGTTTTGTGTTTGGGGTTTAGGGTTTAGGGATTAGAGTTTTGGGATTTAGGATTTAGGGTACAGGTTGTAGGGTTTCGAGTTTAGGTTATAGGGTTTATGGTTTATGGTTTATGGGTTAAGGTTTAGGGTTTAGGGTTTAGTGTTTTGGGTATATGGTTTAGGCATTAGGGTTTAGGGTTTGGGGTTTTGCGTTTGGGGTATAGGCTTTCGGGTTTTGTGTTTAGGGTTTAGGCCTTTGGGTCTAGTATTTAGGATTTAGGTTTAGGGGTTTAGGGTTTACGGTTTGGGTATAGTTCTTTAGGGTTTAGGGTTTAGGGTTTAGGGCTTAAGGTATAGGGTTTAGGGCTTTAGGCTTTAAGGTTTAGGGTTTTGTGTGTAAGATTTAGGGTTTAGGGTTTAGGGTTTAGGATAATGATTTAGCATTCCGGTTATAGGTTTAGGGTTTTAGGTTTAGGTTATAGGAATTTTTGTTTTGGGTTTATGGTTAACAGTTTAGGATTTATGGTTTTGGATTCAGTGTTTTGGGTTTAGGTATTAAGGTTTAAGGTTTAGTGTCTAGGGCTTAGGACTTTGGGTTTATGCTCTAGGGTTCAAGGTTTAGGGATATGGGTTTGGGGTTTAAAGTTTAGGGTTTTAGGGTTCAGGGTTGGGGGTATAGGGTTTAGGGTGGTTTAGGGTTTGAAGTTTAGGGTTTTGGGCTTAAGGTTAAAATATTTGGGTTTTTAGGTTGAGGGTTTAGGGTGTAGGTTTTAGCGTTTTGGTTTTACGGTTTAGGGTTTAGGGTTTAGCTTTCAGTATTTGGGGATTAGGGTTTTTGGGTTTAGAATTTAGGGTATAGGGTATTGGGTGTTGGGCTTAGGGTTTAGGTTTTAAGGTTTAGTTTTTAGGGTTTATGGTTTACGGTTTAGTGTTTAAAGTTCAGGGTTTATGGTTTATGGTTTATGGTTTGGGGTTGAGGGTTTAGGGTTTAAGGTTTAGGGTTTGGGATTTAGAATTTAAGATTTTGGGCTTTGGGTTAAGGGTTTTTGGTTAACGATTTTGGGTTTTGGGTTTAGGGTTTAGGATTTAGGTTGTTGGCTTTAGTGTCTTGTGTTTTGGTTGTAGGGTATAGGGCTTTAGGGTTTAGGTTTTAGGGTTAGGGGTTTAGGTTTAGGGGATAGTTCTTTAGGGTTTAGGGTTTTGCTTTAGGTGTTTAATGTGTAGGTAATAGGGTTTAGGGTTCAGGGGTCAGGGGTTTAGGGTTTAGGGTTTAGGGTTAAGGGTTTCGGGTTTAGGATTTCGGGTTTCGGGTTTAGGGCCTAGGGTATACGTTTTAGGCTTTAAGTTTTAGGGTTTAGGGTTTAGTGTTTAAGGTTTAGGGTTTAGGGTTTATGGTTTGGGGATTAGGGTTTATGGTTTAGGGTTAGGGTTTAGGATTTAGGGTATTGGTTTAGCGTTCTAGTTTTAGGGTGTTTGGGGTTCAGGGTTTTAAGTTTTGGGTTTATTGTTAAGGGTTTAAGGTTTTGGATTTTGGGTTTTGGGTATGGGGTATAGTGTTTTGAGTTTAGGGTCTAGGAGTTAGTGTTTTAGGTTTATGGTTTAGGGTTTAGGGTTTAGGGTTTAGGGTTTAGGGTTTAGGGTTTTGGGTTTTGGGCTTCGGGTTTAAGGATTAGGGTTTTTGGGTTTAAGGTTTTGGTTTAGGGTTTAGGGTTTATGGTTTATCGATTAGGCTTTAGTGTTTAAGGTTTAGGGTTTAAAGGTTATGGTTTAGGGTTTTGGGTTTTGGGTTTATGGTTGGGGTTTTATTGTTTAGGCTTTAGGGATTTGGCTTTAGGGTTTTGGGTAACGGTTTTAGGTTTAGGGTTTTGGATTTAGTGTTTTGGGTTTTGGATTTCGGGTTTATGGTTTGAGGTTTAGGGTTTAGCTATTAGGGTTTAGGATTTTAGGGTTTAAGCTGTAGGGTTTTGGATTTATGGTTTACAGTTTAGGATATAGAGTTTAAGATATAGGGATTAGCGTATTGGGCTTTAGGTTTTAGGGTTTACGGTTAGGGGTTCAAGGTTTAGGGATTAGGGTTTAGGTTTTAGGGTTTTGGGTTTAGGGTTTTGGGTTTAGGGTTTAGGATTTCGGGTTTGGGGTTTAGGGCTTATGGTATTCGCTTTAGAATTTAATCATTGGGGTTTAGGGCTTAGGGTTTAGGGTTTGAGGGTTAGGGTTCACAGTTTAGGGGTTATGGTTCGTAATTTGCGGATTTGGATTTAGGGTTTTGGGTTAATGGTTTTTGGTTTAGGGTTCAGGGTCGTTTTTCTTTGTTTTTTGTTTTAATAGGTAGCGAGGGAAGTAGGTCTTGGGGTTTAGGCTTTTGGGTTTTGGGTTTAGGGTTTAAGGTTTTTGGTTAACGGTTTAGGGTTTAGGGTTTAGGGTTTAGGGTTTAGGGTTTAGGATTTTGGATTAAGGGTCTTGGGTTTAGGTTTTAGGGTATAGGGCTTTATGGTTTAGGTTTTAGGGTTAGGGGTTTAGGTTTAGGGATAAGGGTTTTGGGTTTTGGGTCTTAGGGTTTAGGTTTTGGGGTGTAGGATTTAGGGTTGGGGTTTTAGGTTATAGGCTTTAGAGTTAGGGTTTAGGGTATAATATTTAGGTATTATGTTTAGGGTTAGGGTATAGTTCTTTAGGGTTTAGGGTTTAGGGTTAGGTGTTTAATGTGTAGGTAATAGGGTTTAGGGTTTAGGGTTTAGGGTTTAGGTTTTAAGGTTATTGGGTTTAGGGTTTTGGGTTTAGGGTTTAGTGTTTAGGGTTTAGGGCTTAGGGTTTTGCGTTCAAGTTTAGGGATTAGGGATTTGGGTTTAAGCTTTAGGTTTTATTTTTTATGGTTTAGGGTTTAAGTATTAGGGTTTTTGGGTTTAGGGTTTAGGGTGTAGGTTTTAGCGTTTAGGGTTTACAATTTAGGGTTTACGTTTTAGGGTTTAGGGTTTAGGGTTTAGGGTATAGGGTATAGGGTATAGGATGTAGAGTTTAGGGTTTGTGGATTTAGGTTTAGGGTTTAGTGTTTTAGGTATAGGGTTTAGGGTTTAGGGTTTAAGGTTTAGTTTATGGGGTTAGGCTTTAAGGTTTTGGGTTTTGGGTTTTGGGCTTAGGGTTTAGGGTTTAGGGTTCAAGGTTTAGGGATTTGGGATTTGGGTTTAGTGTTTGGGGTATAGGGTTTATGTTTTATGGTTTATGGTTTATGGTTTTGGGCTTTTTTTTTTTTTTTTATCAATGAAGGTTTTGGGCTTAGGGTTTTAGGATTAGGGTTTTTGGGTTCAGGGTTTAGGGTGTAGGTTTTAGGGTTTTGGTTTTAGTGTTCAGGGTTTAGGGTCTAAGGTTTAAGGTTTAGGGATTAGCTTTTTAGGGTTTAGGGTTTAGGGCCGAGTGTTTAGGATTTAGGGTATAGGGTATAAGGTATTGGGTGTGGGGCTTAGGTTTTAGGTTTTAAGGTTTAGTGTTTAGGGTTTATGGTTTACGGTTTAGTGTTTAAGGTTTATGGTTTACGGTTTAGTGTTTAAGGTTTAGGGTTTGGGATTTAGACTTTATGATTTTGGGTTTCTGGTTAAGGGTTTCTGATTAACTGTTTAGGGCTTAATGTTTAGGATTTAGGTTGTTGGCTTTAGTGTCTTGTGTTTAGGTTCTAGAGTATAGGGCTTTAGGGTTTAGGTTTAGGGTTTAGGGTTTTAGGGTTTGAGGTTTGGGATATAATATTTAGGTATTATGGTTTAGGGTTTAGGGTTTAGGGTTTAGGGTTAGAGGATAGTTCTTTAGGGTTGAGGGTTTAGCTTTAGGTGTTTAATGTGTAGGTAATAGGGTTTAGGGTTCAGGGGTTTAGGGTTTAGTGTTTAGGGTTTCGGGTTTCGGGTTTCGGGTTTAGGGTTTAGGGTTTAGGATTTAGGGTTTGGGGTTTGGGGTTTGGGGTTTGGGGTTTAGGGTTTAGGTTTTGGGGATTAGGGTTTATGGTTTAGGGTTAGGGTTTATTGTTTAGGGTTTAGGATTTAGGATATTGGTTTAGCATTCTAGTTTTAGGGTTTAGTGTCTGGGTTCAGGTTTTTAGGTTTTGGGTTTAGTGTTAAGGGTTTAAGGTTTAGGGTTTTGGGTATGGGGTATATTGTTTAGAGTTTAGGGTGTAGGAGTTAGTTTTTTAGGTTTATTGTTTAGGGTTTGGGGTTTAGGGTTTAAGGTTTTGGTTTAGGGCTTAGGGTTTATGGTTTATCGATTAGGCTTTAGTGTTTAAGGTTTAGGCTTTAACGATTATGGTTTAGGGTTTTGGGTTTACGGTTTGGGGTTCTGTCTTTTAGGCTTTAGGGATTTGGCTTTAGGGTTTTGGGTAGCGGTTTAGGGTTTAGGATTTTGATTTAGTGTTTTGGGTTTAGGTTTTTGGGTTTATGGTTTGAGGTTTAGGGTTTAGGGTTTAGGATTTGTTGTTTACGGTTTGGGGTATAGAGTTTATGATATAGGGATTAGCGTATTGGGCTTTAGGTTTTAGGGTTTAGGGTTAGGGTTTCAAGGTATAGGGATTAGGGTTTTGGTGTTAGGATTTAGGGTTTTGGGTTTTAGGGTTTAGGATTTCGGGTTTGGGGTTTAGGGCTTACGGTATAGGCTTTAGAATTTAATCTTTGCGGCTTAGGGTTTAGGGTTTAAGGGTTAGCGTTCACAGTTTAGGTGTTAGGGTTCATAGTTTACGGATTTGGGTTTTGGGTTTTGGGTTTTGGGTTTTGGGTTAACGGTTTTTGGTTTAGAGTTAGGGTTTTTTTTCTTTGTTTTCTGTTTTAATAGGTAGCGAGGGAAGTAGGTAACAGTTAGGAGGCTCAAACTTGAGACCTCCTGGTGAGCATGGGTTTTTTGCACACCACAGCACACAAATTGTTTTTAGGGTTTAGGATTTGGGGTCTAAGTTTTAAGGTTTTGGGTTTTGGGCTAATGGTTTTGGGTTTAGGGTTTGGTTTAATGGTTTTGGCTTTTGGGTTAATAGTTTAGGGTTTAGGGTTTAGGGTTTCGGCTTTAGTGCATTGGCTTTAGGTTTTTTGGTTTAGGTTTAAGGTTTAGGGTTTAGGTTTTAGAGTCTAGGGTTTAGGGTTCAGGGTCTAGGGTCTAGGGCTTGGGGTTTAGGGTTTGGTGTTTATGCTTTTGGGTTTTGAGTTTAGGGTTTAGGGTTTAGGGTTTTGGATTAAGGGTCTTGGGTTTAGGTTTTAGGGTATAGGGCTTTATGGTTTAGGTTTTAGGGTTACAGGTTTAGGTTTGGGGATAAGGGTAGGGTTTAGGGTCTTAGGGTTTAGGTTTTGGGGTGTAGGATTTAAGGTTGGGGTTTTAGGGTATAGGCTTTAGCCTTAGGGTTTAGGGTATAATATTTAGGTATTATGGTTTAGGGTTTAGGGTTTAGGGTTTAGGGTTAGGGTATAGTTCTTTAATGTTTAGGGTTTAGGGTTAGGTGTTTAATGTGTACGTAATAGGGTTTAGGGTTTTGGGTTATAGGGTTTAGGGTTCAGTGTTTGGGGTTTGGGGTTTGGGGTTTAGGGTATAAGCTTTAGGCTTTAAGGTTTAGAGTTTAGGGTTTAGGGTTTAGGATTTGGGTATTAGGGCTTAGGGTTTAGGGTTTAGGGCTAGAGTTTATGGTTTGGGATTTAGGGCTTACGATTTAGGGTTTTCGGTTTAAGGCTTAGGGATCATAGTTTATGGGTTAGGGTTCGTAGTTTAGGGATTTGGGTTTAGGGTTTAGGGTTTAGTGTCAAAGGTTTAGGGTTTAGGGCTTTTGGGCTTTGGGTTTAGGGTTTTCGGTTTAGGCTTTAGTGTTTAAGGTTTAGGGTTTAGGGATGATGGTTTAGGGTTTATGATTTACGGTTTGGGGTTTTTGGTTTGCTGTTTATGCTTTAGGGATTTTTTATTTAGGGTTTTGGGTTTACGATTTAGGGTTTTGGATTTAGTGTTTTGGGTTTAGGTTGATGGGTTTATGGTTTAAGGTTTAGGGTTTAGGGTTTAGGGTTTAGGTTTTAGGATTTGGGGTTTAGGGTTTAGGGTTTAGTAGGGTTAAGGGTTTGGGGTATAAGGATTTTGGTTTAGGGTTTTGGGTTTAGGTTCTATAGTTTAGGCTTTAGTCTTTTGGGCTTAGGATTAAGGATTAGGGTTTTTGGGTTTAGCGTTTAGGGTTTAGGGCATATGGTGTACGTTTTAGGTATAGGGTTTAGAGAAGTTTAGGGTTTAAGGTTTAGGGTTTGGAGTTTAGGCTTTAAGGTTTTGGGTTTAGAGTTTAGGCCTTTGGGTTTAGTGTTTTGGGTTTAGGTTTTTGGGTTTAATGTTTAAGGTTTTGGTTTTAGGGATTCAGGTTTAGGGTTTGGGGCTTGGTGTTTATGGCTTAGGGTTGGGTTTAGTGTTCAGGATTTAGGGTTTAGGATTGTGACTTTAGGATTTAGGATTTAGTGTTTTGGGTTTTGGGTTTTGGGTTTTGGGTTTAGGGTTTAGGGTTTAGGGTCTAGTGTAAAAGGTTTAGGGTTTAGGGTTTTAGGGCTTTGGGTTTAAGATTAGGTATTTGGAATTTGGGGTGTAGGGTTTTATGGTTTAGGGTTTATGGATTAGGGTGTTAGGGTTTTGGTTTACGGTTTAGGGTATAAGTTTTAGCATTTAGGGTTTTGTGTTTATGGTTAACGGAGTAGGGTTTAGGCTTTAGGGTATTGGGTTTAGGATTTAGAGTTTATGGTTTAGGGTACAAGGTTTAGGATATAGGGATTAGCATATACCCTTAGGGATTTAGGGTTTAGGGCTAGGGGTTCATGGTTTAGGGATTAGGCTTTAGGGTTTAGGGTTTTGGGTTTAGGTTCTAGGATTTAGGGTTAGGGGTTAAGGGCTTGCGGTATAGGCTTTGGACTTTAAGGTTTAGGGTTTAGGGTTTAGGATTTAGGTTTTAGGATTTAGGGTTAGGGGCTAAGGGCTTGGGGTATAGGCTTTGGACTTTAAGATTTAGGGTTTAGGGTTTAGGGGTTAGGGTTTATAATTTAGAGTTTATGGTTTCGGGTTTATGGCCTAGGGTTTTAGGTTTAGGGTTCAGGGTTTGGGGTTAAGGATTTGGGGTTTAGGGTTTTTCGTTTAGGGTTTTGTGTTTTGGGCTTAGGATATAAGGATTAGGGTTTTTGGGTTTAGAGTTTAGGGTTTAGGGTGTAAGTTATAGGGTATTTGTTTTAGGGTTTAGGGTTTTGGGATTAGCCTTTTAGGGTTTAGGGCGTAGGGTTTAGGTTTTAGGTTTAAGGTTTTTATTTTTTTATTTTTTAGAAGTAATATATATGTATTGAAAAAGGAAAAAAGAATATGTAAGAAAAGTCAGCCTTTATCTCCATCTTTGGACTGACCGAAAGAATGAAGTTGAGGCCCCTGGAAAACAAAGCAAGACAGACCTTACATCACAAAGTGAACGAAGGAAAAATATAAACAAATTACAACCTGTAGTAAATCCTGAAAACTAAATCCTCCATCTCTAAATCATTCAGCTCATCAGTAAAGTCAGGCTGAAAAATTTGCTCAACCTAAGATATAACCAGAGATGCTAGGTAATCCACAGGCTTATGGCCAAACATGCTTGAATTCCTCTATGGACAACAAACCAGAAATGTGAAGAATCTTACTTATAATAGCTCTAGTCTCCCATGGTCTCCCAAGGTTTAGGATTTAGTGTTTTAGGTTTAGGTTTTTGGGTTTATGGTTTAAAGATTAGGGTTTGGGGATTAGGGTTTGGGGTTTTGGGTTTTGGGTTTTGGGTTTAGGGTTTAGGGTTTAGGGTTAAGGGTTTGGGTTTTAGGATTTAGGTTTTGGGGTTTAAGATTTAGGGTTTCGGGTCTAAGGTTTAAGGTTTGAGGTTTAGGGTTTAGGGATTTGTTTTTAGGCTTTAGGGTTTGAAGTCGAAGGTTTAGGGTTTAGGGTTTAGGATTTGGGGTGGGGTATAGAATTTAGGGTTTAGGGTCTGGGGTCTAAGGTTTCGGGGTTAGGGTTTTGGGCTCTTAGGGTTTGAGGATTAGGGTTTCTGGGTTTAGGATGTAAGTTTTAGGGTTTTGGCCTTAGGGTTTTGGGTTTAGGGTTTAGGGTTTAGGGATTAGCATTTTAGGGTTTAGGGTATATCGTATAGGGTGTAGGGTTTAGGGTTTAGGTTTTAGGCTTTAAGGTTTATGGTTGAAGGTTTAGGGTTTAGTGTTTTAGGTATAGGGTTTAGGGAGTAGGGTTTAGGGTTTGGGGTTTGGGGTTTGGGGTTTGGTGTTTGGTGTTTGGGGTTTGGGGTTTAGGCCTTTGGGTTTAGGTTTTCGGGTTTAGGGTTTGAGGACTAG
Organism: Macadamia integrifolia; assembly: GCF_013358625.1. Classification (NCBI taxonomy): domain Eukaryota; kingdom Viridiplantae; phylum Streptophyta; class Magnoliopsida; order Proteales; family Proteaceae; genus Macadamia; species Macadamia integrifolia. Next base: position 31,524,636 of record NC_056565.1, on the reverse strand, counting down.
GGTTTGAGGTTTTGGGTTTAGGGTTTAGGGTTTAGGGTTTAGGGCTTTGGGTTCTGGGTTTAGGGTTCAAGCTTTAGGGTTAAGGATTTGTGGTTTAGGATTTAGGCTTTGGGGTATAGAGTTTAGGGTTGGGGTATAAGGTTAAGGGTTTAGGGTTTAGGGTTTAGGGATTTGGTTTTAAGGTTTAGGGTTTGATGTCGAAGGTTTAGGGTTAAGGGTTTGGGGTATAAAATTTAGGGTTTAGGGTCTAGTGTTTAGGGTTTAGGTTTATGGGTTAGTTTTGGTCTTTTGGCCTTAGGGTTTAAGGATTAGGGTTTCTTGGTTTAGGGTTTAGGGTTTAGGGTGTAGGTTTTAGGGTTTTGGCTTTCGGGTTTCGGGTTTAGGGTTTAGGTTTTAGGCTTTATGGTTTATGGTTTAAGGTTTAGTGTTTAGTGTTTTAGGCATAGAGTTTAGGGAGTAGGGTTTTGGGTTTTGGGTTTAGGGTTTGGAGTTTAGGCTTTAGGGTTATGGGTTTTGGTTTTAGGGTTTGGAGTTTAGGCTTTAGGGTTTTGGGTTTAGGGTTTAGGCCTTTGGGTTTATTGTTTTGGGTTTAGTGTTCAAGGTTCAGGGTTAAGGTTTTGGGGTTTAGTGTTTATGATTTAGGGTTTATTGTTTTAGGCTTAGGGCTTTAGGATTAATTAGGGTTTTTTGGTTTAGGGTTTAGGTTGTAGGTTGTAGTGTTTTTGTTTTAGGGCTTAGGGTTTTGGGTTTTGGGTTTTGGGTTTTGGGTTTTGGGTTTTGGGTTTTGGGATTAGCGTTTTAGGGTTTTGGTGTTTAGGGTTTGGGGTTTAGGTTTAGGTTTTAGGTTTTGTGGTTTATGGTTTAAGGTTTAGGGTTTAGTGTTTTAGGTTTAGGGTTTAGGGATTAAGGTTTAGGGTTTGGGTCTAGGCTTTAAGGGTTTCGGGTTTGGGTTTAGGGTTTAAGGTTTTGAGTTAATGGCTTAGAGTTTAGTGTTTTGGATTTTGGTTTTTAGGCTTTGTGTTTAAGGTTTTTGGTTTAGGGATTACGGTTTACAGTTTAGGGTTTACGGTTTGGGGTTTGGGGTTTAGGGCTTAGGGTTTTTGGTTTAGGGTTCATGGTTTAAGGTTCAGGGTTTGGGGTTTGGGGTTTAGGGTTGAGGATTTTGGGTTTAGGGTTTAGTGTATAGGTTTTGAGGTATATGGCTTAGGGTTTAAGGTTTATGGTTTATAGTTTAAGGATTTGGGTTTTTGGGTTTAGGGTTTAGGGTTTAGGGTTTAGGGTTTAGGGTTTAGGGTTTATTGTTTAGGTTTTAAGGATTAGGGTGTTTTGGGTTTAGGGTTTTATTTTTAGGGTTTAAGGTTTCGGGTTTAGTGTTTAGGGTTTATGGTTTTGAGTTTTAGGTTTAGGCTTTGTGGATTTGGGTTTAGGGTTTAGGATTTGGGATTCACGGTTTAGGGTTTTGGGTTTAGTCTTCTGGGTTTAGGTTTTTGGGTTTAGGGATTAAGGTTTAAGGTTTAGGGTTTAGTGTTTAGAGTTTAGGGTTTAGGGTTTAGGGTTTAGGATTTAGGGTTGACAGATTAGGGTTTTAGGTTTAGGCTTTAGGCTTTTGGGCTTAGGGTTTAAGGATTAGTGTTTTGGGGTTTAGGGTTTTGGTTTTAAGATTTAGGGTCGGGTTTAGGGTTTAGGGTTTAGGGTTTAGTTTAGGTGTTGGGGTTTAGTTTTTGGGTTTACGTTTTTGTGTTTAATGTTTATGGTTTAGGTTTAGGGATTAGGGCTTAGGGTTTAGGGTTTATGGCTTAGTGTTGGGTTTAGGGTTTTGGGTTTAGGGTTTAGGGTTTGGGGTTAAGGGTTTGGGGTTTAGAATTTAGGGTTTAGGGTTTTGGGTTTTGGGTTTTGGGTTTTGGGTTTTGGGTTGAGGTTTTAGGGTTTAGGGATTTGGTTTGAGGGCTTAGGGTTTAGGGTTTAGGGTTTAGGGTTTAGGTTTTAGGGTTTAGGGTTTAGACTTTTGGGCTAAGGGTTTAAGGATTAGGGTTTTCTGGTTTAGGGTTTTTGTTTTAGGACTTAGGGTTTTGGGTTTTAGGGATCAACGTTTAGGGTTTAGGGTATATTGGGTACAGGGTCTCATCGTGACTCAATATCTAATCAACTGACTTGCTTAACAAATTTGTGCTCGAGCCAATGTCGTCTAACAATTAGTATCAGAGCAAAAGCCATAAGTTTGAGTTACTTACCAAACACTTGTAAGTTTGAGTTACTTAGCAAACAATGGAGAGATAATTGGAGTTAAACTATCATTGTCTCGTCGTGACTCTGTGACTAATCAACTGACTTGCTTAACAAATTAAAATATATTTGGCTGCCATTTTGGGAAGAAATTGGTTAGGAAGTTGACTTATATGCAGGAGGAGGATCAGCCACAGGAGGTGATGCTTAGTGAAGGAGCTTTAGTTGGGGAGGGAAGTTTGGAGGTTGATGTGGCTGCTAGGGTGGCTGCTGTACGATCTCAGGCAGGAGATACCATGAGTATTGCACACATGCTTTGGAGAGTGCTAATCCTATTTGGACTTCAAATTTGAATTTGAATTCAAATTCAATTTTGAGAAGGAAACCTAATGTTGTAGGGAAGGGAAAAAAGATTGTTGAAGAATTTGTGAGCATGAAGAGAGGGAGAAAGGTGGTGAAGGGGTCTAGTTCAGGTGGGACTGTTATGCAGTCAAACCCCTTCTCGATGTTGGAAGAGATAGAGATGAATTCTAATTCTGTAATTGCAAACAATTTGAATGCGATTGATGAGGTGGATACGTTGTTAGTAGAAGTTGAGATTGGAGAAGGGATCTTATCTGAGGTGGAAGTAGCGAATAGGGGGGCTGAGGATATTCCATGCATGAAAGAAGATTTACTTACCCACAAACAGCTTGTTCTTTGCTTGCAGTTAGAGGAGAATAAGTCAAAGAGAGAAAAATCAAGAGAATTGTTAGGGAAGGGCTCTAGTTCGGTTTTGACTATTGCTCACATGAATTGTGGAGATGGAATACGTGATGTAATCCCCATTTTGAAGGATTCCAGCAACCATATTGCAGACTTGGCTAAACCCGACAGGCATGAAGGTGGTAGAGACTATTCCTCTCCCTTGTTTGAGGCTGAAAAGGGTTCGGATGATGAGGTGGAGGGAGTAATGCTGGGTCTACCTACTGCTGATGTGGAATTTGTTGGGGAATATTCTGTGAATAAACCTCTATGCCATGAGGAGCTACATGCGTTGGATAACAGCTTGGAGAGCTCAAGAACCACCCTTTTATAGACCCGATTGTTGTTGTCCCTCCTCCATCTTCTTTGAGCATCGTTTTTAGCATGAAAAAAGGTATGGCCAATAACTCCAAGTCTTCTTTTTTACCTTCCAGAATGATTCAATCTTGTGAGAGGGTTGGAGTAAGGAAGTTGACTTTACAACCACAACTGGTAGAAGTGAACTCAAATATGAAGAAAGGTGTACAGGAGGCAAGATTTGTGAAGGGAACCAGTAGGGTTCAGGGAAATTCCTTAGAGAAAGTTAATAAATGAATTGTCTCCGTTGGAATGTAAGGAGGCTTAATGCTTCTGAAAAACAGAGGGAGGGGGGTAAGAATTTGATTGTTGAAAAAAATATTAAGTTGGGAATTCTGGTTGAAACAAAAGTGAAGGAAGAAAATATTATATCAGTGTTTTCTTCTTTGATGAGGGAATGGAAGTATATTCACAATTGTAAGGTAGGAGAGGCTACAGAATATGGGTGGGATGGGATGATGCCTGTTTTGATGTAGACTGTTTGAGTAGTATGTCACAATTCATCCATTTGGAAATAAAAATTAAAGGGTCGTCCATGGGGTTTTTCTGCACTGTAGTATGTCCCAAATAGTGTACAGGAAAGGGTAGAACTGTGGAGGGATGTTACAAGTTTGGCTCAAGGAATGGCGGCTCCTTGGGTCATATTGGGTGACTTTAATGTGGTTAGAGGCCAATATGAAAAGCATGTAGGGGAGGATGTTAGGCAAGGACCAGTGGAAGAATTTAATAACTGTTTATTTGACACTGAGCTTTTTGACTTGAAATGAAGAGGGAATTTCTTCACATGGAGTAATGGAAAGTCTGGCAGTAGTAGAGTGAGCTGTAAGTTGGATAGGATGTTGTGTAATAATGATTGGATTGAGAAGTATAAATTTTCAGAAGCTACATTCTTGTGTACTGGGATATCTGATCACTGCCCTATTATGTTAAACACCATGGAGGAAAAAAATTATGGATCGAAGCCTTTCATGTTTTTTGAAACCTGGATTGAGCATAAGGGGTCTAATGATACTATGAAAATGGGATGGGATATCCATCTAAAGAATCATTTGAACCCTATGCTCAGATTTGCTGCTAAATTGATGAATGTTAAAAAGGATTAAAAGGTTGGAATAAGGAGCAGTTTGGGGATGTTTTTACGGCAGTGAAAGAGGTTGAAAGTGTATTATCTGATGTCCAAGGTCAATTGAATTCCGATCATGGAAATGTGACCTTGGCATGTCAAGAGAAAGAGGCAAAAAGGAAATTATGGGAGGCTTTGAAGGTGGAGGAAAGCTTTCTTAAAGAAAAGTCTAGGATGAAGTGTTTGCAGTTAGGGGATGGTCAGAACAAATTCTTTCATAAGGCAATGAGGGGAAGACAACACAGAAATAAACATCCTTGAAATTAAGGAGAGAGATGGGGTAGTGGTTTAAGATCCTAGGCTGATAAAGAAGGAGGCTACAGAGTTTTATCAGAATTTGTTTGGGCTTGATCAGGTGGATGTGGGATTCTGTCCTAATGATATCACTTTGTGTGGTTCTCTTATAGTAGACCAGCAAGATATGTTAGGAAAATCTGTATCAAATGATGAGATAAAGAAGGTAGTGTTTGCAATGAAGAATGACAAGGCACCTGGTCTTGATGAGTTTAGGGCTAGCTTTTTTAAGCACTCTTGGGAGTTAGTAGGGGAGGAACTTAATTGCTATCAAGTGGTTTTTTAAGAACTCAATTATGCCATACTCTATTATGCTACTTTCATCAGTCTCATCCCTAAGGCAAGTCAGGTGGCTACAATTGCTGGTTATAGGACTATAGCATTGTGCAATCTCATTTATAAGATTATTACAAAAATAATTTCCATTAGATTGCAAGGAGTGATTGGGGGGCTGGTTAGTGAGAACCAATCAGCATTTATTAAAGGGTGGTCCATTGTAGATAATATTTTTATCTGTTCTGATATTATTAAAGGCATTTAACAAAGAAGAGCTCACCCTACTGCAGTGTTGAAGATTGACCTTCATAAAGAATCTGACTCACTGAGTAGGAAATTTCTCTTGGAGATTATGAGAAGGATGGGATTCCCTACATTGTTTATGGGGTGGATAATGTCACACCCCGTTCTCACAGAACCGGGCCAGTGACCGGATTAACACCGGTTAACCCAAACCTGCCAGGATCATCAGATACTGTATTCCACCACAGCATACACACAACTAATATAAACTCATCAGATCAGCGGAAGAGTAAGTTTTACCTGTGAATAATCCCATAATACTTGATACCCGGATTGTGATACAATAATTATATACATGTGGGCCCAAAGGCATGATATTTACACAATAAAAATAAAATTCAAATATCAAGTACATAAGGGAATCCACCAAAACAATCAGAGTACACAGCTCGGCTCGGTATCAAGGCTAGAGCTCAGCTCAGCATCAAAGGTTGAGCCCAGCTCGGCATCACATAGTAGAGCTCAACTCGGCCTCAGAAGTGGAGCTCAGCACGGCCTCAAAGGTGGAGCTCAGCTCGGCCTCAGAATTGCTGTCCCGCAGCACAGCTCTCGCACGAGCAGTCAGTGCCATGTTCTAACTCCTCAGGGGTCCACCAATCCTCTTTCGGAAACTCGACTGTGGGACCCACCCCATGCTCCTCAGATGTATGGCCTGCAAAATCATCTAAAAAGGGGTGTACACGTGGGATGAGCTCACTAGCTCAGTAAGTGGTAAGATGGACCACACAACAGTTCACACATCAAAACACATCATATGCACTACATGCCATGCTATACATTTTAAATCACATCCACCTAAGCAACATTACTAAGTCCTTGGTTTTAGTGCTACTACAACCACAGTGCGCGTATACTCCAGGTACGAGCCGCGAACTCCCTCCCGCGATACGTCTATAGGGCTGTCGGAGAAGGCCCACCGTGAGTACTCAGAAAAGTAAAGACAATGCTGTCTACCGGCTCTCAACAGAAATGTAAATGACTGAAAATAAAGGTGCTAACTCTAGCAATTTAAAAGCAATACGATTGGCCCTCTTGAATGTACCACTGGGGTTGCCGACTGTCCTACATGACCCGTCGGGCGTTATGTCTAACAGCCACAGTGACCCGACACCCACGACCACTGCTTCCCCCCAAATGATAACCCAACACCTTAACCCCTGTTGGGAAGGGTCGTAGCACGGGATGGTGAAAATCCTAATACCGCATGCTCCTATATGACATCAGTACGATTGCATAGTGCCTCCGTGTCCCATTCCACGGGCCACCAATGCACTCGTTTCCAAGCCGACTATGGCATCTAGTCTATCAATGTATCATGCACCATGATGTCCACATTCAGCATATAAACATCTCATTCAATTGGCATTTAGAAAGTAAACATAGCACATATGCATAACAATGTGAGGAATGACTAATCTACATAGCATATTCATGATGGCATGACTAGACTAGATATAATTAAATGAATGTCAAACAATGCCTTGAAACGAGGCCAAACGTCCTCTCCCCACTTACCTGTAGCGTACAAGGATTCCCGTTCGGTACGGGTGAGATCCGGTGCGAATCGGGTAGGATTTGGTGAACCTAACATAATTGAGCGGGGTTAGTACTTCACCATTTTGAAATCAAAATTAACATGATCCGATGAAAAAATCATGTTTAAAACGTTAAAAGAAGGTCGCACGTCCAATTTGGGTCCAATCGGACGTAAGAATCACCTTCGGGGCCACACGGGTGGGTCAGACAGGTGGGCAGTCTGGCCCACTGGTCCTACCCGCCGGTCCAAGGCCCGTCGGTAGGGCCTGCCGGTAGGGCCAGGGGCCCCTACTAGGACCGAAGGGTAGGGTGGCCAGCCGGTTGGCCCACCAGTTGGGCCCGCCGGTTGTGCCCTAAGGCCCCCCTGCCCTCTCAGGTGGGTGCCCACAGGCAAGTAGGGGCCCATCGGTTGCACCCACCGGTCTTGGCGGGAAAAACCCTGTTTCTTCCCAACTTCCTCCATTCTTTGGGGATTCAAATGGGGCTTTTCCCAACCCATTCTTCACACCTTCAAGGTCCTATAGGATGGTTCTAACCTAGATCTAGGTTAGATTCAAGTGATGGGAAACCATCTTACCTTCTTTGCTCAAGAACGACTTCAAACCCTCCAAATCACTTCAAACCCACAATGCTTCTTCCACCTTGTCAATACCTCTTCAAATCCTTCAAGATCAACACACAAATCATCTATTAAACCTTAGATTCATCATTTCAAAGGGGATTTACAAGATCTCAAGAAACCCTACTCGAATCAAGGGTTTAAAGCTTGGGTATGGTGAATGTTCAAAGAACTCGACTTGGCTTACCTCTAACTGTAGATCTAGAGTTGAAGATCACTCTTCCGGCGCCGGAATGGGAAGATCAAGCTTCGGCGCCGCTGAAATCCCTCTTTTCTTCCTCTTCCTTCTCTTCCTTTCTTCTTCCCTTTCTTTTTTCTCTCCTCTTTACTCTTCTCACCAACGTACAGGTGTCATAAATGAAAGAAAAGAAAATCATAAAGCTATATATATAATTCCTAGTTAAGTGAACAGTGCACACGGATGGGTCACTCAGGTGGGTGGGTGCTCCCACCTGTCCGGCCAAAACTTGGGATTTTGACGGGGTTCGGGCCTCGGCACGAACCCCACCCCTGGCATACGATGTAGCATACGTATATACCTTAAAATATGGCTATAATACTTGCTTTACCCGTACATGGCCTTATGGTAGGTGCATGTACACGGCTTGGGCACTCCCGTCTCTTCTGGCACTGGCTCGGACTTGTCGGGCCAGCCGATGTTTAAGGTCACCCTTGCCATCATAGCCCATAAGGATCCCGCTCTGATTCCCTCTGGCTCGGTCCCTACACGGTTAAACCGGTTCAACCGTGAAATCAGACCGGGTTTAAGAAGCAGGGTATTACAGATAAAGTCTTGTGTTTCTACTCCTACATTTTTTGTGCTAATTAATGGAACTCCGGTTGGATACTTCATGGGAGGAAGGGGGATCAGACAGGGGGATCCACTTTCACCTTACCTATTTACAATGGCAATGCAGGGGTTCTCTGGAGTTATGAGGAATTTTGTAGTGGATGGTAAAATCACTCTCCTTCTTATATACAGACCTGTGCAACTGTCCCATCTAATCTTTGTAGATGATCTCTTGATCTTTGTAAAGGCTGTTAGTGACTCAGTCACAGCTAGTTTGGGGGCTCTACCTGGGTTTGCAACCTTCTCTGGGTTGCATCTTAATAGGGCTAAGTCCTCTATTATTTTAGGGTGCCTTACCCAAACTACTAGTATGTAATTTTTGGAAATAAAGGGTTTTAAGGAAACCAGGCTGCCAATAAGGTATCTTAGGGTCCCTCTTGTTGCATGAAAGCTGACTTTAGGAGATTGCAATCTTATATTAGACCTGATCAGAAAGAAGCTTGAACGATGGAAAGCTAGATTTCTCTCCTATGTTGGAAGGCTGCAGTTGATCATATTAGTTCTTCAAGGATGCTATATGTATTGGTTAGGTATTTTTTCCCTTTTAAGTAATCTTATAGCAAAGGTGGAGTCTATTTTCTCAAAATTTCTATGGTCTGACCCCTCTTTGAAGAGGAAGTTGCATCATATTTTCTGGGAGGCTGTATGCAAATCTAAGGAGGAAGTGGAGTTAGGGCTGGAAAGAGTGAAGGAGATGAATGTGGTTGGTATTTTGCAACAAATTTGGTAGATTGCATCACATAAGAATAGCATATGGGTGAAATGGATCTACAAGAGGTTTCTGAAGAAGGATACCATTTGGATTGTGAAAGCAACTAGTGAGGCTTCTTGGGTATGGAGGAAGATTCTCAAGTATAGGGATAAAGTGGAGGATGTTATTATGCATATAGTGGGAAATGGAAGATCAACTAAGTTATGGCAGGATAATTGGCATCCAAGGGGTCTCCTTATCAAAAGATTTGGTGAAAGAATAAGGTATGATTTTGGTTTACCTAATCTTACTACAGTAGATGAAATTTTAAGATATGGAGAATGGCTCCCTACTCTTGCTACAACATTAGATCTTAGAGAAGCTTGGGAATGCCTTCAATCTATCCCTAGACTTCACTATGAGGAAGATGACTTAGTGGTGTGGAAGGGAGATCTCACAGGAGTATTTACAACCAAATCAGCATGGGAGATAGTGAGAAAAAAGGAGAGAAAGATTGCTTCCAAGAAAGTTGTGTGGTTTTAAGGTAATATCCCAAGGCATTCATTTACAACATGGAGGTGTCTAGTTGATTCTCTATCAAGTAAGGATCAGCTCATCAAGAGAAGGATTATTATTAATCCTCAATGCATTTTCTGTTGGGTAGGTATGGAAAGTAGAAATCATTTATTTTTTAACTGGCCATTTACATGTGCTATATGGGGGCAGGTTGCATTACTTTGCAATCAAAAGGTAAAAATTTCTGATAATGTTATGGAGATTGCAGTGTGGTCAAAAATGAGTTTCATGATGGTGATCCGTTAAGAGTTGTGGGGAAGTTAGCTTTCTGTGCCACTGTACAACACATATGGCAAGAACGAAACTTTAGAATTTTCATATCCAAAATCCGAAATAGATTACAGATTGTGGAAGCTATAATTTTAGAAGTTAAAGTAAAGTGTTCAATTTTGAATTTTATTGCTGCATGCAACTCTAGAAACCAGTAATTAGTACCAAGTTGGGGAATCAAAGACATTTGGAAAGTAGTGATCCCTAGAGTTTGTTCCTGGTTTCAGCCACTAGAGGATATGGTTGCTTTACATTGTGATGGTTCTCTAACACATGATAAAGCATCATATGGAGGAATTATCAGTGATAGGAGGAGGTGCCACTTGTTGCTTTTACTGGTTTGGGAGAAGGTTCAAATGTCTTGGGACTAGAATTATTTTCTATTCTCAGAGGACTTATCTTTGGTGTGGAAAGGAATATCATAGGAGTGACTATTCGGTCAGACTCCAAAGTGGCTATAGGCATTCTAAATGGTGTGGTTGAAGGAACTTGGAATATCAAAGTCCTTAAAAGTATGATCCAGATTACTTCGAGGTCAGTACTAAGGAAGGAGTTCAAGCATGTATGGAGAGAGGTGAATAGGCCAGCTGATTTTTTGGAAGCTTTTGCAGTTACCTAGGATGAGATTATTATTCAACTTGAGGACTTCCCAAATGAGTTGAATAGTTTAGTGAAGGTTGATGCTGAGTTTAAGATCTATTATAGAATTTAATTTTATTTCAGTTTTTACCTCTTATAATGCAGGGCCTGTCCTGCTTGGTTTCTAGGGGATAGTTTTCCTTTCTTCTGGTCGGCCCAGAAAAGGAGATCGAGGCTGCCTACTTTGTATATTTTTCCCCTTTTAATACATACACATTAATTATTAAAAAAATTAAAATATATTCAGTATTAGAGCAAACATCGACTAACAATTATCATCAGATTCAAAGCCATAAGTTTGAGTCACTTAGCAAACTCTACAGATTATTGGACTTTGACTATCATTAGCTCATCATACCTCTATTACTAATAAACTGACTTGCTTAACCAATTAAAGTATATTTGGTTTCAGAGCAAATGCCGACGAACAATTAGTATCAGGGTAAAAGCCATAAGTTTGAGTTACTTAGCAGGCACTAGATTATTGGACTTAGACTATCATTGTCTCGTCGTGATTCTCTGACTAGTCAAGTGACTTGCTTAAGAAACTAAAGTACATTTGGTATCAGAGTAAAATTGTGAGACTAACAATTCGTTTCAAAGCCAAAACCATAAATTTGAGTTACTTACCAAACAATGGAGATAAGTGGACTTAAACTATCATTGTCTCTTCGTGACTCTATGACTAATTAACTTACTTGCTTAACAAATTAAAGTATATTTGATATCAGAACATACGTCGATTAACAATTAGTATCAAGTCTATAACTATAAGTTTGAGTTACTTAGCAAACTTTGGAGATTATTGGACTTTGACTGCCATTATCTTGTCATACCTCTATTACTAGTAAACTGACTTTCTTAACCAATTAAAGTATTTTTGGTATTAGAGTAAACGCCGACTAACAATTAGTATCGGAGCCAAAGCCATAAGTTACAAGTACTTAGCAAACATTAAAGATTATCGAACTTAGACTATCATTGTCTTGTCATGACTCTATGACTTATAAATTGACTTGCTTAACAAATTAAAGTATATTTGGGATCAGTGCAAACACTGACTAACAATTAGTACCTGAGGGAAAGCCATAAGTTTGAGTTACTTAACAAACACAGGAGATTATCGGACTTAGACTGTCATTCTCTCATCGTGACTCTCTGAGTAATCAAGTGACTTGCTTAACAATTTAAAGTACATTTTATATAAAAAAAATCGTAGGAGTAACAATTGGTATCAAAGGATAAGCCATAAGTTTTATTTACTTAGAAAACAATGGAGATTATTGGACTTAGACCGTCATTGTCTCGTCGTGAGCCTATAAATAATCAAATAACTTGCTTAAGAAATTAAAGTACAATTGATATCATTGAAAAAATCGTAAGACTAACAATTGTTATCAGAGTCAAAGCTATAAGTTTGAGTTACGTAGCAAACAATGGAGATATTTGAAGTTCAACTATCATTGTTTCGTCGTAATGCTATAAATAATAATCTGACTTGCTTAACAAATTAAAGTATATTTGGTATCAGAGCAAACGCCAACCAATAATTAGTATCAGATCCAAAGCCATAAGTTTGAGTCACTTAGCAAACTATGGAAATTATTTGAATTTGAATATCTTTGTCTCATCATACCTCTATTACTAATAAACTGACTTGCTTAACTGACTAAAGTATATTTTGTATCAGAACAAACACCGACGAACAATTAGTATCAGAGGCAAAGCCATAACTTTTTACTTAGCAAACACTATATAGATTATTGGACTTAGACTGTCTTTGTCTCGTTGTGACTCTCTGACTAATCAACGAACTTGCTTACCAAATTAAAGTAAATTTAGTATCAGAGCCAAAGACATAAGTTTAAGTTACATAGAAAATAATGGAGATAATTGGAGTTAGACCATCATTTTTTGGTTTAGGTTTCAGGATTTAGTGTTTGGGGTATAGTGTTTAGTGTTTAAGGTTTACAGTTTAGGGTTTAGGGTTTAGGGTTTAGGGTTTAATGTAGAGGCTTTAAGGATTAGGGTTTAGTGTTTAGGGTTTAGGGTTTAGGGATTAGGGATTAGAGATTAGGATTTGGGGTTTAGGTTTAGGGTTTATAGTTTGGGGTTTAGGATTTAGAGTTTAGGTGTAGGGTTTATGGTTTATGGTTTATGGTTTAGGGTTTATGGTTTGGGGTTTAGGATTTAGGTTTAGGGTTTAGGGTTTAGGGTTTAGGGTTTGGGGTTTAGGGCTAAGGGTTTGGGATTAATTCTCTAATGAAGAAGAAGGAATGAAGGAAAGTATGAAAGAAAAGGATAACCTTTGGTTTTCTTTTCTTTTATATTTCTCTGTACTTTTTCATTCCTTCACATCCTTGTGACAAAAAGGATTACAAGAAAAAAAAAAAAGAGCAAAAGATTGGGACCTAAAATACCGCTACGGTTGTTGTAAAAAACTGATTACTTTGAGAATATGGTGGTTGCATCTTCTAGAAAGGAGGAGAACCAAGCGGTTGCACCAAGAGTCTATTGGAGAGCAAATCGAAGTCGTCCATGCAGTTTTGAGCTGTTTGGAAAGGCTACAACTTTGGAGGAGCTGGTACTTTTCGAGTTTAATGACAGTTGTTCCACAATCGAAGACTATTCGAATTTGGAAGAGTTGGTTCCGAGTTTTGATGACAGTTTTTCTGAAACCGAAGCCGAATAAAGTCGTGCAAGAACTCCCTTGTATGCAAAGGATGATTTAAATAATATGAAGAGATACATTTCTCTATCCTTTCTTTTGTCCTTTTCTTTCTCTCCCACTTTATTCTCTATCTTTCCCTTATTCTCTCATCCTATTCCCCTCTGTGAAAAGGAAAAAAGAAAAAGACAAAATGGGAATTTTACCTTTTTTATTTTTGTCTTTATCTTCCTCTCCTTCCTCTTTCCTACTTTTTTTTTCTCTTTCTTTCCCTCTTTTGTCGTCCTATTCCCCTCCTTGTGTGAAATTGAAAAAAAAAAAACAAAAGAAAACAAAAACAAAAAAACAAAAAAACAAAAAGACAGAAAAGACGAAGAGGCTATTTTACCTTTTCCTCTCCTTTCTTTTCTCCTTTTTTTTCTCCCTTTCCCTTTTTTCTCTCTCTTATTTGTTTGCAACAAAGATGGCAAACCCAACAAAAAAAAAGAAAGGGGCAGAAAACGAGGAAGCCAGAAAACAATTTGAAAAAGAAGTGGAGGCTTAAAATCGATTTTAACTGATGGTTCTATGAGATGGAACGGGCATCGAATCAACTTAGTCCCATAATTTCATAGTGAATTTGGATCAAATTTGATTTCGTAAAAGGGTACAGTGACCGATATTGATCAAGGCTACAATGATCAACATCGGTCAAGATTAATGTGGTTGACATACACAATCAAGATATAATGCGTCACAATTGAAATGGTCAAATAGTGCGATATGTTTGCTTCGACCAGTTCTTTATCAAAAGAGGTGCTATATGACCGAAGAATCAAAACATGTCTACAAATATCCCTATGAACTTTGTGCTAATAACACCATTCACAGGGATTTGGGGGGCAATTGTTGGTACCCAATTTTAGCAAATCTGGCCTACAAGACAATCATTGTGTTAAGGAGATTACCGGTAACCAAATTGGACAAAAATGACAAAAGGAGTTGATCGTCCAGAATAACCATCAGGTGATCGAGTAGACTGACAAGGTACGATCAAATAACTGATCATGAAATTTTACGGTCGGTTGACTAATTTTGGTTTTTACGATCAGATTAACCAATTGTCAATCAACATGATTCATACAACTGTGGTTTAGTTCCAGGGAAGGTACAAACACATGACTTGAGTGGTTAAGGCAGTTACAACCAATCAAGGGAGTGTGATTGCAATAACTACCCCACTAAGAATGTGACATAGGGGTTCCTACAGTTACGAAACTACCAAAAGAGCAGTATCTTTCAAATAAACCTATAAAAAGTGCTTCAATGAAAGAAGAAGGGATCTCCAACCGATATAACAAACTACAATGCATCAACTATCTTTTCATTTTAAGTAGAATAGTTTCAGTCCGTACCTTTTACATTTTCTTAGATTAGTTTTACTTTGTACTTTTCTCAACAGATCAGTTCTGTCACTCAGCCAAGACCATGATGGCCCACGCTTCATCATGACTATCTCAAAGAATATGATGGCTCAAGTTTCGTCATGGTCTTCCTTAGTTTACTTTCAAGGCCGTCCTTTGTTTTGCCATGAGTGATAAAATGTATTGTGTGCTTCTTGGACCAATTTTAATGGAAAGAGTTCCGCTTCTATCTATTTTTCAAGAGGTTGCTTTTCACTTTTAAGTCCTTGGCAAGATTGTGGGATGGAAAGATCTCATTTTCTATTGACCATCTCAGAGTAGTTGGAAAGTTAGCTTTTTGTGCCACAGTACAACACATATGGTAGGAAAGGAATTTTAGAAATTTCATATCGAAAATCTGAACTACTCTATAGATTATGGAAGCAGAAGTGAAACTGAAATGCTTAACTATGAATTTTATGGTTGAATGCAACCTTAGGAATCAGTTCTTAGTAAAAGTTGGGAAATCACTGTCACTTGGCAAACAGTGATTCCTAAAGCTTGTTCCTGTTTCCAGCCACCGGAGAGCATGGTAGTATTGCATTGTGATGGGGCCTTTACACATGATAGAGCATCCTATGGAGGGCTGATCAGAGATAGAATGGGGAAGGCTGTGGTAGTTACGTGGGAATGGGAGATATTACAAGTATATTGTGGCTGGAATTACAGACTATTCTCAGAGGAATAAATATTTGTGTGGGAAGGAATATCATGGAGATATCAATTAGATCAGATTCTAAATTGGCCATTGATATGTTAAATGGTGTAGTAGAAGGGCCTTGGCAAACCAAAGTCATTAAAAGTGAAATCCTAAATATCTCAAAATCTTTAGAAATGAAGAAATTCAAGCATGTTTGAAAGGAGATAAGTAAACCAACTAATTTTATGGCCTCTTACACAACTGGTTAGGGAGACTATTATTCAGGCTCAAGAATTTCCAGATGTGTTGAATAGTTTTTTTTTTTTTTTTATCGGTAGGGAAGGAAGTAGGTAGTAGCTAAGAGACTCGAACTCGAGATCTCCTAGTGAGCATGGGTTTTTTGCACACCACCACTCACCAACTGTGTTAGGCAGTTGTTGTTAGCTGAATAGTTTAGTTAGAGAAGATTCTGAATTTAAGATCTATTATAGATTGTAATGTTGTTCTTTTTGAGTTCCATTTATAATGCATAGACTATCCTGTCCATAAAAGGAAAATAAGGCCGCCTTACTTTATATATTCTTTCTTTACTTAATACATTCACATCACTTAAAAAAAAAAAAAAAAAAAAAAAAAAAAAAAAAAAAAAACACTAAACCATATACCCTAAACCTTATACCCTAATCCCTAATCCCTAATCCCTAATCCCTATACTAAAAACCCTTATCTCTAAACTCTAAACCTTAAACCCTAAACCCCAAAAATTCTAAACCAAAAAGTCTAAACCCAAAACCCAAAACCCTAAACCCTAAACCATTAACCCAAAACCCTAAACCGCAAACCCAAATCCCTAAAGCCTAAACCACAAACCCCAAACCCCAAACCCCAAACCCTAAACCCTAAAACGTAAACCCTAAACCTTAATCCATAAAACAAAAACCTTAACACTAAAGCCTAAAGCCTAAACCATAAACCCTACACCCTAATCCAAAAATCTTAAACCGTATGCCCTACACCCTATACTCTAAATCCTAAACCCTAAGACCCTAATCCCCTAAACCCAAAAACCCCAATCCTTAAACCATAAGCCCAAAACCATAAACCTTAAACCATAAACCATAAACCCTGAACCCTAAACCCTAAATACTAAACTCTAAACCCTAAATACTAAACCCTAAATCTTATAACCCAAACCATAAACCCTAGACCCTAAACCCTAAATCCTAAACCCAAAACCCTAAACCCTAAATCCTAAACCCCAAATCCTTAACCTTAAACCCTGAACCCTAAACCCCAAACCCTAAGCCCTAAACCCCAAACCCCAAACCCCAAACCCCAAACCTTAAACCCTAAACCATAACCTCTAATCCCTAAACCCTAAAACCCTAGTGCACAAACTCTAAACCCAAAAACCTAAACCCTAAATCCTAATCCCTAAAAACTGGCATGCCTTCGCCTATTTGCAGGATTTAATGCCCCCTGGTTGAACACCTACACTGCCCTTGGAGGGCATTTCTTCTTCCTCGAATTAATATAAGTTTGCTTTTTGGTGTCCCACCGGGCATGCCAAAAAGGAGTTGGCAGCAAATCTGTACAGTAGAAAAGTGATAAATGCACAGGCATGCCAGAGTCGTACAGACTTGAGAGAACGATCAATAGATTATTGGCTGACTTCTAACCAGGGCGAAAATGAGGTCTTTCCATGCCTCAACGCTCTAAAGACTTAAAAGTGAAAAGCAAATTCTTGAAAAATAGACAAAAGAGGAACTCCTTTCATTAAAATTGGTCCAAGAAGAACACAATACCTTACATCACTCATGGAAAAATAAGGGGCTGCCATGAAAGTAAACTGAGGAAGACCATGACAAAACACCGGCCATCATGCTTTTGAGACAGTCATGACAAAGCACGGGACTTAATGGTCTTTGCTAAGCAACATAACTGATGAGTGCCTAGTGTACTGATGAACATATTTATGTGTGAAATCTTAAGTTATAAAGCAAGCATTTTTACATACTTAGAATGGTGCTACCTTAGGTTTTCCTTTATTTTTATAAGTTTTGTATTTAAAAGGCCTTAGGGACTAACGGGCGTCATATTTCCAATTTTACACATAAAGAGGTTTTGTTTCTTTTTATAGCTACGAAGAGGATGAAATTCTAAGCAAGATGGACATGTCGCATTAAAAGTATGCATTTGTTTTGGCATCCGTACACGTGATTATTCTTTTCGAGCCAGAAAAATATAATGGACCAGAATAGAACTAAGATGCAGGCCCGGCCCTTTTGCAGTTGTCCCAAGGGTATAAGAGACATTCCAAGATGCCAACAAAGATGGAGGGATCTACACACTTGGGTGCTACACTCTCTTTCCTCCCCTTGTGCATTGAAGACTTTCTCTCTCCTAATTTTTTGGAGATTTGTTGAAGATCTCCTACCTTTTAGTTACTTAAAGACCGAGGGCATGGATGAAATTTCCAATTAAAATAGAAGATTGTCCAAAATGATCAAAGGAAGAAGAGCAAGTTGGCCAAGTGAGGTTTTGCGCAAGTTTAAGGAAAAAAAAAGAGAAAAAATAGGGAAAAAAAAGAAGGAAAATCGTGGGAGATCTCCTCTCTCATTTTCTCTCTTCTCTCCTACCCTCCACCTCATCACCAAGGATCTCAAAAAAATCCCACTTTTTAGGAAATTAAAATTCCCCTATTCCCTATAAAAAAGAGTCGGCCAAGGGAGGGAAGGGCATCCTCCTTTAGTCCTTCTCTAGTTCTTTTCTTTTTTATTTTTAGTTGTGCTCTTTCTTTAGTTCTAGTTCTTACTTTTTGCTTCAAACACTTTTGTAATTGATTTTATTTCACTGATGCAATGTCTTTTATTTTTACTGTTTTTATGCTATTTAAGTTATTCAAGTTGTAATTTAATTTTCTAGTTCAAAGATTAGATCTAGGTGACAAGAACCAAGCTTTGGAGCATCTCTGTTCAAGTACAAGTTCTCTTCAAGATTTGTTTTCTCCAGGCCTAGCAATTTTAGATTTGGTTTATTTCAGATATGATTTTTAGGGCTGATAGTATCTCAAATCAACCAAGTTTTAATTCAAGAGTTGAAGTTTAGATAGATAGGCTTCTACATTAGTCTTCTCACCCCCTTCTCATTCCCTCTTCTTGTTACCCATCATTCTTAATTTAGGATTTTATTTTTCTGTTTTACTTTGATGTTTTCCCTTTCCCCCAAGGTCCTTGGCTAGACAATGTTTTAGCTTTGCCTCTCTCTAGCCATGGAACCATCCTTTTACTTTATTATATATTGCATCCCTTTCCCCTTTCCCCTTTCCCCTTTCCCCTTTCCCCTTTCCCTAAAGCTACGTTAAAAAACCCTTGTAAGAGTAGTCTCTGGTCAAGTAGAGAATCTTGTACTATTAGGGGTGCATCCCTCATGCTAAGTAGAGATACCTACTTGTGTGTCTCTCTTGCTTTATTCCTGTTTTATTTTATTTCAGCCATTTTTTTTTTACTTTTTCTTTGTTGCTTTTTATTTATTTGCTTTGAGTATTTAAATTCCTAGATGATGAATGGTTAGGGTTAGATGTGAATGGTTAGATTTTTAATTTCAATTGCAATTCTAATTTTCCTAGTTGTGTTGATTAGGAAGTTCTTTTAGATGCATGTGTTTTAGGGTGGTAGTTAAAAATATATCACAATCATCAAACCGTACACTTTTGCGTTACGAGAAGAAGCTAAAAATAAAGTGACTACCTCCTTGTGATCGTCCCATAGCTATGATGGTCCGTACGCTTGTGGTTACTTTTAAATCTCAAATAGGCTTTTGGCACCATTGCCGAGGAGACAGTTCCAAGTTATTTTTTACTTTCTTTTGGTAAATCAAAGTACTTTATTTTCTTTTTCTTTCATTAATTATTGAATTCCTAAGAAGAACAACTTTCCATTATAGTTGTATCGATGGAGGTCGCCAAGCCTTACAAAATGGTAAATACAGGTTTTGCCCTGTAGTAGTACCTCAAGAATTGAGCAACCCCGAATCCCTGCCGGTAAGCTCACTAAAAGAAAAAAAAAATCAAAAAATCAAAAAAAAAAAATTCCATTCTTTTGTGCATGTGGTAGTCTTATTCTAGCCATAGGTAGTGTTCTGTTGCATGAGTGTTGGGTGGGTATGTAATACTGTGAATCGGTTAGAAAGAAAAAATCCAATAAGTAGGGACCCTATACGTATACTCTCATTAATACCTTTCATTATAAGAGACTAAGCTACCCTGCTAGAATAGGAAAACCTAGACTAACAACAAAACCTTCCACCACAACCTCCTCCTCCTACTTTGAAAGATAGGTTCTACCTTGCTAGAGTACCCCAACCTTCCTGCATAGTTCTACCATAAGCCTAGTACAATAATTATGAGCTCAAATCTCAATTCATCACTATGTTACCCCATTTTTATGGGCTGACCTCTAAGGATGCATACCTATTCCTCAGGGAATTTGAAGAGGCTTGTGTTTTGAGATTCAATAGCTTTCTGATGATGCTGTTAAGCTTAGGTTTATCACTTTTGCATTGAAAGACCAAGCTAAGAAGTGGTTGTATGGGTTACCCACAAATTACATAACCACATGGGAATTATTCAAAATTGTCTTCCTCAAGAAGTTTTTCCCAACTCACAAGTTTAATAAGCTTAGAAGTGATATCCTCCAGTTTAGGTAAAAGCATAGTGAGTCCTTTTCTAAACTTACGGAAAGATTCAAGGATCTACTCCAGAAATATCCTCACCATGGCCTAAACTTATGACATTTATGCCAAATAATTTATTACATATCTATATGAAACATTTGCTTACAAGCATATGCCTTTTGGGCTTTGCAATGCCCCTGCTACGTTCCAACAATGCATGATGAGCATCATTTTTATCATGATCGAAACATTCTTGAAAGTATTTATGGAGGAATTTTTTATTCATGAGAATTCCTATTTCTGAGTGTTTTCACCATCTTTCCCTAATTCTGAAAAGGTGCATATCTAAGGGCCCGTTTGATAACGTTTCTACCGTTTCTGTTTCAAGAAATGGCAAAAACATAATTTTTTCTTTCTAGAAATAGAAATAGAATTGAAGATGTTTGATAAGTTATGTTTTTAGGACTCAATAGTAACCAGCAAAAGAGTGGCCATGGATCATTTCCAAAAATGACTTTACTTGTTTCGCCTGGATCATTTCTTGAACCATAAATAGGTAGAAATTTTAATTTCTATTTCTGAAAACAAGTGAAATGAAACAATTTTACCAAACATTTTTTGTTCCGTTTCTACCATTTCTAGACAAAGAAACAGTAGAAATGCGTTTCTTGAAACGTTATCAAACGAGCCCTAAGGATTTGGTTTTGAATTGGGAAAAATGTCATTTTATGGTTAAATCTAGTATTGTTTTCGACCATGTACTATCCAAGGAGGGAATTAAAGTAGATAAAGCCAAAGTGGATTTAATTGATAATTTATTACATCCTTAATCTATTAAGGACATCTGGTCTCTCGGCCAAGCTAGCTTCTATAGAAGGTTTATTAAAAACTTTAGTTAGCTAGCCCGACCTCTCACTACACTACTAACCAACGATCAAACTTTTAAGTTTTCTAAAGGGTGCCTAGAATCCTTCAAGCAACTTAAGAAGGAGTTGACCAATACACCCATTGTTTAATCACCTGTTTGGACTGAACCTTTTGAATTGATGTGTGTTGCTTTAGATTTAGCCATAGGAGCTATTTTGGATCAAAGGTTTAATAAGCTGCCAACTATCATTTACTATGCTAGTAGGACCCTAAATGATGGACAACTCAACTATACAACCACTGAAAAAGAATTCTTAGTTGTTGTGTTTGCGCTAAAAAAGTTTCAATCTTACTTGGTTCACATGTGGTGGTGTATATTCCGCTCTTAGATACCTTGTTCAGAAGAAGGATTCCGAAGCCCATCTTATTAGGTGGGTTTTACTTTTACAAGAGTTTGATTTGAGAATTTGGGATAAGAAAGGAATTAAAAACCTAGTTGTAAACCATTTATCCTGACTTCCCAATTCCTTGATTGTCGATTCTCCATTCAACGAGAATTTTCTTGATGAACAGTTACTGACAGTGGGTGAACCATGGTTTGCTAACATTATCAATTTTTTAGTTTCGGGTGTGACTCCGGATCACTAGTCCACAGATAGGTATCGTTTCTTTCACAAGTTAAACATTTCTTTTGGGACAATCCTTATCTTTTTAATGTTTATCCTGACCAAATTATCCGACGGTATGTGCCAGATCATGAACAGCACTCAATTTTATCTTTTTACCATGATCATGCATGTGGTGGACATTTTGGCCTTAAGAAGACTACCGTAAAGGTTCTTCAATATAGATTTTTTTGGCCCACTCTTTTTCGTGATGCTTTTAATTTTTACAAGGCTTGTCCTGGCTGCTAGTCTTTTTCCCATATCAATAAGGGGAACATGATGTCTCTCAAGCCTATTTTAGTAGTTGAAATCTTTGATGTGTGGGGCATCGATTTCTTGGGACCATTCCCTAACTCTTTCAAGAATTTGAATATACTTTGGCCACTGATTATGTTTCTAAATAGATAGAGGCCATACCTTATAAATCTAGTGACCACAAAGTGGCGTCAAGTTTCTCAAAGAGAACATTTTTTTTTCACTTTGATACACCATGTGCTATAATTAGTGATAGGAGTACTCATTTTTGTAATCGGCCTTTTGAGGCCTTGATGAAAAAGTATGGGATCACCCATAAGTTAGCTACCCCTTATCACCCCCAAACTAGTGGCCAAGTGGAGGTGTCTAATAGATAAATCAAACAAATCCTGGAGGAAACTGTTAATCCCAACTGTAAAGATTGGTCCTTTAGGCTCAATGATGCCTTGTGAGCCCATCAAACTGCATTCAAGATTGACCTTGGTCAATCTCCCTATCATTTGGTGTATGGAAAAGCCTGTCACTTAGCAGTTGAGTTGGAGCATAAGGATTTTTGGGCCATCAAGAAGCTCATTTTTTATTTGTCTGATGTAGGTATTTATCGTAAGCTCCAACTATCTGAGTTGGAGGAACTTAGCAATGATGCCTATGAATGTTCTAGGATTTACAAGGAAAAGACCAAAGCCTTCCATGATAAGTACATTTTGCGTAAATCTTTTACAATTGTGATAAGGTCTTATTGTACAACTCTCAATTACATCTTTTCCCTGGTAAGCTTAGATCCCGATGGGATGACCCTTTTATTGTACATAATGTATATCCCTATGGGGCTGTAGAGATTTTGAATCCAGGAACAAGGTTATTCGAAGGTTAATGGTCAGTGTTTAAAACCATTCCTTGAGCTTTCCACTGCTGCTAGTAAAGAAGTCATGGATCTCCATGAACCTCTTTATACAAATGACTAACTTTTATCAGGTATGACCCCCTTGCATTGTGTTTGCTTTTATTTTTTTTTTTCCATCTATTGAGGACATTGCATGACTTAAGTGTGGGGGAGGCAAACCAGTTTCTTTTTGCCTTTTGTTTTTTTTTTCCCCTTTGTTTGAGTTTGTTTTTCTTTTTTGTTTTTTAACTTGGTAAGGATATAAGTCCTACTTTGGCTTTTGGCTAATGATCATACTGATGAGCACATTTATGTGTCAAATCTAGGGTAGAAAATATACATTTTATATATTTATAATGGAGCTACCTTGGGTTTTACTCTCTTTTTGTAGGTTTTATATTTTTAAAGTCTTAAGGACTATCGGGTGCTATATCTCCAATTTTGCATATAAAGAGGTCCTGTTTCTTTTCATGGCTATGAAGAGGATGAAATTTTGAGTAAGATGGATATGTTCAATTAAAAGTACACATCCATTTGGTCACCCATATAAGTGATTATTCTTTTAAGGTAAAAAAAAGAATAATGGATCAGAACTTAACCAAGATGCAGAATCAGCCCATCTGCAGTTGTCCTTGGGGTAGAAGGAATATTTTAAATGCCAACAAGGATCAATGACCACACCCTTAAGTGATTAAAGATTTTCTTTTGATAAAAACAACTACTGAGCATAGTTGGTGAGTTGTGGTGTGCAAAATCCCTTGCTCATTAGGAGGTCTCAAATTTGAACCTCTTGACTGCCATTTTTTTGGAGTTTTTTTTGAAAAATTTTCTCTCTCCTACTCACCACAATCGATTTAAGAAAAAAATAGAGGTCGGCCAAGGAGAGCTGTGCGGAAGTTTGAAGAGAGAAAAAAAGGAGAAAAGGGAGAAAAATAGGAAAAAATAGAAAAATAATATTAAAATTGTAGGAGATCTCCTCTCCTACAATTCTCTCTCTCTCTTATCTCTCCTCCACCTCATCACAAAAATTTATCCAAGAGATTGTGCATAAAAGAGAAGAAAAAAAAATAGGAAAATAGGTAAGAAATAAGAAAAATCCCCTACTTCCTATTTTCTCTCCTCCTCTCTTCTCCTCCACCACATCAAAATCGTCCAAGGGGATCAACCCTTAGATGTCTTCCTCTCTCTCCTATTCCCTATATAATGAAGTCTACAAAACCCTAAAGGGTTGTCCTTCCCTTCCCTTGCTCTCCTTTTTCACTAATTTTTAGTTGTGCTCTCTTTCTAGTTCTAGTTCTAGTTCTTCTAAGTTTTTCTTACTTTAAACACTTTTGTAATTGATTTTTATTTAATGAATGCAATGTTTTATATTTATTTCTTTATGGTTCATGTTATTCAAGTTATTTAAAAGTGTAATAATTTTAATTTCTAGGTCTAGGCTTAGTTCTAGGTGACAAGAACAAGTTGTGGAGCATGTCTTTCAAATTCATTTTTTCTCTTCTGATTTGTCTTCTCTGATACTAGCAATTTTAGATTTGGTTTATTTCAGATCTGGTTTTTAGTACTGGTAGTATTTCAAATCTCAATCAAGTTTTTAAGTTCAAGTATTGAAGTTCAAGTAAGTAGGCTTCTACAATAGTCTTCTCACCCCATCTTATTCCTTCTTTTTTCCACCCTTTCATTCTTAAATTAAGTTTTAAATTTTCAGTTTTATATTATTGCTCTCCCTTTCCCCCAAGGTCCATGGATAGATTATGTGGTGGCTTTGTCCCTCTCTAGCTATGGTACCATCATTTTATTTTGATTATTTATATTGCATCCCTTCCCTTAAAGCCAAGTAGAAAATCCCTTGTAAGAGTACTCTCTGGTCAAGTAGGGAAACTCGTATTATTTATAGTGCATCCCTCGAGCTAAGTAGAGATACCTACTTGTGTGACTCTCTAGCTTTTCTCTCTTTTTATTTTATTTATTTACTTTTTATTTTAGCACTTTTACTTTCATTTATTTTCTTTTTAATTGCATGATTTGAGTATTTAAATTCCTAGATCTGAATGGTTAGGTCGTTCAATTTTCATTGCAATTTTAATTCTAATTTTCCCAGATGTGTTGGTTAGGACGTTTGTAGATGCATTTATGTTAGGATGGCAGTTAGAAGTAGATCACCATAATCAATTGTTACACTATTGCGTCACTAGAAGAAGCTTAAAATAAAGTGGCTGCTCTCCTTGTGTTCGACTTGTTAGCTACACTGATCCATATGCTTGCGGTTACTTTTAAAATTCAAACAATACCACTCAGTTGCTTGATGTACGAAAGTAAGAGTTTTGATTAAGGTACCCATCTTGAACACATAAAAACCCTGTTGAGAAAAAGAAACAAGCTTGTGTCTTGAGGTGGGAACTCTCTTTTGAAAAATAAGAAATCCTTGTTTTAGGGTTTTAGACCATATGTAAGTCTATGGGGTTCCTGTACTCTTGATTTGGAGTTGAAACCTTCTGTTTAGATTGGAATGAATTAACAAATACACAATTTTAAATGAAGTGTGGAAAGTGATATAAATGAAAACTAAGAGTTTATTTCTTTAGAACTAGATAAGGCATTGTGCTTCAGAAAGCATGGTGCCTTGATCGAAACTCTTAGGGAAGAAATTTTTGAAAGAACTCTAGCATCATTGTCTATGTGGGCATATGCAAAAAAATGAAGTTGTATAGTAACTTGGGTGTCTAGTGTTTGCTGCACCATGTCATTCAAACCAATAGTAGTGGAGTAGGATAGAGTTTATTATAAAAAAAAAAAAAAAAAAAAAAAAAAAAAAAAACCACATAGTAGGAAAGTGTGTACAAATGTCATCAATGCCTTGGTAAAATGTTTAGTAAAAAACACTCCAATGCCTTAGTTCTTAGTTCCCTATTACTTCACAAGTGATCTTGCCTTGAGATAAAGATGTTTTGAAAGAGATAAGGTGAGATCCGAATTAAGAAATATTCTGGTGTCTGAAATTGATATGGGGTAATAAAAATTCAGTGTGGGGGTCCCTAGATCAGGTGTAAGAGAAATTATCTTTGCTACGGATTGGTATGACTCTTACTTCTAGCCAAGGTTGGGATTTGATTTTTCTGAATTTTGGGTGTATATTCATTGCAAACACCCACGAGACACAACTCGTTCACTAGGAGTGACCTAGGAGTTTAAAGGCTTATTGCACATGGTAAGTGCAATCATGATTCCAACGAAAGTGAGTTACGTTTTGTTTTTTACTTTTTATTCTTTTTGTTTTGCTCGAGGACTAGCAAAGTCTAAGTGTGGGGGAATTCTGATGAGCACATTTATGTGTGAACTCTTAAGTTATAAAGTATGCATTTTTACATAATTAAAATGGAGCTACATTAGGTTTTTCGGGCACCATATCTCCAACTTTACACATAAAGAGGTCATGTTTCTTCTCATAGCTATGAAGAGGATAAAATTTTGAGCAAGATGGGTGTGTCGCATTAAAAGTATACATTCGTTTAGGCACTTGTACACGTGATTATTTTTCGAGCCAAAAAAAGAATAATGGACCAGAACATAACCGAGATGCAGGCCCAGCCCTTATAAAGTTGTCCCAGGGGTATAAGAGACATTCCAAGATGCCAACAAAGATGGAAGGACCCACACACTTGGGCGCTACACTCTCTTTCCTTCCCTTGTGTGTTAAAGACTTTCTCTCTCCTATTTCTTTTGGAGATTTGTTGAAGATCTCATACTTTCCACTTACTCAAAGACCGAGGGCATGGATGGAATTTCCAATTGAAATAAAAGATTGTCCAAATCGATCAAAGGAAGAAGAGAAAATTGGCCAAGAGGGGCTTTGCACTAGTTTAAGGGAAAAAAAAAAGAGAAAATATAGGAAAAAAAAGGAAGGAAAATCATGGGAGTTCTCTCTCATACGTTCTCTCCCTTTCTCTCCTCTCCTATCCTCCACCTCATCACCAAGGATAAAAAAAAATCCCACTTTTTAGGAAACTAAAATTCTCTTATTCCCTATAAAAGAGAGTCGACCACGGGAGGGAAGCGCATCCTCCTTCAGTCCTTCTCTATTTTTAGTTGTGCTCTTTCTCTAGTTCTAGTACTTTAGTTTTTTGCTTCAAACACTTTTGTAATTGGTTTTATTTCATTGATGCAATGTCTTTCATTTTTACTGTTTTTATGCTATTCAAGTTATTCAAGTTGTAATTTAATTTTCTAGTTCAAGGCTTAATCTAGGTGACAAGAACCGAGCTTTGGAGCATCTCTATTCAAGTACAAGTTTCTCTTCAAGATTTATTTTCTCCAGGCCTAGCAATTCCAGATTTGGTTTATTTCAAATCTAGTTTTTAGGGCTAGTAGTATCTCAAACCAACAAAGTTTTAATTCAAGAGTTGAAGTTCAAGTAGGTAGGCTTCTACATTAGTCTTCTCTCCCCTTTCTCATTCCCTCTTCTTGCTACCCATCATTCTTAATTTAGGATTTTAATTTTCAGTTTTACTTTAATGCTTTCCCTTCCCCCTATGGTCCTTGGCTTGACAATGTTTTGGCTTTGCCTCTCTTTAGACATGGAACCATCCTTTCATTTTTATTATTTATATTGCATCCATTTCCCTAAAGCTAAGTATAAAATCCCTTATAAGAGTACTCTTTGGTCAAGTAGGGAAGCTAGTACTATTGGCGGTGCATTCCTTGGACTAAGTAGAGATACCTACTTCTGTGCCTCTCTCTAGTTTTATTCCCCTTTTATTTATTTATTTTATTTCAGCCATTTTTATTTTATTTTTATTTTTCATTTATTTGCCTTGAGTATTTAGATTGCTAGATGATGAATGGTTAGGGTTAGATGCGAATGGTTAGGATTTTAATTTTAATTGCAATTCCAATTTCCCTAGTTGTGTTGGTTAGGATGTTCTTTTAGATGCATGTGTTTTAGGGTGGTAGTTAGAAATAGATCACAATCATCAAACCATACACTTTCTCTTTACTAGAAGAGGATAAAAATAAAGTGGTTGCTTCCTTGTGTTCGACCCGTAGCTATGATGATCCATACGCTTGTGGTTACTTTTAAATCTCAAATATGTGCTTTGTGTTATTGTGTTATATGGATGGTGAAAGTGCATCATATAGACATTGTGGGCTAGGATTTCACTAGCCAAGTGCTACAAACCCCTTGTCAATAGGGAGATAGGTACTGACTAATCCCGATATGTGGGTGCCTAATCAACATTACACTTTCATGGTACTATACCCAGAGATGGATTGTAGTAGGATACGACATACTATATGCCTGACTACCCGGAGTTACTAGCCTAGGAGTTAGCCGAGGGATTGAGGCTCTGATCGAGACTAGCTGACTTCTGCCTGGAATTAGCTTGTATTCCTGAGGCCCAATGTACAGGGTAGGGAATACCACCTACATTGTGCAGCACTATACCCTTGTAGGTACCATGGACCTTTGTGGATTGTGATAAGGTGTGGAGCGTGGACACACATTAGGGTTGAGAAAGTATCCCCTTGTCCTCAAAATATCAAGAGAGGGTACTTAATATGAATAAATGGGAGTTGTCACACCCCACTTCTAGTAAACCTGACTTACCATATAGGAATACCGATGGTGTGAGTAAGATGCTTGCCCGTCTTACGAACCTACCAGGATCTCTGATAGCAGTACCTTAACGATTCACAATCTCACAACACAAACCAACTAATAGCAGCAGAATCAGAGTATAATAGTGGAATCATAAGTAAAATAGGGAACATCTAGTGACAATGTACATATCCATAACCAAGTTTATCCGTTTACAAATAATCATGACTTATACATACATAAGCCCAAAAGAATAGTATCATTTGGTATCAAAATCACCAAAAGTGCACATGCTCCTTAGGGTGCAGCATAAGCCAGTGGTCACAAGCACAGTCTTGGTAGTGCTTCTCCACTTTTGGCATTCACCAATCGCTCACTCCATGCTCCGGCCCAAAGGGTAATGGGTCACAAGCCATAGGTGCAATGGTACCTGCATCATCATTAAAAAGGGGGCATATATGTGGGGTGAGCTTCCAATTTGCTCAATGAGGGGTGGGGTTTATGCACAACCAAGCACAGGAATTCACATATATAATATTCTATAATGACATGAATATAGGAATTAAACACATAGTCCATGATGTGAATGATGCAATCCATTTGATTATTAATCCACCTAACAATACAACTAAGTCTCGTAAATGCTACTATGGCACATTAGGTTGTATCCTTTGTCTCGAAACTGCCATCAGCTAAATATCAATATAAACCCCAGTCATAATTAGGAGCCTGCCGGTCCTAGCATGCGTCCATCGATCACCTAACAAACCCCTGATAACCCCCTCTTGGCAATCACAACACCGGGATCACCATCGGCCACGCCAGACTAGTTGCTGCCTCTAGTAACAATCACATCTTACCGCGGGTGTGGTATTCCAGGAAGGTTCATCGAATATACCACCATTGAGTTATCCAAAACCTTACCCCTTGTTGGCAAGGGGACGTAGCATGGGAAATGTCACCTAATCACAATATCCTATATTCCTTCATAATGATACAATTAGTATGGACCATGCGTCACCGGTATCATGATCGACCACGAAGTGGGTCCATTTTCAAGTATAGTCCCAGGGTACAAGATATTAGGAGCACATCGACCACAAAATGTAACTCATGACTATATACCTATCTAGCATGCAAAGCAATTGGGTACGGACTACACAACACCGGGATTCCCATAAGCCACGAAGCGTATCCATTTTCAAATACAACCCCGGAATACATGATAGCAGTGACACATCAGCCATAAAGTGTAATATGTGACTACAACTAATTCTAATGCACATAATCAATGCATGAATATGACAAACATATGACAATCATGGTACTGATACCACCTCAACCACACCAGATTCTGTCTCATGCATATAACAATCACGTGGTGATCATGATACTGATACCACCTTATCCACATCGGATCCTGCCACACATATCAATATACATCTCATATCATTTCCATCTAAATAATCCATGTAATAGAACATCAGCATCACTTAAGTAATTAAAATAATCATGTGAAAATCTATATATGTGAGCAGTTCTAAAATGATTAAACATTCTCAAAAATAAAAGTCAACCATCCGTCACCTTGATTATGCTCGTGTGGATTGGGGTTCAAGTATGGCCACTGGTTGTTCATTTTGCTACCGACCTTGGGGTACGTGTGTCTCTATCCTAGGCAAGTGCGTAGTCAAGTGTTATTATGTCTCGAAAACATCAGAAGGGTCACACAGGGGTTACCCCCAAAGGGCACAAATAAAGTCCCACATTGACAGTATTGTCAACAAAAACACATCGAAAACATCAGAGGTATTTCCAGTGAGTGTAACAGAGAGCTCCTAAGGCTGAACAGGTCAGCGAAAACAAACCCAGTGTTTTCATTGGTAGTACAGAAGCTACCCGTGAGATTTAGGGCTATTCTGTTTGGGCCCGATCATCAGGATTTGCTCCATGAAGTTTGTGGGGGATGTTCCTAGCATCATTTTAAGCCATTAAAATCTCAATTCCATTGGGCCATTTTGGAGACATGTTGATCGAACGATCAAAACCCTAAATGGACATTTGGTCTAACTTGTTGCTAGAGCTCACCGGACATGGTTTGAGCTCTACAATAGCACTGGAGAGGTGAAATACGTAATCCTTGAGCTTTAGAAGGAATATAGGTGTGAGGGTAGTGGCCAGAACATGACATTTTCTCTTCCCCTTTCTGGGGGGGAAAGGACTTACATCTTGTCCTCTCTTCTCTCTTTCTCTTTTATTAGGGAGGGGTGTGTTGTGTGTACTTTGCTTGCAAGCTCTGCACCACCGTACCACCGTTCGGAGATACGTGGAGGCTTATTTCGCAAGAGTGTAAAGTTTGTCATTCGAGACGAGGATTTGATGATGGTCCAATAACGGGATCAAGATCGTGTGAAAGGGGTTTGGAGTCACCACCTAGAATTATGGGCCTAGGACCCTAGAGTGGGCCCAATTCCTAAGAAGAGGCCCAGAAAGTTGGTCTGGTCCAGAGATTTAGGGTAAGTGTTAGGTTGTAGAGTTAGGAAGGTGTTAGGCACCCAATCTACCCAGTTTAACCAGTCTTCCTACTACTTAAGAACGAATATTTTCCACGATTATTCCTATTCCATATGCATGGCTAAGTTATCACACATATGTACATTTACTGAATTTAAATGATTATATACACTAAAAAAAGGTCAATATAAAATCTACAATATGCTAATTTGGGTAAGAAATTATACTTGAGCTTGACCCCTGTTT
>NC_056565.1:31492858-31492959 GCF_013358625.1 Macadamia integrifolia | reverse complement strand
CAAAAACCCTAAAGCCTAAACCCCAAACCCAAATCCCCAAACCCTAAATCCTAAACCCTAAACCTTAACCATAAACCCTAAGCCCTAAACCCAAAACCCTA
>NC_056565.1:31412361-31492838 GCF_013358625.1 Macadamia integrifolia | reverse complement strand
TAACCCAAAGCCCTATGTCCTAAACATAAGCAACTAAAACTTATACCTCAAACCTTAAACCCTAAGTTCTAAATCCTTAAACCCAAAACCCAAAACCCAAAACCCTAAAGCCAAAAATCCAAAACCTAAACCCCAAACCCACAACTCTAAAACCCTAAACCCTAAACCCTAAACCCTAAACCCTAAACCCTAAACCCTAAACCCTAAACCCTAAACCCTAAACCCTAAACCCTAAACCCTAAACCCTAAATCCGATACCCTAAACCCAAAACCCTTAAACTCCAAACCCTAAACCCCTAACCCTAATATCTAAACCCTAAACCCCAAATCCCAGACCCTAAACCCTAAAACCCTATACCTTAACCATAAACCCTAAACCTTAAACCCTAAACCCAAAACCCTAAACCTTAAAACCTATAACCTAAACCCTAAATCCGATACCCTAAACCCAAAACCCTTAAACTCCAAACCCTAAACCCCTAACCCTAAAATCTAAACCCTAAACCCCAAACCCCAGACCCTAAACCCTAAAACCTAAACCATATACCCTAAGCACTAAACACTAAATCCTAAACCATAAGCCCCAAACCATAAACACAAAACCCTAAACCTTATACCTTAACCCTAAAACCCTTAACCCAAAGCCCTATGTCCTAAACATAAGCAACTAAAACTTATACCTCAAACCTTAAACCCTAAGTTCTAAATCCTTAAACCCAAAACCCAAAACCCAAAACCCTAATTCCAAAAACCTAAACCTTAACCCTAAACCCTAAACCTTAAACCCTAAACCCAAAACCCTAAACCTTAAAACCTTTACCCTAAACCCTAAATCCGATACCCTAAACCCAAAACCCTTAAACTCCAAACCCTAAACCCCTAACCCCAAAATCTAAACCCTACACCCTAAACCCTAAACCCTAAACCCTAAACCCTAACCCCTAAACCCTATACCCTATACCCCAAACCCCTAAAATCCTAAATCCAAAACCTAAACCCCAAACCCACAACTCTAGACCCAAAACCCAAAATCCTAAACCCCAAACACTAAACCCTAAACCCTAAACCCTTAATCCTAAATCTTCAACTGTCAACCGAAAACCATAAAACCTAAACCATAAACCCTAACCCCTAAACCCTAATCCTCAAAGTCTAAAGTTTTTAACCTAAGCCCAAATCCTGAAACCCTGAACCCATAAACCTAAACCCTAAAACCTAAAGCCCAATACCCTAAACCTAGACCCTAAACCCTATACCCTAAACACTACTAAACTGTATACCCTAAGCACTAAACCCTAAACCCTAAACCCTAAACAATAATCCCTAAACCATAAACCCAAAACCATAAACCAAAAACCATATACCCTAAACGCTAAACCTAAACCCTAAAACCCTAAGCCATAAACCCTAAAACCTAAAACCAAAGCCCTAAACCCAAACACCCTATAACCTAAGCCCTAAACCCGAAACCCTGAACCCCTAAAGCCCTATACGCTAACCCTAGACCCTAAACCCTATACCCAAAACCCTAAACCCTAAATCATAAACCATATACCCTAAGCACTAAACACTAAATCCTAAACCATAAGCCCTAAACCATAAACACAAAACCCTAAACCTTATACCTTAAACAGTAAAACTAAACCCTAAAACCCTAAATCATAAACCTAAAACCCTAAAACCTAACACCCTAAACCTGAAGCCATATAGCCTAAATCCTATGAAATAAAACTTATACCCTCAACCCTAAACCCTAAACCCTAAACCCTGAACCCTAAACCCTAAATCCAAAACCCTTTTAGCCCAAAACCCAAAGCCGCAAATCCTAAACCCTAAACCCGAAACCCTAATTCCTAAAACCTAAACCTTAACCCTAAAACCTAAACCTTAAACCCTAAACCCTAAACCCTAAACCCTGAACCATAAAACCTATACCCTAAATCCTAAATCCTATACCCTAAACCCAAAACCCTTAAACTCTAAAACCTAAACCACTAACCCTAAAATCTAAACCCTAAACCCCAAACCCCAGACCCTAAACCCTAAAGCTTGTACCTAAACCCTAAAACCCTTAACCCTATACCCTTAACCCTAAGAAATAAAACATATACCCTAAACCCTAAACCCTGAACCCTAAACCCTAAACCCTTAAACCCCAAACCCAAAGCCGCATATCCTAAACCCTAAACCCGAAACCCTAATTCCAAAAACCTAAACCTTAACCCTAAACCCTAAACCCTAAACCTTAAACCCTAAACCCAAAACCCTAAACCTTAAAACCTATACCCTAAACCCTAAATCCGATACCCTAAACCCAAAACCCTTAAACTCCAAACCCTAAACCCCTAACCCCAAAATCTAAACCCTAAACCCCAAACCCCAAAACCCAAACCCCAAACCCTAAACCCTAAACCCTAAGCCTTGTACCTAAACCCTAAAACCCTTAACCCAAAGCCCTATGTCCTAAACATAAGCGACTAAAACTTATACCTCAAACTTTAAACCCTAAGCTCTAAATCCTTAAACCCAAAACCCAAAACCCTAAAGCCAAAAATCCAAAACCTAAACCCCAAACCCACAACTCTAGACCCAAAACCCAAAATCCTAAACCCCAAACACTAAACCCTAAACCCTAAACCCTTAATCCTAAATCTTCCACTGTCAACCGAAAACCATAAAACCTAAACCATAAACCCTAACCCCTAAACCCTAATCCTCAAAGTCTAAAGTTTTTAACCTAAGCCCAAATCCTGAAACCCTGAACCCATAAACCTAAACACTAAAACCTAAAGCCCAATACCCTAAACCTAGACCCTAAACCCTATACCAAAAACACTACTAAACTGTATACCCTAAGCACTAAACCCTAAACCCTAAACCATAATCCCTAAACCATAAACCCAAAACCATAAACCAAAAACCATATACCCTAAACGCTAAACCTAAACCCTAAAACCCTAAGCCATAAACCCTAAACCCTAAAACCCTAAACCCTAAAACCCTAAACCCGAAGCCCTATACCCTAAGCCCTAAGAACTAAAACTTATACCCAAAACCACAAACCCTAAAAGTCTTAACCATAAACCCCAAACCCAAAACGCTAAAGCCTAAACCCAAAACCCTAATCCCCAAAACTCAAAACCCAAAACCCTAAAGCCTAAACCCCAAACCCTAAGCCCCAAACCCAAAACCATAATCGGAGAAACCTAAACCGTAAAACCAACACTTTAAACCCAAAACCGAAAACCCTAAACCCTAAACCCTAAACCCTAAACCCTAAATCCTAAACCCTAATCCCATAATCGCCATAAACCCTAAATGCAAAGCCGTAAATCCTAAACACTAAATCCGAAGCCCTAATTCCTAAAACCTAAACCTTAAATGCTAAAACTAAACACTAAAACCCTAAACCCTAACCCTAAACCCTAAACCCTAAAACCCTAAACCCGAAGCCCTATATCCTAAACCCAAGGGACTAAAACTTATACCTCAAACCTTAAACTAGAAGACCTAAACCCTTAAACCCAAAACCCAAAACCCTAAAGCCAAAAATCCAAATCCTAAGCCCCAAACTCAAGACCCAAAACCCTAAATCCTAAACCCCAAACCCTAAACCCTT
The DNA here is from genome assembly GCF_013358625.1 of Macadamia integrifolia. Classification (NCBI taxonomy): domain Eukaryota; kingdom Viridiplantae; phylum Streptophyta; class Magnoliopsida; order Proteales; family Proteaceae; genus Macadamia; species Macadamia integrifolia. The sequence goes on along the minus strand of NC_056565.1, from coordinate 31,489,219 downwards.
AACCCTGAACCCTAAACCCTAAACCATAAAACCAAAACCCAATTAAACCCTAAACCCAAAACCCCAAACCCTAACCCCAAAATCCTAAACCCTAATTCCTGAACCCAAAACCATTAACCCTAAACCCGAAGCCCAAAGCCCAAAACCCTAAGGCTTAAACCTTTAACCCCAAACCCTCAACCCTAAACCATAAACCCTAATCCCTAAACCGTAAACCTCAAAGTCTAAAGCATATACCCTAAGCCCAAAATCCTAAACCCTAAAACCTAAAACATAAACCCTAATCCCTAAAGCCCTATAACCTAAGCCCTAATCTCGTAACTCTGAACCCCTAAACCTAAACCCTAAACCCTAAAGAACTAAAACTTATACAAAAAACCTTAAATTCTAAGCCCAAAACCCAAAACCCAAAACCTAAAACCCTAAAGCCTAAACCCCAAACCCAAATCCCCAAACACTAGACCCCAAACCCTAAACCCTAAACCCTAAACCCTAAACCCTAAACCCTAAACCCTAATTCCTAAACCCTAAACCCACAACCCACAACCCTAATCCCTAAACCCCAGACCTTACACTATAAACCCCAAGCCCTAAACACTTAAACCCTAAACCCTAAAATCTAAACCACATACCCTAAACCCTTAACCCTTTACCGTTAACCCTAAACGCTAAACACAAAACCCTTAAACCCTAAACCCTAAACCCTAAACCCTAAATCCTAAAACCACAAACCTAAAAATCTTAACCATAAACCCTAAAACCTTAAAACCTAGACCCAAAATCCCAAACCTCGAAGCCCTAAAGCCTTATACCCTAATGCCTAAATCCTAAACCTTAAAACCTAAACCCTAAACCCGAATAACAACAACTGCCCGCTGCAGTTGGTGAGCTGTGGTGGACAAAAAGACCATGCCCACAAGGAAGTCTTGAGTTCAAGCCTCTAGGTTGTTATCTACATCCCCTCCCCACCTACAAAAAAATAAATAAATAAATAAAAACCCTAGACCCAAAACACTTAACCTTAAACCCCAAACCTCAAAGTCTAAAGCATATATACCTTAAGCCTTAAAACCTAAACCCTAAACCCTAAAACCTAAAACCTAAACCCTAATCCCAAACACCCTATAACCTAAGCCCTAATCCCGAAACCCTGAACCCCTAAACCTAAACCTAAACTCTAAAGCCCTATACCCTATACCCTAACCCTAGACCCTAAACCACAAATCCTAGACAGCCTATACTATAAATCCTGAACCCTAAACCCTAAACCCTAACCAATAAACACAAATTCCGAAACCTAAAACCCAAAATCCTAAACCCGAAGCCCAAAGCCCAAAACTCTAAACACTAAACCGTAAAGCATAAACACTAAAACCTGAACCCAAAACCATTAGCCCTAATCCCATAACCCATAGACCAAAACCCTAAGGCTTAAACCTTTAACCTTAAACCCTCAAAAGTCAAAACCATAAACCTTAAACCATAAATCCAAATCCCTACACCCTAAGCCCTAAACCCTAAACCACAAACTCTGAAGAATATGCCCTAGGCCTTTAATCCAAAACCCTAAAACCTAAAACCTAAACCCTAAACCCAAACACCATATAACCTAGCCCTAAACCCGAAACCCTGAACCCTTAAAGCCCTATACCCTAACCCTAGACCCTAAACCCTATACTCAAAACCCTAAACACTAAATCATAACCCGTATACCCTAAGCACAAAACACTAAATCCTAAACCATAATCCCTAAACCATAAACCCAAAACCCTAAACCTTATACCCTAAACACTAAAACTATACCCTAAAACCCTAAATCATAAACCTAAAACCCTAAAACCTAAGACCCTAAACCTGAAGCCATATAGCCTAAACCCTAAGAAATAAAACTTATACCCTAAACCCTAAACCCTAAACCCGGAACCCTGAACCCTGAACCCTAAACCCTAAATCCTAAACCCTAATCCCAAAACCCTTAAACCCCAAACCAAAGCCGCAAATCCTAAACCCTATACCCGAAACCCTAATTCTTAAAACCTAAACTTTAACCCTAAAACCTAAACTTTAAACCTTAAACCCTAAACCCTGAACCTTAAAACCTATACCGTAAACCCTAAACCCAAAACCCTTAAACTCTAAAACCTAAACCCCTAACCCTAAAATCTAAACCCTAAACCGAAAACCCCAGACCCTAAACCCTAAAGCTTGTACCTAAACCCTAAAACCCTTAACACAATGCCCTATATCCTAAACATAAGCGACTAAAACTTATACCTCAAACCTTAAACCCTAAGCCCTAAATCCTTAAACCCAAAACCCAAAACCCAAAACCCAAAACCCTAAAGCCAAAAATCCAAAACCTAAACCCCAAACCCACAACTCTAGACCCAAAACCCCAAATCCTAAACCCCAAACACTAAACCCTAAACCCTTAATCCTAAATCCTCAACTATCAACTGAAAACCATAAAACCTAACCATAAACCCTAAACCCAAAACCCTAATCCTCAAAGTCTAAAGTTTATATACCCTAAGCCCTAAATCCTAACCTATAAAACCAAAACCTAGACCCTGAACCCAAAAACATATAACCTAAGCCCAAATCCCGAAACCCTGAACCCCTAAACCTAAACCTAAAACCTAAAGCCCAATACCCTAACCCTAGACCCTAAACCCTAACCCTATACCCTAAACACTAAACCCTAAACACTAAACCGTATACCCTAAGCACTAAACCCTAAACCCTAAACCATAATCCCTAAACCATAAACCCAAAACCCTAAACCATAAACCCTAAAACCCTAAACGCTAAACCTAAACCCTAAAACCCTAAGCCATAAACCCTAAACCCTAAAACCCTATGCCCGAAGCCCTAAGAACTAAAACGTATACCCAAAACCACAAACCCTAAAACTCTTATCCATAAACCCCAAACCCAAAACGCTAAAGCCAAAATCCTAAACCCTAATCCCCAAAACCCAGAACCAAAAACCCTAAAGCCTAAACCCCAAACCCAAATCCCCAAACCCTAAATCCTAAACCCTAAACCTTAACCATAAACCCTAAGCCCTAAACCCAAAACCCTAATCCGAGAAACCTAAACCCTAAAACCAACACTCTAAACCCAAAACCCAAAACCCTAAACCCTAAATCCTAAACCCTAATCCCAAAATCGCCATAAACCCTAAATGCAAAGCCACAAATCCTAAACCCTAAATCCGAAACCCTAATTCCTAAAACCTAAACCATAAGTACTAAAACTAAACTCTAAAACCCTAAACCCTAAACCCTAAAACCCTAAAACCCTAAACCCGAAGCCCTAAATCGTAAACCCAAGGGACTAAAACTTATACCTCAAACTTTAAACTAGAAGCCCTAAACCCTTAAACCCAAAACCCAAAACCCTAAAGCCAAAAATCCAAACCATAAACCCCAAACCCCAAACCCCAAACCCCAAACTCCAAACCCCAAACTCTAGACCCAAAACCCTAAATCCTAAACCCCAAGCCTTAAACCCTTAACCCTGAACCCTAAACCATAAAACCAAAACCCAAAACCCTTAAACCCAAAACCAAAAACCCCAAACCCTAACCCCAAAATCCTAAACCCTAATTCCTTAACCCAAAACCATTAACCCTAAACCCGAAGCCCAAAGCCCAAAACACTTAGGCTTAAACCTTTAACCCCAAACCCTCAACCCTAAACCATAAACCCTAATCCCTAAACTGTAAACCTCAAAGTCTAAAGCATATACCCGAAGCCCAAAATCCTAAACCCTAAAACCAAAAACATAAACCCTAATCCCTAAAGCCCTATAACCTAAGCCCAAATCTCGTAACCCTGAACCCCTAAACCTAAACCCTAAACCCTAAACCCTAAAGAACTAAAACTTATACCAAAAACCTTAAATTCTAAGCCCAAAACCCAAAACCCAAAACCTAAAACCCTAAAGCCTAAACCCCAAAACCAAATCCCCAAACACTAGACCCCAAACCCTAAACACTAAACCCTAATCCCTAATTCTTAAACCGTAAACCCACAACCCTAATCCCTAATCCCCAAACCCCAAACCCTACACTATAAACCCCAAGCCCTAAACCCTTAAACCCTAAACCCTAAATTCTAAACCACATACCCTAAACCCTTAACCCTTTACCGTTAACCCTAAACGCTAAACACAAAACCCTTAAACCCTAAACCCTAAACCCTAAACCCTAAATCCTAAAACCACAAACCCTAAAAATCTTAACCATAAACCCTAAAACCTTAAAACCTAGACCCAAAATCCCAAACCCCGAAGCCCTAAAGCCTTATTCCCTAATGCCTAAACCCTAAACCTTAAAACCCTAAACCCTAAACCCTAAACCCTAAACCCGAATAACAACAACTGCCCGGTGCAGTTGGTGAGCTGTGGTGGACAAAAAGACCATGCCCACAAGGAAGTCTTGAGTTCAAGCCTCTAGGCTGTTATCTACATCCCCTCCCTACATTAAAAATATAAATAAATAAATAAAAGCCCTAAACCCTAAACCCTTAACCTTAAAACCTAAACCTCAAAGTCTAAAGCATATATACCCTAAGCCTTAAAACCTAAATCCTAAACCCTAAAACCTAAAACCTAAACCCTAATCCCAAACACCCTATAACCTAAGCCCTAATCCCGAAACCCTGAACCCCTAAACCTAAACCTAAACCTTATACCCTAACCCTAGACCCTAAACCACAAATCCTAAAAAGCCTATACCATAAATCCTAAACTCTAAACCCAAAACCCAAAACCCGAAATCCGAAACCCGAAGCCCAAAACCCAAAACTCTAAACACTAAACCGTAAAGCGTAAACACTAAAACCTGAACCCAAAACCATTAGCCCAAATCCAAAAACCCATTGCCCGAACCCCTAAGGCTTAAACCTATAACCTTAAACCCTCAAAAGTCAAAACCATAAACCTTAAACCATAAATCCAAATCCCTATACCCTAAACCCTAAACACTAAACCTCAAACTCGGAAGCATATACCTTAAGCCCTTAATCCTAAACCCTAAAACCTAAAACCTAAAACCTAAACCCTAAACCCAAACACCCTATAACCTAAGCCCTAAACCCGAAACCCTGAACACCTAAAGCCCTATACCCTAAACGTAGACCCTAAACTCTATACCGAAAACCCTAAAACCTAAATCATAACCCGTATACCCTAAGCACAAAACACTAAATCCTAAACCATAATCCCTAAACTATACCCAAAACCCTAAACCCTATACCCACAATCCAAAACGCAAACCCTAAACCCTTAACCCTGAACCCTAAACCATAAAACCAAAACCCAAAACCCAAAACCCTTAAACCCTACACCCAAAACCCCAAACCCCAAACCCTAACCCCAAAATCCTAAACCCTAATTCCTGAATTCAAAACCATTAACCCTAAAGCTGAAGCCCAAAGCCCAAAACCCTAAGGCTTAAACCTTTAACCCCAAACCCTCAACCCTAAACCATACACCCTAATCCCTAAACTGTAAACCTCAACGTGTAAAGCATATACGCTATGCCCAAAATCCTAAACCCTAAAACCTAAAACATAAACCCTAATCCCTAAAGCCCTATAACCTAAGCCCTAATCTCGAAACCCTGAACCCCTAAACCTAAACCCTAAACCCTAAAGAACTAAAACTTGTACAAAAAACCTTAAATTCTAAGCCCAAAACCGAAAACACAAAACCTAAAACCTAAAACCCTAAAGCCTAAACCCCAAACCCAAATCCCAAAACAGTAGACCCCAAACCCTAAACCCTAAACCCTAAACCCACAACCCACAACCCTAATCCCTAAACCCCAAACCCTACACTATAAACCCCAAGCCCTAAACCCTTAAACCATAAACCCTAAATCTTAAACCACAGACCCTAAACCCTTAACCCTTTACCAATAACCCTAAACGCTAAACACAAACCCTAAAAATCTTAACCATAAACCCTAAAACCTTAAAACCTAGACCCAAAATCCCAAACCCCGAAGCCCTAAAGCCTTATACCCTATTGCGTAAATCCTAAACCTTAAAACCCTAAACCCTAAACCCGAATAACAACAACTGCCCGATGCAGTTGGTGAGCTGTGGTGGACAAAAAGACCATGCCCACAAGGAAGTCTTGAGTTCAAGCCTCTAGGCTGTTATCTACATCCCCTCCCTACCTATAAAAAAATAAATAAATAAATAAAAACCCTAAACCCTAAACCCTTAACCTTAAACCCTAAACCTCAAAGTCTAGAGCATATATACCCTAAGCCTTAAATCCTAAACCCTAAAACCTAAAACCTAAACCCTAATCCCAAACACCCTATAACCTAAGCCCTAATCCCGAAACCCTGAACCCCTAAACCTAAACCTAAACCCTAAAGCCCTATACCCTAACCCTAGACCACAAACCACAAATCCTAAAAAGCCTATACCATAAATCCTAAACCCTAAACCCTAAACCCTAACCTATAAACACAAAACCCGAAACCCAAAACCAAAAACCCAAAACCCGAAACCCGAAGCCCAAAACCCAAAACTGAAAACTCTAAACACTAAACCGTAAAGCGTAAACACTAAAACCTAAACCCAAAACCATTAGCCCTAATCCCAAAACCTTTAGCCCAAAACCCTAAGGCTTAAACCATTAACCTTAAACCCTCAAAAGTCAAAACCATAAACCTTCAACCATAAATCCTAATCCCTATACCATAAGCCCTAAACCCTAAACCTCAAACTCTGAAGAATATACACTAAGCCCTTAATGCTAAACCCTAAAACCTAAAACCAAAACCCTAAACCCAAACACCCTATAACCTAAGCCCTAAACCCGAAACCCTGAACCCCTAAAGCCCTATACCCTAACCCTACACCCTAAACCCTATACCCAAAATCCTAAACCCTAAATCATAAATCGTATACCCTAAGCACTAAACACTAAATCCTAAACCATAATCCCTAAACCACAAACCCAAAACCCTAAACCTTATACGCTAAACACTAAAACTAAACCCTAAAACCCTAAGTCATAAACCTAAAACCCTAAAACCTAGAACCCTAAAACCTAAAACCTAAAACCTAAAACCTAAAACCTAAAGCCCTATACCCTTAACCCTAAGAAATAAAACTTATACCATAAACCCTAAACCCTAAACCCTAAACCATGAACCCTAAACCCTAAATCATAAACCCTAATCCCAAAACCCTTAAACCCAGACCCAAAGCCGCAAATCCTAAACCCTAAACCCGAAACCCTAAATCCAAAAACCTAAACCTTAACCCTAAACCCTAAACCTTAAACCGTAGACCCTAAACCCTAAACCTTAAAACCTATACCCTAAACCCTAAATCCAATACCCTAAACCCAAAACCCTTAAACTCTAAACCCTATACCCATAACCCTAAAATCTAAACCCTAAACCCTAAACCCCAAACTCCAAACCCTAAACCCTAAGCCTTGCACCTAAACCCTAAAACCCTTAACCCAAAGCCCTATGTCCTAAACATAAGCGACTAAAACTTATACCTCAAACCTTAAACCCTAAGCTCTAAATCCTTAAACCCAAAACCCAAAACCCAAAACCCTAAAGCTAAAAATCCAAAACCTAACCCCCAAACCCACAACTCCAGACCCAAAACCCTAAATCCTAAACCCCAAACACTAAACCCTAAACCCTTAATCCTAAATCCTCAACTGTCTACCGAAAACCATAAAACCTAAACCATAAACCCTAAACCCTAAACCTCAAAGTCTAAAGCTTATATACCCTAAGCCCTAAATCCTAACCTATAAAACCATAACCTAGACCCTCAACCCTAAAAACATATAACCTAAGCCCAAATCCCGAAACCCTGAACCCCTAAACCTAAACCCTAAAACCTAAAGCCCAATACCCTAATGCTAGACCCTAAACCCTATACCCTAAACACTAAACCCTAAACACTACTAAACCGTATACCCTAAGCACTAAACCCTAACCCTAAACCCTAAACCCTAAACCCTAAACCCTAAACCCTAAACCCTAAACCCTAAACCATAATCCCTAAACCATAAACCCAAAACCCTAAACCATAAACCATATACTCTAAACGCTAAACCTAAACCCTAAAACCAGAAGCCATAAACCCTAAACCCTAAAACCCTAAACCCGAAGCCCTATACCCTAAGCCCTAAGAACTAAAACTTATACCCAAAACCACAAAACCTAAAACTCTTAACCATAAACCCCAAACCCAAAACGCTAAAGCGTAAATCCTAAACCCTAATCCCCAACACCCAAACCAAAAAACTCTAAAGCCTAAACCCCAAACCCAAATCCCCAAACCCTAAATCCAAAACCCTAAACCTTAACCATAAACCCTAAGCCCCAAACCCAAAACCCTAATCCGAGAAACCTAAACCCTAAAACTAACACTCTAAACCCATAACCGAAAACCCTAAACCCTAAACCCTAAACCCTAAACCCTAAATCCTAAACCCTAATCCCAAAATCGCCATAAATCCTAAATGCAATGCCGCAAATCCTAAACACTAAATCCGAAGCCCTAATTTCTAAAACCTAATGTAGGTACCATGGACCTCCGCCCCAGGATCGCGATATGGTGCTTAGCACGTGTACATACGCTAGGGTTCGACCCTAATGAGATGAGATAGTATCCCCTGGCCATCAAAAGCCAAAGGGGGATACATGTTATGGGTAAAAAGGAGTCGCCACCTAGAATGGGTCTAGGACCCATAAATGTCTCCCCCAATCAAGGGAGAGAGACTAATGACTCTGATGGATAAGGCTGGTGTGCACCAAGATTCTAGACAAGTGTCAAGTGACAGACTGGGAAGGTGTTAGGCACCCAGTCTACCCGACCCTAAGGCCGGTCTCTTTTTGTTTGACCAAAGTTTGTTTGTACCCTACTAACTAGTCCTAAATCTAGGTAACTGAAAACCCTAAACTAGGTATCTAAGCATGACATGTGAAAACCCTAAACCAAGTGTCTAAATTATGCTAGCTCGGTTATGATGTAAATAATGAAATGATTACACTAATTAAATAAGGCTAAATGATTTAATTAATGTATTATGAGTCTTAGATTAAGCTAATTAAATAAGCCTAAACCTAGGATTAGTTTAGCAACTTATGAAACCCTAAATTAAACTAATTCGATTAATTGAGCCTGACCTAGATGGATGATCAATGAATTTGTGAGATCCTAAATTGAATTAATTAAAATGATTAAACCCATCCCCTAGTAATTTGAAATAAATTATTACAATCCTACTTAATCTAATTGGTAAAAAGGGTTATAAATTAAATGAGACCTAATTGATTTGTAGAAAATGAAGTGGATTAATTACATTAAATGAATGCATTTTCACTAACTACCTAATCTAGTGTAGGAGGAGTAAACTACACCTACGGTTTAATTAAACTAATTATGAGACCTAATTGCACTGATTATGTTTACCTTGAGCTAATCCTATGATGAGTTAAACATTTTCAAAACCCTAGTTAAGCTAATGAGAAGAGAATCTTTTAACTAATCAATCTAGTTAATTATCCTACATTAAATAACTAATTAATTGATTGATTAAAATAAACGAACTGCTAGAGGGAAAAAGATTGGTAATTACGCAAATTTAATAAATTGAATTGAATGAAGAAATCAAATGCAGTGATTAAAAAAAAAACTAAATAAATTAACCACAATTAAATAAACAACAGTCGAAATGACTAATTAAGTTAACTAAGTTAATTTAATTAATCTAAATTAGTACTACACTAATGCAAGTGAATGTTGGAGTACAAAAGATAGGAGATAGTAGGGAAACCCCAAATCCCCAATACGCACCTAATGCTACGAGCTAGTTTGAGGGGCCAGCCACGCCCGTCCTAAACTAAACACGCCCTAAACTACGTCCCATATATTATTAAGAGAGAAAAGAAAACAGAAAAAGAAAATCATTTGATTCTAGGACCCAAAATTAGGGAAATTTGAGATCCTTGGGAAGATTTTAGAAAGCAAAAGAAATAAAAAAAAAACGGACAACTTATCAAAATCATTTAATCCACAATGAACAATTAAGACTATGATGAAGAAAAAAAAAATGCAGAAGGATCGTTCTGTTTTTTATTCAGAGAGAAGGAAAAAAGAAAGAAAAAAAAAAGAACATGGAGCCAAAAAAAACAAACAATGGAGAGGGAGCTGTGTGGGGCGGCTGGGCTTAGTTAAGGAGAAATACACTCATATGGAATCTGTCCATTTTCCGGTTGAGACAGTATAAAAAACAGAAGCGTTAACATGAATGGTTGAACTATCAAAAGCTGCAAAAAGTTCAACCTATAAGCTCCATAGGGAATTTTATATCAAGTAATCATTTCAGCCACAGATGACCAAATAGGTGGGCTTTGATCATAAATTATTATTCAATTTCTTCCATGTTCTGCAGGTTTGGTAGGTATCATATTGCAGAAGTGTTTTTTTCGCTTTTGCCTTTTCATATGCGCCAAGAAGACAGAATTGGAAGTAGAGACAGTTCCGCATGGAGAAGGGAATCAGATACAGAAAATCCACAGAACAGTTAGTATGTATCCTTAAATTAAGCAGGGTTTGAAAAGAACTGTGTTAATAAATATCCTACCTATTTTTTTTATTTCTGGTAATCCTTATCATTTGGCCAAAGAAAATGATATAATCCTCATCAGATTATAAGAGACGAGAAGAGAAAAAAATGAATTCAAATAACCAGAGCCATCCAATAATCAGATTTTAAGATTTCAGCAACTGAAGCAGCAGCAGGAAGAAGAAGGAGAAGAAGAAAGGAGGAGAAAGGTGCGGCTGCAGATTCAGTTGCAGCAGTAGGGAAGAAAGAAGAAGACGAAAAAGAAGAAGAAAGGAGGAGAAAGGTGTGGATGCAGATTCGGTTACAGCAGCAGGGAAGAAAGAAGAAGAAGAAGAAGGAGAAGAAAGGAGGAGAAGCGGGTTCGGTGGCTGCCGGTTAGGGGTTGCAGCAGCAGGGAAGGAAAAGAGAAGAAGAGAAGAATAGAAGAAGGAGAAGTTGAGTTCGGTTAGGAGGAATAGAAGTAGCAGGAGAAGAAGAAGAAGAAGAAGAAAGAGGGGGGTTCGGTGGTTGCCGGTTAGGGGTTGCAGCAGCAGGGAAGGAAAAGAGAAGAAGAGAAGAAGAGAAGAAGAGAAGAAAGGAGGAGAAGCGGGTTCAGTGGCTGCCGGTTAGGGGTTGCAGCAGCAGGGAAGGAAAAGAGAAGAAGGGAAGAAGAGAAGAAGGAGAAGTAGTTAGGTGTGGCTGCGGTTTGGTTGCAGCAGTTGGGAAGAAGAAGAGAAAAAGAAGAAGAAGAAGAAGAAAGGAGGAGAAAGGTGCGGCTGATTTCCTGCTATAGGGAAAAGAAGAAATAAAGGAAGAAAAGATGGGGGAAGAAATTAGGGCTTGAGATCCTAATCTAAGGGTCTAGATTAAAAGAACGAAAAACAATTTAAAAAAAAAACTAAACCAAATCAAATCTACATGTTAAATAAAAAAAAAAATTAAACCTAATTAGTCTAAAAAAATCAATTACCTAAATACCTTTAATTGGACTGGAATAAATATATTCATATCTAATGAACCAACCGTATTGAACCAAACTGAAATTAATTAAACATAATTAATCTAAACAAATCAATTATTAATAAATTAGAAATTAATTTATTAAATTAGATAAGCTAGTTTTAAACTGTAATTAGGAGAAGAAAAATACCTTAAACCGGCTTTAATCAAGAAACAAGGGGAGATAACCCTTGTGTTTCAAGCCCCCAAATCGAACCGAACCGGACAAGATCTCCCAGCTCAAGGAAGGATTAATGTATTAAACTTTTAAAATTGGAGAATATTTGATTTTAGAGGGAAGAAGATAGCCAAAAACCTTAATGGGGCCATCCTCTCTCCCAAATTCTCAATTTTTCTCTTATTTTTTTGGAAGAGAGGAAGGGCTATTCTTATAGCCTTGGGACTTGGGACAATTCTCTCATATTTTCGATGTGAGACTAAAAAACTAGAGAGAATTGTCCAAAAAGGCTTGCTTTTGGACAAAGGGGTTTGGGTGCCAAGTGGCACCCTTTGGTTGCTCGGAATGGAATCTGATACCGAACTTTGGAGTCAACTTTCGGGGGTCATATCTTCCAAACCGTTTGTCGGAATTTGACATGTAATATGTCGTTAGAAAGCTCAGTCCGAGCACTATCCAATGATGTGAGACAAGATTGTAGTCTTGATCGAAAACCTTTACGAAAATAAGTAGAGACTCGAATCATATAATGAAAGAGAGAATCGGGCGTCGATTCGCATAGTTCTCGCATCAAAGTGTAATGTCCGACTTGAGGGGACAAACAACAATAATCCACAACATCAAATTCTAATTTTTGAAAACATTTTCTCTTGAAAGTTTATAGGAAAATATGGTCATTTTCTACTCTAAGTTTGAAAATTCTCCAAGTCTAAAATATCCAACATGTAATCCCTCATATTGTCATCATTGCCGGGGGGTGACAAAATTCAGTGTCTACAGATTGTCCCTCTTTGACCGAGACCTGTGTAACGGTCGAAAGGCAAAGAAAAGAACACACCATTTTGTCACCGAGAGTAATGTACTGCCGACATCCGGATGAAGGATGGCGGAGGTGCTAATGCAAATGCAAAACGAGCAATAAGACCAAAGGTAGGAAATTTCGATCGATAGCACATGCAAAATCAGGTAGCGTGTGGATGCTACTATGATTTAAAACCTGCCGCGGTTGGTCAATATAGAGGTAATGCCCAAACTGTGTGACGCCAAAAATTTGAGTTTCTAGCCGCGTGGCTGTCAACTTTGGGATTCTCTGGAGGGGTGATTGTCCTCGCACAACGGTGCTCAGTTGGGATCAACAACGGTGCTCGATTGTGATCTTAAGGACTCTCAAAAAGTTGGTGCAGATAGTCCATATTGGCAGTCGTGCAAGACTATGAACCTTGGGATTCTCTACAGGGGATGATCATCCTCGCACAGCGGTGCTCAGCTGGGATCAACAACGGTGCTTGGTTGTGATCCTAAGGATTCTCAAAAGGTTGGTGCGGATAGTCCATATTGGCAGTCGTGCAAGACTATGAACCTTGGGATTCTCTGCAGGGGATGATCGTCCTCGCACAGTGGTGCTCAGCTGGGATCAACAACGGTGCTCGGTTGTGATCCTAAGGATTCTCAAAAATTTGGTGTGGATAGTCCTCGTGCAGCGGTGCTCAGTTGGGATCGATAGCGGTGCTCAGCTATGATCCTAAGGATTCTCGACAAATTGGTGCGGATAATCCACCTTGGCAGTCATGCACAACTATGAACCTTGGGATTCTCTTCAGGGGATGGTCATCCTCGCACAGCGGTGCTCAGCTGGGATCAACAACGGTGCTCGATTGTGATCCTGAGGATTCTCACGAAATTGGTGCCAACGATGTGTTTGGTTGTGCACCTACATTAGAATTAGCAAAGGAAAACTTGGGAGATTCTAGATATCAAGTACCTGAATAAGGACATGAAGCTTAGCAAAATTAGCAACAAACAACTGCATTGAATTTAAGAGATCGCAATGGTGTTCGAGATGCCATCACATGCCGAATCCACGAGAGGTCTAGATCCGAAAGCCAAGGGGCTTGGAAAGAGCACCATCATACGAAGGTTAGTGGTTAGTAAAAACACACAAAGCCCATATGTTCATGAAGGAGAATGTTGCTAGTGGATTGATCATCATAAAGGACAAAGTCTTTTCATTGAAAGGAAAAAAAATGGCGCCACAACTACTACAAGTTTTGAAAAGCAGAAAGGTGGGGAATGACTCCTCAGTAAATGCTGCCCAGACCAAAAGATCTTCAATTTAACAACCTTAACCTAGGCGAGCCAAATGGTTCCACGAGGATACAATGGAATTCACCAAACCTTCTGTTAAAGCCTCTATGATAGGCGTGGTACCCACATCCCCTAGAGCACCCTGAGGTAAACCGAATTGACGCATGAAGCGAATCGGTATGTAGAAGGAGGTATGGTATATGCCTAATAACCTGACATAGTCACAGCCAGAAGTGTGTAAAACAGGGTTCCGAACTGACCACCAGTGGACTTCCCACCTAATGCTTCGCTCTGTGAGGGCCCCCAGTCGCTCAGGCCAATTTGTTGCATCGTGGTAGTTGAAGGTCTGAATTCGCTTGAAATATTGGAATAGTTCCAAATGAGCTATAACCAAGGGTTGAACCAATTGAAGGCGCTCGACTAAGCATACCTGGAGGAGGGTGAAGCACCCATTAAAGTCACTGGTGCAAAAATTTCGATGACCTGTCATAATATCAAGTCCTCTCAAAGTCTCTGCCAAAACAGTAGGGATAATGTCGCAATCTTGTCTCAACTGCCGAATGACGTAGATGATAACGGGTAAGCCTCCACACTTGGGGGAATGTAATAGATAACGAGCGATCATCCAAAAAAGGAAAGCATTCCTTCGATGCACCCTAAAGCTTTCAGTATTTGATCGAAGTGGGGCAAACTCTTGGATAACAACATAAAGATTGATTCGATCACTTGCCATGAATCGCCTTGCCTCTTTAGCACTCCAACTGAAAAATTCTCGAATTTCAATCAAGCTAACGGGTTGCAGTGTTGGGCGAAAAACATCTCTCCGATGATTGTAAACAAGACAAGCTCGAAATTCTTCCAGAGTAGGGCAAATTTCCACAGTTCCGAATCGAAAAACATGAAGTTCTCAGATCCAGAAACGAGATGCCTCATATATCAAAGCACAACATGGACTGATGCGCTGGAGCTGAAAGAGTGCATGAAGATGCACTTTTTCAAGGACTTTAGGGTCGTCGTCCCTCATTGCTACCATCCAACGGCGGAAAGCAACACCCATGATAATAATGGGAGCAACAAAACACAACTCGGATTTCCTGGGTACATCATAAAATGTAAGTTAAGGAAAGGACCAATTTACAGGAAAATATCATATGACACATCCACCAAAGTAAACTAATTTTTTTTTCCGCTTGTCATTTGCAAAAGCTAAGAACCCATTGAGCCAATTTAGAAAATGTAAGGTTGGTCTCTCAGATGACCGCAATCATGTCTGGGCCCAAACCCTAAACTAAAACAAAAGTTAAGACACACATACCGAAGGAAACTAACCCAATGGTTTTGCCACGGGTAGAGTACGGATACTACTTTGGATAGCGACCTCACGAGAGGATCACGCTGACTAAAGAAAAAGTTAAGTTGAAAGAGGGGCTATTGAAAACTCTTGGGAACCGTCGAATAGGAGAACGGTAGATGGAGTCTTTGAGCCAGATCAAGACAATTATTTGCAAGGATGACGAGTTCACGAGAGAAATCACGTCAATCAAAATAGTCATTTTGAAAAAAGGACTAAAGATGA
Source organism: Macadamia integrifolia (assembly GCF_013358625.1). Lineage (NCBI taxonomy): Eukaryota > Viridiplantae > Streptophyta > Magnoliopsida > Proteales > Proteaceae > Macadamia > Macadamia integrifolia. The sequence goes on along the minus strand of NC_056565.1, from coordinate 31,473,773 downwards.
AAACTCTTGGAATCCACCGAATTTGAGAGACGGTGGGAAGAGTTCTTAGTCGGACTCGATCACCTCCTGATGATAAGAGTAGCAAGCAACCATTTGTCTGAAAGGGGAAAGGGATTGCTAAAAATGGAAAATTAGGTCCAACCCGCTATAAGGTGTGGCGGAAATTGACCGAGCTCGATTTTGACTTTCAAGCTGCCTACGTATCCTAAAAATTTAGGAATCAGGTCTAGCGTAGTTCATGCCTCAAAGGCAGTTTTCCTTCATTGCATTCCTTCTTTCTTTTTTTTTTTTTTTTTTTGAATGCGGAGGCTAAACATAATACTTTTTCAGCTGATCTAAGTTGGTCAGGTACTGCAGTTCTTGACCATCAAGATCTACAAGGTGTATTGCCTTCCCCGGGAGGATTTCCTTCACCGCAAAAGGGCCACTCCAGTTTGGCCTAAACTTGCCCCTTGGGTCATGAATGGGTGCTCTCTGCTCCTTTAAAACCAAATCTCCAACTTCCAAGGAACGTGGGTGGACTTTTTTGTTGAAAGCCCTTGCAACTCGCAGTTGATACTTCTTCATGTTGTCCATTGCCTTCATCCTTTTTTCATCAATGAGGTTCAACTCCTCATACCTTGACTTGAGCCAATCCGCTTCTGGAATCTGACTCTCCATGAGAATTCTAAGAGAGGGGACCTCTAGCTCAACCGGGAGGACTGCTTCCATCCCGTATACTAAAGAGTACGGAGTTGCCCCAATTGGAGTTCTAATAGAAGTCCGATAAGCCCATAAGGCATAAGGTAATTTGTCAGCTGAATCATTGTTCCTATCAGCCATCTTCTGGAGTATGACCTTCATGTTTTTGTTTGCCGCTTCAACCGCTCCATTGGTTTAAGGGCGATAAGGAGAAGACCTGTGCCTTGCAATCCTGAATTGGTCACACAACTCCTGTGCCTTGCCCCTAAAATGTTGACCTTGGTCAGAAATCTCCTCATAAGGCATCCCATGTCGGCAAATGATATGTTCTTGCAAAAATTTGGCTACCTTTGCCGTTGTGAGTTTTGCGTATGACTGAGCCTCTACCCATTTGGTGAAGTAATCAATAGCTACCAGCACAAACACGTGCCCGTTTGAAGCTTTGGGGTTAATTTTTCCGATCACATCGATACCCCTAGTGGAAAAAGGCCACGGAGAACTCAGTGTGTGCAATTCTGTTGGGAGCACATGGATGAGGTGGGCAAAAATTTGACATTTATGGCACTTCTTCACAAATTTTGTGCAATCGGCTTCTAGTGTATTCCAAAAATACCTTAAGCGGAGAATTTTCTTAGCCAACATACGAGCATTCATGTGAGGGCCACAGATTCCCTAATGTACTTACTCCAAGATTGTCTGTGCTTGATCTTCATCCACGCACACTAGTTGTACACCATCAAAAGATCGCTTGTACAAAATATCTTCGTGTAATATGAATTGGGTGGCATAATGCCTCAGGAACCTTTTATCTCCTTGGGTAGCATCTGCAGGGTACTTCCCCTCTCTGATAAAATCCACAATATGGGCAAACCAAGGCCTACCATCCACTGTCAGGGCATTGACGAAGCCTTGATGTGAAGGATGAACTCTCCGATCTATAATGAATGGTTGTATTTGCTCACCCGGACCAAAACCAACCATCGATGCGAGAGTAGCCAAAGCATCAACAAACCTGTTATTGTCCCTCTGGAAATAGTCAAAACTAATTTCTGTGAACTGCTTCATTAGAGACTCTACACACCCTTGGTATGGTTTTAACTTTTCCTCCTTTGTTTTCCACTTACCTTGGACTTGGCATATGACAATCGACGAATCTCTGTATACTTCTAATCTTTTGACCCCAATAGAGATGGCTGCTTTCAATCCCATGAGGCAAGCTTCATACTCGGCCATGTTGTTGGTGCACTCGAAGTCCAACCTATATGCCATGGGCATATTCAATCCTTCAGGAGTTATAAGTAGAACTCCGGCTCCGCAACCTTTGTGATTGGTAGCTCCATCAAAGAACATTTGCCAACTGCCAACCTCATTTTCAACCTCAACAGAAACTACATCTTCGTCTGCAAATATGTCATTCAAGGGCCTCGTATCAACAACTGGATGTGCAGATAGATGTTCAGCGATGACACTACCCTTGATGGACTTCTGGGTGACATACACAATGTCGAACTCCGCTAAGAGCAATAACCAACGTGCTAATCTGCTCGTCAACGCGGGTTTCTCAAAAAGATACTTGATGGGATCCATTCTGGATACCAAAAAGACTGAATAGGTCAACATGTAATGTCTCAACCTCCTTGTTGCCCAAACCAAAGCTGCATAAGTCTTCTCCAGGGTTGTGTACCTTATCTCACAGTCTGTGAACTTCTTACTAAGGTAATAAATTGCTTGCTCTATATACCCATCTGGACCATGCTGAGCCACCATCGATCCCATGGAGGTTTCTAATACAAAGAGATACAACAACAATGGCCTTCCGGGAGTAGGGGGAATGAGGATTGGTGGGTTTACCAGGTAGCTCTTGATGTGATCAAAAGCCAATTGGCATTAGGGATTCCACCTCTTAGGTTGATCCTTTTTCAGTAATTTGAAGATCGGTTCACATATGCCTGTTAGTTGAGAAATGAACCGACTAATGTATTGGATCCTTCCTAAAAACCCTCGAATTTCCTTTTCCGTTTGAGGAGGTGACATTTCTGTTATTGCTTTGATTTTGATGGGTCAATCCCAATGCCTCTCTCACTTACCATGAACCCCAAAAGCATACCACCTGTCACCCCAAATACACATTTTTGTGGGTTCAGTCTCAGTTTGAAATCCTTGATCATCTCAAAGAAAACCCCCAAAGCCTTAAAGTGCCCTTCTCGATTAATCGACTTGACAATCATGTCATCTACATACACCTCCACTTCTTTGTGTATCAAATCATGCAAGATAGTGATGGCGGCCCTTTGGTAGGTAGCACCTGCATTCTTCAAACCAAAAGGCATCACCCTGTATCTATAAGTGCCCCAATCCGTAGTGAAAGACGTCTTGTCTTTATCTTTGGGATTCATTTGGATTTGATTGTAACCAGAAAACCCATCCATGAATGATAGAAGCGCATGCCCCACAGTATTATCCACTAAAAGATCGATGTGTGGTAAGGGAAAATTATCTTTGGGGCTCGCCCTATTAATGTCCCTATAATCCACACATACCCTGATCCGACCATCCTTCTTTGGTACAACTACGACATTTGCCAACCATTCAGTATACCTCGTCACCTCAATGAACCCTACACTAAGTTGCTTGGCAATCTCCTCTTTTACCATCAGAGCCCAATCCGGACGCATGCGCCGAATCTTTTGTTGGAACGGCTTTCCATCAGAGAAAAGAGGGAGATCATGTTAAACTATGCTGGCATCAATACCGGGCATATCGGCGTATGACCAAGCAAACACCTCCTCAAATTCTTTTAAGAGCTCGATTAATTGGGTTGTCTCTTGCTCATCAAGGGACATGCCAAGTCTAACCTCCCGGGGATCATGTTCTAACCCCAAATTTATCAATCTAAAATCCTCACAAACAGGTTTGGCCTTCTTTTCCTTTAAAGCTTTTAATGATTTGAGAAATTCAGGCGATGGGTCATTGCAACATTCATCATCAGGAGTTGGAGGGGATAGGGAAGAGGAAGAAGCAATATACTCGGAAGGATTCATTTCATTAATAACTGGGACAATTACATCAGACTTAGCTCCGACTAGAACCGACACTGCATAAGTGGAAATACCTTCTCCGACATGGAGAGAAACAGAAGGAGAAACAACTAGTGGACTGCCTACAAACTTAAAGGACTTAGGCCCAGACATGGCCGACTCTTCAGGTACAAATTTCAGCTCCTCAGGGTAAACAAACTCATCCAAACAGCTCCAGTTAGGAATGACACCCTCAGCACGATGAATCAACAAGTGGGGTGAAGGTGTCTCAGATTCATTGGTCCCACCAATCATCATAATCTCCTCATCGAAGAGACCGCTAACATCTAGGTCTTCCTCTGTGTGTCCCTGTTGGGCCTGTTCAAACTGTTTCAGTGAGTAATGTTCTAACTCTGCCCAATCAATCGTGCAATCAAAGAAGATCTCAAAGCTTGGTAGCCTCTCCCCTGAAAATACATCTAACCATGGTTCTGGGAATCCGCAATAGAAGAAATCCTGCCCTTCATTGACGAAATAACCATTCAGAGTTTTGAAATAGGGGGTCATATTGACGGTCTTAGATCCATCGTCCATGTTGTTCCACTTCGAAACCTTGAGTAGCCCATACTTGACAGTCTTGTTCTGCTGATAACCTGCCTCTGTTGCCTTTCCTTCAGAACTTTCCCCGTTGCTAAGCATATGGATCAAATTCTTCCCCTCATTCTTGTAGTTCAACCCTTCATATCTCTCAAAATTTCTGTCATATTTTTGCTTCTTGGCTGCTATCTTTCGTTGGTCCTCCTCTGTCATAACATAGCCAAGGCCAAAGCGTTGTGTGTTCACATTCAGAGATAAAATATCTGGATCACCCTGTTGTCACACCCCTAGGCCCATGCCTGGAAAATACTTTATTTTAAGAAGCATGTTGGTTACTCCAGGGTTGGTGATGTTAAACTCTGTCAAAGCAAATCTCTCTCCCGGTGAACTAGGCCCCAAAGTTGCATTGATACTGCCCAACTCAAAACCTCCCAAACGAACTTCAGATGTCTCACCATTGTTATTTTCCCCCACATCAACGGATGCCATCATGCTGACCAAGTTAGGATTTGCAAAGACAGTGATCACCTGCCCTTTGAACAAAAAAATTATCTTTTTTTGTGAAGGGAAGAGGAAACTGCCCCAGCCTTGTGTAACCATGGACGGCCTAAAATCATATTGAAAGACGCAAGAATATCGATAACTTGGAAGTCTACCTTGAATTCTGCCGATCCAACTACTATCACCACAGTGAAAATTCCCAACATGCTCCTCCTGGTGTTGTCACAAGCTCAAACACATTGACTAGATGGCTTCATCTCGGCTTCATCAAATCCCAAATGTTTAAAGGTCCTGAGAGGGAAAACATTCAACGCCTACCCATTGTCTACCTATACTTGGGGAATTCGACATCTTCTGCAATCAATGGTTATGTGTAAAGCCCTTGTGTGGTTCAAACCTTCAAGAGGGAGATCGGCATCTGCAAACATCAATGAGTTCACTGCATACACGGCTCCTACTAGGCTCGCTAGTTGTGCTGAATCGGTCCCAATTGGAACTTGGATGCTTGCCAGAGATTTCAACATTGCTTCCCTGTGGGTAGGAGAGGCCATGAGCAAGCCCCAAATAGATATATTTGCTTGGGTCTTTTGCAATTGTCTCAATACTTGATTCTCCGGTTCAATCAACTTATTGTTTAGTCCCTGATCTTTTGGCCTTGCTAGTGGTTCTATGAGTCCTGCCTTGTAGTTCTTCCCACTTCGAGTTTCTGCTATTATCTCACCCGGAATGTAGAACTCTACCTCGTCGTCAGACTCTGAAAACCTTTGCTTTGCCTACAACCCTTCCCCAGGGATAATGATATCATAATCCTCATTAGCTTCATGTTTGACTGCATTTAGTTCCAAACCAAGATTTGGTGTGTAAGTCTCAAAATCAGATTCATCATACTGGCCATTGATGTCATCTTCCTTCAACTCTGACTTTACAGGCTCTTTTAAACTAGAGGTGACAACATCAGCCAGAAGGGGGAAAGTAAATCTGCTAAGATCTCCAACGTTGGTCGCCTCTGCTTGGCTACTCTTCACTGATAGAAAACTGATAAGGGAAGTCGGGTCAAAATTTCCTAAATCTTCCTGCAAGGCGTTAACTATTCGATGCTGAGGAAGGGGATTTGTGGCAACATTAGGTCGTTTGACCCGGATTTCAAACTTCTTTGCATCAAGAAGATCTTGGATTGCCTCCTGCAACTTGTAACATCTATCTGTTGCATGACCTTGCTGAGAATGGTAGTCACAAAACAGGTTTGGATTGAACCAATCAGGTTTCCGCTCAGGTAAGGGCCTAGGCTCTGGCTTGACTATAAGACCGGACTGAAGCAAACTATTCAAAACTGAACTCAAAGAAGTCCCCAAGTCAGTGAACTGCCTTCGAGGACGACGGGGAGCGGGGGTTGCATCTTGCTCAATCACAAATGGCATTGACGGAGTAGGCAAGGCCGACGTTGTGGGAAGAATCGCCATCGTGGCATTAGACCCCGAATTCCTCTGTTGGGTAGGAGGTTTTCTGTTACTACTAGCCTCCTTAGCAAGTTTGCTGTACTTGGGGAGCTCTTCTTGGGCGAGGGCATCTTCGACCTGCTGGGCTGCCATTCTGAGTCCATCAAATGTTAATATTGCCTAGCCAAACAACACATCCTTGTAGGGACCACACACCGACCTCATGATCATGGCAATCGGATCTCGTTCACTTGGTCGATCCCTCATCGTGGATGCTTTGTCACGGAAATGCCTCAAATACTCAGTGAACCCTTCATTCGGCATTTGCCTTGTCGTTTCCAATTCTCTTCTTGTTAATTCCACTTCAGTATTATAGCCATACTGTTTGGTGAAAGCTCTCATAATGTCTTCCCAAGTGTGAGAGGATGCCTTGTCTAAAGACATAAGCCAATGGTGAGCCGCACTGGTTAGAGAGAATTGAAAAGCTTGCCCCAACATTTCATCTGTGAACCTCTTTATCCTCAACTGTCCAATGAAAGACTTCAAGTGGGTACGGGGATCCCCAGTTCCATCGAACTTGTCACATGTCCACTTGAACCTTTCTGGCAAGATTGCCTGGGGAAAAAAGCATAGCCCCTCAGTATCAAAAATTTGGTCTTCTGCCCCTTTCATATTCTTATAATGTGCTCCAAACGGTTGACCTGATCCTTTAATTCCTTCTTCTCTTGATCCTCAACTGCCCTAGCGGTAGGAGCATTGACAAAGAAGTCATACTCATCCTCGGCCGGGTAGGGAGGTTGGGGAACAAACCTAGGAGTTTGAGGGCGACTCCGTTGATCCGGAACCTCTTCCCTTGGTGCCACCATATGTGTGCGTACCACCTCCGTGAGGTTGGCCATCATTTCCTCTATCCTGGCCATTCGACCATCCATGTTATCCAAAGGTGGTTGTGGAGGAATGCCTGCAATCGAGAACCACTGAATGATGGTCCCGACAGGTTGCTAGGACAATCCCAACTAAGTGGGATGAACGAGAAAGGCTGATTGGGGTAAGATGTTGGCGGCACTGACTAGTACCGGAAAAGGACAAATATAGACAGTGAGATAGCAATACACAACACTTTCCTACTTGAACACAAGACTAGCCAAACATACGCAAGCAAGGACGACAGGACCAAACAAGAGTTAGCTCAAATGAGAGTGGCATCAACTTAGCGGCATACTTAAAGAAGTGTGCCTAAGTTAAAGAGACTCTCAAGTGATGGATCAAGCAAAGGTGGTTCCTGTAAGAACACTTATGTAGGGGATTTTACGCTGAATCAATCACTAAAAACCGTGGTGGACAAATTTGGGTCCACCGTTAACATCGAGATAGCATGTGTGAAACCTTTACCAGGTTGAGACCCATACCACATCAGACTGGTGGTGTTAGCATATAGCCACGGTACCAATCATACGGTGCAGTTGTAAGAATCAACAACTGGTGTAGTTATAAACACTAGCACCTTTAATGTTAATGATAAATCCAATCCTTCCATTGGTGGATGATAGATTAAGACAAGTAAAAAATGACTACAAGGAGTTCCAACATGAACCGCAAACAATATTACATAGTTGTGTTGATCCTAGTCATTAATTCTATGTCCAAGTACATGATGCATGTTGGCTAGGTTTAGGACCGGAAAGGCTACCTTGACAAGACCGATATACTTATCACCCGTATACACGGAATGAATCAGAGGCACATGGTCCCTTTGATATACCAATAGGGGAATAGCTCGGGTAGATTGATCTCAGAGTGTTAACCAATAGCGTCTCTTTGGGCACACCTAAATGTGTGTGATCTCCCTCAAGCACGCAAGGTAACACCCTCGCCGATAAGTTCCGTATTCTAGACTTAATGGTACGGTATCAAGGGGTGTGATGTAATTAGGGGCGGCCCAAACATATGGAAGGGACCCTGGCAGCTACACCACAGGGGTGAATAAGGGTAAGGCATACTGTGCACAATGCAAGAAGTGTGAGGTTGCTAGGCATAGTTAAGGAGAAATACACTCATATGGAATCTGTCCATTTTCCGGTTGGGACAATATAAAAAACGGAAGCGTTAACATGAATGGTTGAACTATCAAAAGCTGCAAAAAGTTTAACCTATAAGCTCCATAGGGAATTTTATATCAAGTAATCATTTCAGCCACAGATGACCAAATAGGTGGGCTTTGATCATAAATTATTATTCAATTTCTTCCATGTTCTGTAGGTTTGGTAGGTATCATATTGCAGAAGTGTTTTTTTCGCTTTTGCCTTTTCATATGCGCCAAGAAGACAGAATTGGAAGTAGAGACAGTTCCGCATGGAGAAGGGAATCAGATATAGAAAATCCACAGAACAGTTAGTATGTATCCTTAAATTAAGCAGGGTTTGAAAAGAACTGTGTTAATAAATATCCTACCTATTTTTTTTATTTCTGGTAATCCTTATCATTTGGCCAAAGAAAATGATATAATCCTCATCAGATTATAAGAGACGAGAAGAGAAAAAAATGAATTCAAATAACCAGAGCCATCCAATAATCAGATTTTAAGATTTCAGCAACTGAAGCAGCAGCAGGAAGAAGAAGGAGAAGAAGAAAGGAGGAGAAAGGTGCGGCTGCAGATTCAGTTGCAGCAGCAGGGAAGAAAGAAGAAGAAGAAGAAGAAGAAGAAGAAAGGAGGAGAAGCAGGTTCGGTGGCTGCCGGTTAGGGGTTGCAGCAGCAGGGAAGGAAAAGAGAAGAAGAGAAGAATAGAAGGAGAAGTTGAGTTCGGTTAGGAGGAATAGAAGTAGCAGGAGAAGAAGAAGAAGAAGAAGAAGAAGAAGAAGAAGAAAGAGGGGGGTTCGGTGGCTGCCGATTAGGGGTTGCAGCAGCAGGGAAGGAAAAGAGAAGAAGAGAAGAAGAGAAGAAGAGAAGAAAGGAGGAGAAGCGGGTTTGGTGGCTACCGGTTAGGGGTTGCAACAGCAGGGAAGGAAAAGAGAAGAAGGGAAGAAGAGAAGAAGGAGAAGTAGTTAGGTGCAGCTGCGGTTCGGTTGCAGCAGCAGGGAAGAAGAAGAGAAAAAGAAGAAGAAGAAGAAGAAGAAGAAAGGAGGAGAAAGGTGCGGCTGATTTCCTGCTATAGGGAAAAGAAGAAATAAAGGAAGAAAAGATGGGGGAAGAAATTAGGGCTTGAGATCCTAATCTAAGGGTCTAGATTAAAAGAACAAAAATAAATAAAAAAAAAAAACCTAAACCAAATCAAATCTACATGTTAAATAAAAAAAACAATTAAACCTAATTAGTCTGAAAAAATCAATTACCTAAATACCTTTAATTGGACCGGAATAAATCAATTCGTATCTAATGAACCAACCGTATTGAACCAAACTGAAATTAATTAAACATAATTAATCTAAACAAATCAATTATTAATAAATTAGAAATTAATTTATTAAATTAGATAAGCTAGTTTTAAACTGTAATTAGGAGAAGAAAAATACCTTAAACCGGCTTTAATCAAGAAACAAGGGGAGATAACCCTTGTGTTTCAAGCCCCCAAATCGAACCGAACCGGACAAGATCTCCCAGCTCAAGGAAGGATTAATGTATTAAACTTTTAAAATTGGAGAATATTTGATTTTAGAGGGAAGAAGATAGCCAAAAACCTTAATGGGGCCATCCTCTCTCCCAAATTCTCAATTTTTCTCTTATTTTTTTGGAAGAGAGGAAGGGCTATTCTTATAGCCTTGGGACTTGGGACAATTCTCTCATATTTTCGATGTGAGACTAAAAAACTAGAGAGAATTGTCCAAAAAGGCTTGCTTTTGGACAAAGGGGTTTGGGTGCCAAGTGGCACCCTTTGGTTGCTCGGAATGGAATCTGATACCGAACTTTGGAGTCAACTTTCGGGGGTCATATCTTCCAAACCGTTTGTCGGAATTTGACATGTAATATGTCGTTAGAAAGCTCAGTCCGAGCACTATCCAATGATGTGAGACAAGATTGTAGTCTTGATCGAAAACCTTTACGAAAATAAGTAGAGACTCGAATCATATAATGAAAGAGAGAATCGGGCGTCGATTCGCATAGTTCTCGCATCAAAGTGTAATGTCCGACTTGAGGGGACAAACAACAATAATCCACAACATCAAATTCCAATATTTGAAAACATTTTCTCTTGCCCCTAAAACCTAAACCCTAATCCCAAAACCCTTATACGCCAAACCCAAAGCCGCAAATCCTAAACCCTAAACCCGAAACCGTAATTCCTAAAACCTAAACCTTAACCCTTAAACCTAAACCTTAAACCCTAAACCCTAAACCCTGAACCTTAAAAACCTATACGCTAAACCCTAAATCCTATACCCTAAACCCAAAACCCTTAAACTCTAAAACCTAAACCCCTAACCCTAAAATCTAAACCCTAAACCCCAAACCCCAGACTCTAAACCCTAAAGCTTGTACCTAAACCCTAAAACCCTTAACCAAAAGCCCTATATCCTAAACATAAGCGACTAAAACTTATACCTCAAACCTTAAACCCAAAGCCCTAAATCCTTAAACCCAAAACCCAAAACCCAAAACCCTAAAGCCAAAAATCCAAAACCTAAACCCCAAACCCACAACTCTAGACCCAAAACCCTAAATCCTAAACCCCAAACACTAAACCCTAAACCCTTAATCCTAAATCCTCAATTGTCAACCGAAAACCATAAAACCTAAACCATAAACCCTAAACCCTAAACCCTAAACCCTACCCTAAGCCCTAAATCCTAACCTATAAAACCAAAACCTAGACCCTCAACCCTAAAACATATAACCTAAGCCGAAATCCCGAAACCCTGAACCCCTAAACCTAAACCTAAAACCTAAAGCCCAATACCCTAACCCTAGACCCTAAACCCTATACCCTAAACACTAAACCCTAAACACTAAACTGTATAGCCTAAGCACTAAACCCTAAACCCTAAACCATAATCCCTAAACCATAAACCCAAAACCCTAAACCATAAACCATGTACCCTAAACGCTAAACCTAAACCCTAAAACCCTAAGCCATAAACCCTAAACCCTAAAACCCTAAGCCCGAAGCCCAAAGAACTAAAATGTATACCCAAAACCACAAACCCTAAACCCTAAAACCCTAAGCCATAAACCCTAAACCCTAAAACCCTAAGCCCGAAGCCCAAAGAACTAAAACGTATACCCAAAACCACAAACCCTAAAACTCGTATCCATAAACCCCAAACCCAAAACGCTAAAGCCTAAATCCTAAACCCTAATCCCCAAAACCCAAAACCAAAAACCCTAAAGCCTAAACCCCAAACCCTAAACTTTAAACCCTAAACCTTAACCATAAACCCTAAGCCCTAAAACCAAAACCCTAATTCGAGAAACCTAAACCTTAAAACCAACACTCTAAACCCAAAACCAAAAACCCGAAACCCTAAACCCTAAACCCTAAACCCAAAACCCCTAAATCCTAAACTCAAAGCCGCAAAACCTAAACCCTAAACCCTAATTCCTAATCCATAAGCCCTAAACCCAAACCCTACACTCTAACCCGAAGCCCTAAACCCTAAATCCTAAACCACAAACCCTAAAGCCTTAACCCTTAACCCTAAACCCTAAACACAAAACCCTTAAACACTTAACCCTAAACCCTAAATCCTAAACCACAAACCTTAAACCCTGAACCCTTAACCCTAAACTCTAAACCCAAAACCCTTAAATCCAAAACCCAAAGCCACAAAACCTAAACCCTAAACCCTAAACCCTAATTCCTAAACCCTAAAGCCACAACCCTAAACCCTAATCCCTAAACCCCAAACCCTACACTATAAACCCCAAGACCTAAACCCGTAAACTCTAAACCCTGAATCCTAAATCCTAAACCACATACCCTAAACCCTTAACCCTTTACCGTTAACCCTAAACGCTAAACACAAAACCCTTAAACCCTAAACCCTAAATCCTAAACCACAAACCCTAAAAATCTTAACCATAAACCCTAAAACCTTAAAACCTAGACCCAAAATCCCAAACCACGAAGCCCTAAAGCCTTATACCCTAATGCCTAAACCCTAAACCTTAAAACCTTAAACCCTAAACCCTAAACCCGAATAACAACAACTGCCTGGTGCAGTTGGTGAGCTGTGGTGGACAAAAAGACCATGCCCACAAGGAAGTCTTGAGTTCAAGCCTCTAGGCTGTTATCTACATCCCCTCCCTTCCTATAAAAAAAAATAAAATAAAATAAATAAATAAAAACCCTAAACCCGAAACCCTTAACCTTAAACCCTAAACCTCAAAGTCTAGAGCATATATACCCTAAGCCTTAAATCCTAAACCCTAAAACCTAAAACCTAAACCCTAATCCCCAACACCCTATAACCTAAGCCCTAATCCCTAATCCCGAAACCCTGAACCCCTAAACCTAAACCTAAACCCTAAAACCCTATACCCTAGCCCTAGACCCTAAACCACAAATCCTAAAAAGCCTATACCATAAATCCTAAATCCTAAACCCTAAACCCTAAACCCTAAACCCTAACCTATAAACACAAAACCCGAAACCCAAAACCCAAAACCCAAAACCCGAAACCCGAAGCCCAAAACCCAAAACTCTAAACACTAAACCGTAAAGCATAAACACTAAAACCTTAACCCAAAACCATTAGCCCTAATCCCAAAACCCATAGGCCAAAACCCTAAGGCTTAAACCTTAACCCTAAGGCTTAAACCTTTAACCTTAAACCCTCAAAAGTTAAAACCATAAATCTTAAACCATAAATCCAAATCCCTATACCCTAAACCCTAAACCCTAAACCCTAAACCCTAAACCTCAAACTCTGAAGAATATACCCTAAGCCCTTAATCCTAAACCCTAAAACCTAAAACCTAAACCCTAAACCCAAACACCCTATAACCTAAGCCCTAAACCCGAAACCTTGAACCCCTAAAGCCCTATACCCTAACCCTAGACCCTAAACCCTATACCCAAAACCCTAAACCCTAAATCATAAACCATATACCCTAAACACTAAACACTAAATCCTAAACCATAAACCCAAAACCCGAAACCTTATACCCTAAACACTAAAACTAAACCCTAAAACCCTAAATCATAAACCTAAAACCCTAAACCTGAATCCCTATACCCTAAACCTTAAGAAATAAAATTTATACCCTATACCCAAAACCCTAAAGCCTATACCCTAAAATTAATCCCCAAAACCAAAAACCAAAAACCAAAAACCCTAATGCCTAAAGCCTAAAGCCTAAACGGCAAACCTTAATCCCTAAACCATAGACCCTAAACCCAAAACCTTAACCCTACATCCTAAACCGTAAACGCAAAACCCTAATCCAAAAAATCTAACCCAAAACCCTAAACCCCCAAAGCCAAAAACCCTAAACCCTAAACCACAAACTCTAAAATCTAAACCATAAAACCTACACTCTAAACCCTAAACCCTAAACCCAAATCCAAAAAACCAAAATCCTAAACCCAAACCCTAAACCCAAATCCAAAAACCCAAAATCCTAAACCCAAACCCTAAACACTGAACCCTAAACTGTAATCCCTAAACCCTAAGAACTGAAACTTATACCTAAAACCTTATACCCTAAGCCCTAAACCCAAAACCAAAAACCCTAAAGCCTAAACCCCAAACTCTAATGCCCAAAACCCTAAGCCCAAATCCCAAATCCCAAATCCCAAAACCCTAAACCCTAAACGCTAAACACTAAACACAAAAGCCTAAACCCTAAACCCCAAATCCTAAACCCCAAACCCTAAACCCTAAACCCTAAACCCTAAAATCCTAAACCCAAATCCGCAAACCCTAAACCCTAAACCCTAAATCTCAGTTCCTAAACCCTAAACTATAATCCTACAACCTAAGCCTTAAACCCTAAACCCTAAACCCTAAAACTTATAACCTAAATCGTAAACCCTAAACCTTAAACCTTAAACCTTAAACCCTATACCCCAAACCGAAAACCCTTAAACCCTAAACCAAAAACCCTAAACCCTAAACCCCAAACCCTAAACCCCAAACCCTAAACCCAAATCTTAAACCCTAAACCCGAATCCGTAAACCCTAAACCCTAAACCCCAAACACTAAACCCTAAACCCAAATTCCCAAACCCTTAAACCCCAAACCCAAAATCCTAAACACAAAACCCTAAACCCTAAACACTAAGCCCTAAACCGTAAACCTTAAAGCCCATAGCCTAAATCATAAATCCAAAACCCTAAACACTAAACTCTAACCCTAAACCCGAATCTACACACACTATACCAGAAACCCAAAACCCAAAACCCTAAATGCTAAACTCTAACCCTAAACCCTAATCTACACACACTATACCAGAAACCCAAAACCCAAAACCCAAAACCCAAAACACAAAACCATAAACCCTAAACTCTAAAACCTGAACCCAAAATCATTAACCCTAAAGCCAAAACTGAAAGCCAAAAACCATAAGGCTTAAACCTTTAACCCTAAACCCTCAACCCTAAGCCATAAACCAAAACCCTTAACATAAAAGTCTAAAGTATATACCCTAAGTCCTAAATCCTAAACCCTAAAACCTAAAACCTAAACCCTAAACTCGAAAACCGAATAACCTAAGACCTAATCCTGAAACCTTGAGCCCCTAAACTCGAAAGAACTAAACTTAAACCCAAAACCTAAAACCCAAAATCTTAAACCATACACCCAAATTCTTGAACCCAAAACCATTAACCCAAAACCCGAAGCCCAAAGCCCAAAACCCGAAGGCTTAAACCATTAACCCTAAACCCTCAACCCTAAACCATAAACAACCATAAACCATAATCCCTAAACCCATAACCTCAAAGTCTAAAGCATATACCCTAAGCCTAAAATCCTAAACCCTAAAACCTAAAACCTAAAACCTAAACCCTAATCCCTAAAACCTTATAACCTACGCCCTAATCCCGAAACCCTGAACCCCTAAACCTAAACCCTAAGCCCTAAAGAACTTAAACTTAGACGAAAAACCTTAAACCCTAAGCCCAAAACCCAAAACCCAAAACCCAAAACCCAAAACCTAAAACCCTAATGCCTAAACCCCAAACCCTAATCCCCAAAGATGAGACCCCAAACCCTAATTCCGAAACCCTTAACCTTAACCCTAAAAACAAAACCCTAAACTGAAAACCTAAACCGAAAAACCTAAACCCTAAACCTTACACTCTAAACCCTAACCCTCAACTCTAAACCCTAAATCCTAAACCACAAACCTTAAACCCTGAACCCATAACCTTAAACCCTAAACCCAAAACCCTCAAATCCTAAATCCAAAGCCGCAAAACCTAAACACTAAACCCTAAACCCTAAACCCTAAACCCTAATCCCTAATGCCTAAACCCTAAACCCAACACTCTAAACCCCAAGCCCTAAACCCTAAATCCTAAACTACAAACCCTAACCCCTTAACCCTTAACCCGAAACCCTAAACCCTAAACACAAAACCCTTAAATACTAAACCCTAAACCCTAAACCCTAAACTACAAACCTTAAACCCTGAACCCAAAACCTTAAACCCAAAACCCTTAAATCCTAAACCCAAAGCCGTAAAACCTAAACCCTAAACCCTAATTCCTAAACCCCAAACCCTACACTCCAAACCCCAAGCCCTAAACCCTAAACCCTAAATCTTAAACCACAAACCCTAAACCCTAAACCCTAAACCCTAAACCCTAAACCCTAAACCCTAAACACAAAACCCTAAACCCTAAACACAAAACCCTCAAACCCTAAACCCTAAACCGTAAATCCTTAACCACAAACCCTAAATCTCTTAACCATAAACCCTAAAACCTTAAACCCTAGACCCAAAATCCCAAACCTTGAAGCTCTAAAGCCTTATATCCTAATGCCTAAACCTTAAACCTTAAAACCCAAACGCTAAACCCAAAACCCAAAACCCTAAACCCCAATAACAACAATTGCCTAGCACAGTTGGTGAGCTATGGTGGAAAAAATGACCATGCCCACTAGGAGGTATTGAGTTCAAGCCTCTTGGCTGTTATCTACATCCCCTAGCTACCTCTGAAAAAATAAATAAATTAATAAATAAAAACCCTAAACCCTAAACCCTTAACCTTAAACCCTAAACCCTTAACTCAAAACCCTAAATCCAAACTCTAAACCCAAAATCCGGGACCCAAAACCCCAAATCCCAAACCCTAAACGCAAAACCTTAAACCCTAAACAAAGCACCCAAAACACTAAACACTAAGCCCTAGCCCCAAACCCATAACCGTAAACACTAAACCTAAAGCCCCAAACCCTACGCCCTAAAACGTAAAACCTCAAACCTAAACCCTCAACCCTAAACCCTGAACCCTAATCCCTAAACCCTAAACCTAAAACACTAAACCCAAAGCTCTAAAGCCAAAACACTAAACACTAAACCACAAAGCCTAAAAAGGCAACACCAAAAATCCTAAATCCTAAACCCTAATCCCTAAATCCTAAAACCTGAACCTAAAACCATAAACCCTAATCCCAAAACCCATTGCCCAAACACCAAAGGCTTAAACCTTTAACCTTAAACCCAAAACCGTCAAGACTAGAAACCCTAAACCACAAGCCCAAATCCCTATACCCTAAACCCTAAACCCTAAACCTTAAACCTCAAAGTCTAAAGCATATACCCTAAGCTCTAAATCCAAAACCCTAAAACCTAAAACCTAAACCCTAAACCCAAAAACCCTATAACCTAAGCATTCAGACTTGAAACCTTGAATCCCTAAACCTAAACCCAAACCCTAAAGCCCAATACCCTAACCCTAGAACCTAAACCCTAAACCCTATACCCTAAACACTAAACCATAAATCATAAACCGTATACCCTAACCACTAAACACTAAATCCTAAACCATAAACCTGAAACCCTAAATGCTAAAACTAAACCCTAAAACCCTAAATCATAAACCCTAAACCCTAAAACCCTAAACCCTAAACCCGAAGCCCTATACCCTAAACCATAAGAGCTAAAACTTATACCCAAAATCTACCCTAAACCAAAAAACCTAAACCCAAAACTCTAAAGCCTAAACCGTAAAAGTAATCCCAAAAACCCAAAACCCTAAAGCCAAAAGCCTAGACCACAAACCCTAATCCCTAAACCATGGACCCTAAACCCAAAACCTTAACCCTAAACCCAAAACCGTTAACGAAAAACCCTAATCCAAAAAACCTAAACCTTAAACCCTAAACCATGAACCCTAAACCCTAAACCCTAAACCCTAATCCCAAAACCCTTAAACCCTAAACCCAAAGCCACAAACCCTAAACACTAAACCCTAAACCACAAACTTTTAAATCTAAACCCTAGAACCTACACTCTAAACCCTAAACCCTAAACCCTAAACCCCAAAACCTAAAACCCAAAACCCAAAACCCCAAAACCCAAAACCCTAAATCCTAAACCCCATACCCTAAACCCTGAACCATAAACCGTAAACCCTAAACCCTAAGAACTAAAACTTATACCCAAAACCATATACCCTAAGCCCTACGCCAAAAGCCCGAAAACCTAAAGCCTAAACCATAAACCCTAAACCCTAATCCCTAATCCCTAAACCCTAAACCCTAAACCTAAAACACTAGACCCTAAACAATAAACCCTAACCTAAAAGCACTAAACTCGAAACCCAAAACCCAAAACCCAAACCCAAAACCCTAAACAACTTGAACCCAAAACCATTAACCCTTAACCCAAAACCCTAAGGCTTAAACCTATAACCCTAAACCCTCATCCCTAAACCATAAACCCTAATCCCTAAACCCTAAACCGTAAACCTTAAACCTATAACCCTAAACCCTCATCCCTAAACCATAAACCCTAATCCCTAAACCCTAAACCCTAAACCCTAAACCTTAAAGTCTAAAGCATATACTCTAAGCCCTGATCCTAAACCCTAAGATCTATACCCTAAACCCTAAAACCCTTTAACCTAGGCCATAATCGTGAAACCCTGAACACTAAACCTAAACCCTAAACCCTAAACCCTAAAGCCCTATACACTAAACCCTAATTCCTAAACCCCATACTCACAACCCAGATTCCTAAACCCTTAATCCCCAAACCCAAAATCCTAAACACAAAACCCTAAACTCTAAACACTAAACCCTAAACTCAAAACCTTAAAGCCTAAAGGCAATATCATAAATCCAAAACCCTAAACACTAAGTCCTAACCCCTAAACCCAAATCTAGAAACATTATAACTGAAATGTATACCCAAAATCGCAAAACCCAAAACCCTAAACACTAATCCCTAAACCCTAAACCCCAAACCCTAAACCCCAAATCTTAAATCGTAAACCCGAAACCCTAAAGCCAAAACACTAAATCCTAAACCCCAAACACTAAACCCTAAATCCAAATTCCTAAACCCTTAAACCCCAAACCCAAAATCCTAAGCACAAAACCCTAAACCCTAAACCCTAAACACTAAACCCTAAACCACAAACCTTAAAGCCAACACCCTATATCATAAATCCAAAACCCTAAAACACTAAACCCTAAACACTAAACCCTAACCGCTAAACCCTAAACCCTAAACCCTATGCCAAAAGTCCTAAACCCTAAATCCTAAACCCCAAACCCCAAACCCCAAACCCAAAACCCTAAACACTAAAACCTAAAACCTAAAACCCTAAACCCTAGACCCAAAATCCCAAATGTCGAACCATAGACCCGAAACCCTAAAGCCTTATACCCTAATGCCAAAACCCTAAACCTTAAAACCCAAACGCTAAACCCAAAACCCAAAACCCTAAACCCCACTAACAACAACTGCGTAGCGCAGTTGGTGAGCTATACCCTAAACCCTTATACCCTAATGCCCACTAGGAGGTCTTGAGTTCAAGCCTCTTGGCTAGTATCTACATCCACTCTCTACCTATAAAAAAATAAATAAATAAATAAATAATCCTAAACCCTAAACCCTTAACCTTAAACCCTAAATCCTTAACTCAAAACCCTAAACCCCAAACTCAAAACCTAAAATCCCAAACCCAAAACCCTAAACCCCAAACTCTAAACCCTAAACCCTAAACCCTAAACCTTAAACCCTAAACCTTAAACCCTAAACAAATCACCTGAAACCCTAAACGCTAAACCCTAGCCCCAAACCTTAAACCCCAAACCTGAAACCCTAAACAAATCACCCGAAACCCTAAACACTAAACCATTACCCCAAACCCAAAATCGTAAATGCTAAACCCAAAGCCCTAAAACCTTAAACCTAAAACCTTAAACCTAAAAGCTAAACCCTAATCCCTAAACCCTAAACCTAAAACACTAAACCCTAAGCCCTAAACCCTCAACACTAAATTCTAAACCACAAAACCTAAAGCCTATACCATAAATCCTAAACCCGAAACACAAAACCCTAACTTACAAACACTAAACCCGAACCCCAAAACCCAAAACCCAATATCCAAAACCCTAAACACTAAAACCTGAACACAAAATCGTTAACCCTAAACCCAAAACCCATAGCCTAAAACCCTAAGGCTTAAACATTTAACTCTAAACCCTCAACTGTCAACCGAAAACCATAAAACTTAAACCGTAAACCCTAAACCCTAAACCCTAAACATCTCATTCTAAAGCTTATATACCGTAAGCCCTAAATCTGAACCCCTAAAACCTAAAACCTAAACCCTAAACCCTAAACCCTAAAAACTTATAACCTAAGCCCTAACCCCTAAACCAAAACCCTAAAAACTTAAAGCCCAATACCCTAACCCTAGACCCTAAACCCTATACCCTAAACACTAAACCGTATACCCTAAGCACTAAACCCTAAACCATAAACCATCATCCCTAACCATAAACCCAAAACCCTAAACCATAAGCCATATACCCTAAACGCTAAAACTAAACCCTAAAACCCTAAGCCATAAACCTTAAACCCGAAGCCCTATCCCCTAAGCCCTAATGACTAAAACTTATACCTAAAACCAAAAACCCTAAGCCCTAAACCATAAACCCCAAACCGAAATCCCCAAAACCCAAAACCCAAAACCCAAAACTCTAAAGCCTAAAACCCCAAACTCTAATCTCCAAACCGTAGACCCTAAACCCTAATTCCAATACCCTAAACCTTATCCATAAACCCTAAGCCCAAACCCAAAACCCTAATCAGAGAAACCTAAACCCTAAAACCTAAACTCTAAACCCAAAACCCAGAACCTTAAATCCTAAATACGAAACCCCAAACCCTAAACCCAGAACCCTAAACCCTAAATCCTAAACCCTAATCCCAAAACGCTTAAACCTTAAACCCAAAGCGACAAATCCTAAACCCTAAACCCGAATTCCTAAAACCTAAACCTTAACCCTAAACCCTAAACCTTAAACCCTAAACCATAACCCTAAAACCTAAACCCTAAACCTTAAACCCTAAACCCTAAACCTTAAAATCTATCCCTAAACCCTAAACCCTATACCCTAAACCCAAAACCCTTAAAACTTAATCACTAAACCCCGAACCCTAAAACCTAAACCCTAAACCCCAAACCCCAAACCCTAAACCTTATACCCTAAATGCTAAAAATAAACCCTAAAACCCTAAATCCTAAACCGTAAAACCCTAAACCCGAAGCCCTATATCCTAAACCCAAGGGACTAAAACTTATACCTCAAACGTTAAACGCTAAGCCCTAAACCCTTAAACCCAAAACCCAAAACCCAAAACCCAAAACTCTAAATCCAAAATACCAAGCCATAAACCCCAAACTCTAGACCCAAAACCCTAAATCCTAAACCCCAAACCCTGAACCCTAAACCTTGAACCCTAAACCCAAAAACCTAAACCCAAAACCCTAAACCCTAAACCCAAAACCCCAAACCATAAACCTTAAACCCTAAACCCTAATTCCTGAACCCAAAACCACTAACCCAAAACCCAAAGCCCAAAGCCCAAAGCCCAAAGCCCAAAGCCCAAAACCCTAAGGCTTAAACCTTCAACCATAAACCCTCAACCCAAAACCATAAACCCAAAACCCTAAACCCTAAACCTCAAAGTCTAAAGCATATACCCTAAGCCCAAAACCCTAAACCCTAAAACCTGAAACACTATAACCTAAGCCCTTAATCCCGAAACCTTGAACCCCTAAACCTAAACCCTAAACCCTAAAGAACTAAAACTTATACCAAAAAACTTAAATCCTAAGCCTAAAACCCAAAACCCATAACCTAAAACCCTAAAGCCTGAACCCTAACACCTAAAACCCTAAAGCCTAAACCCGAACACCTAATCCCCAAACACTAGACCCGAAACCCTAATTCCTAAACCAAGAACCTTAACCCTAAAAACTAAACCCTAAACTGAAAAACCTATACTCTGAACCCTAAACCCTAAACCCTAAAGCCTAAACCCTAAATCCTAAACCACAAACCTTAAACCCTGAACCCTAATCCCTAAACCCTAAACCTAAAACACTAAACCCTAGGCCCTAAACCCTAAACACTAAACTCTAAACCACAAAGCCTAAAGCCTATACCATAAATCCAAAACCCTAACCTACAAACACTAAACCCGAACCCCAAAACCCAAAACCCAAAATCCAAAACCTTAAACACTAAAAGCTAAAACTTGAACACAAAACCATTAACCCTAAACCCAAAACCCATAGCCCAAAACCCTAAGGCTTAAACATTTGACTATAAACCCTCAACTGTCAACCAAAAACCATAAAAACTAAGTCGTAAATCCTAAACCCTAAACCCTAAACCTCAAAGTCTAAAGCTTATATATTCTAAGCCCTAAATCCTTGCCCCTAAAACCTAAACCTAAACCCTGAAAACCTATAACCTAAGCCCTAATCCCGAAACCCTGAACCCCTAAACCTAAACCCTAAAAACCTTAAAGCCCAATACCCAAACCCTAGACACTGAACCCTATACCCTAAGCACTGAACCCTGTACCCTAAGCACCGTAGACCCTAAACCCTATACCCTAAACCGTATACCCTAAACCATAAATCCAAAACCCTAAACCTTATACCCTAAATGCTAAAACCAAAACCTAAAACCCTAAACCCTAAAACCCTAAACCTGAAGCCCTATACCCTAAACCCTAAAAAATAAATGTTATACCCAAAACCCTAAAGCCTAATCCCTAAAAGTAATCACCAAAACTAAAAACCCAAAACCCTAAAGCCTAAAGCCTAAACTACAAACCCTAATCCCTAAACCATAGACCCTAAACCCTAAACCTTAACCCTAAACCCTAAGCCGTAAACGTAAAACTCTAATCCAAAAAATCTAACCCTAAACCCTAAGCCCTAAAACCTAAACCCTGAACCGTAAACCCTAAACGCTAAACCCTAAACCCTAATCCCAAAACCCATAAACCCCCAAAGCCACAAACCCTAAACCCTAAACCACGAACTCTAAAACCTAAGCCCCAAAACCTACACCCTAAACCCTAAACCGTAAACCCAAATCAAAAAACCCTAAATCCTAAATCCCAAACCCTAAACCCTGAACCCTAAACCATAAACCATAAATCCTAAGAACAGAAACTTAAACCCAAACCTTATACCCTAAGCCCCAAACCCAAAACCGAAAACCCTAAAGCCTAAACCCCAAACTCTAATGCCCAAAACCCTAAGCCCAAATCCCAAAACCCTAAACCCTAAATCCCAAACCCAAGACCCAAAACCCTAAGGCCTAAACCCCAAACCCTAATCCCCAAACCCGAGACCCAAAACTCTAATTCCTAAACCCGAAACATAAACCCTAAACCCAAAGCTCAAATCTAAAAACATAAACCCTAAACCCTAAACCATAAACCCTAAACCCTAAGCACTAAAAACTAAAGACTAAACAATAAAACCTAAACCCTAATCCCTAAACCTTAAACCTAAAACACTAAACCCTAAACCCGAAACCATAAACACTAAACCCTAAACGTTAAAGTCGAAAGCCTATACCAGAAATCCTAAACCCTAAACACTAAACCGTAAACCATAAACCCTAACCTATAAACACTAAACCCGAAACCCAAAACCCAAAACCCAAAACCCAAAACCCTAAACCCTAAACATTAAACCCTAAACCCTAAACCCTAAAACATAAACCCAAAACCATTAATCCTTAAACCAAAACCCAAAGCCCAAAACTCTAAAGCTTAAACCTTTAACCCTAAACCATCAACCCTAAACCAGAAACCCTAAACCCTAAATCCTAAACACTAAACCCTAAACCCTAAACCCTAAACCTAAAACACTAAACCCTAAACCCTAAACACTAAACCCTAAACCTTAAAGTCTAAAGCCTATACCATAAATCCTAAACACTAAACACTAAACCTAAACCATAAACCCTAACTTATAAACACAAAACCCAAAACCCAAAACCCAAAACCCAAAACCCGAACCCAAAACCATAAACACTAAACACTAAACCCTAAACCCTAAACCCTAAACCCTAAACCCTAAACCCTAAAACTTAAACCGAAAACCGTTAATCCTTAACCCAAACCCTAAGCCCAAAACCCTAAGGCTTAAACCTATAACCCTAAACCCTCAACCCTAAACCATAAACCCTCAACCCTAAACCTTAAAGTCTAAAGCATATACCCGAAGCCCTAATCCTAAACCCTAAGATCTAAACCCTAAACCTAAACCATTTAACCTAAGCCACAATCGTGAAACCCTGACCCTAAACCTAATCCCTAAACCGTAAACCCTAAAGCCCTATACGCCAAACCCTAAATCCTAAACCCTATACCCTAAACACTAAACCCTAAATCCTAAACCCTATACCCCAAACACTAAACCCTAAACCCTAAACTAGGATCCCCAAACCATAAAGCCAAAACCCAAAACCCAAAACCCTAAACCCTAAACCCTAAACCCAAAACCCGAAACCCTATACCCTAAACCATAAAACCCTAAACTATAAAAAGTAAACCCGAAAACCCTAAACCCGGAACCCTATATCCTAAACCCTAAAACCCTAAACCATAAACACTAAACCCGAAAACCCTAAACCCGAAGCCATATACCCCTAAACCCTAAGAACTGAAACTTATACCTAAATCCTTAAAGAAACCCAAAACCCAAAATCCATAACCCTAAAGTCTAAACTCCAAACTCTAATCCCCAAAACACTAAATCTTAAACCCAAAACACAAAACCGTAAACCCAAAACCCAAAAACCTAAAGCCTAAACCCCAAACCCTAATCCCCAAACCCTAGACCCAAAACTCTAATTCCTAAACCCTAGACCCAAAACTCTAATTCCTAAACACTAAACCCTAAACACAAAACCCTAATCCGGAAAACCTAAACCCTAAACCCGCCCTAAATCCAAAACCACAAACCCTAAACCCTAAATCCTACACCCCAAACCCTAAACCCAAATACCTAAACCATAAACCCCAAACCCTAAACCACAAATCTTAAAATCTAAACCCGAAACCCTAAACCCTAAAACCTAAACCCTAAAACTTTAACCCAAAACCATTAACCCTTAACCCAAAACGCAAAGCCCAAAATCCTAAGGCTTTTAAACCTTTATTCCTAAACCCTCAACCCTAAACCCTAAACCTAAAGCACTAAACCCTAAATTCTAAACCCTAAACACTAAACCCTAAACCTGAAAGTCGGCCAATACCATAAATCCTAAACCCTAAAAATTAAACCCAAAACCATAAAACATAACCTATACACACCAAACCCAAAACCAAAAACCCAAAACCCAAAACCCGAAACCCAAAACCCAAACCCGAAACCCGAAACCCAAAACCCTAAACTCTAAGCCTTAAACCCTAAATCCTAAACCCTAAACCCTAAACCCTAAACCCTAAAACTTAAACTCAAAACCGTTAACCCTTAACCCAAAACCCAAAGCCCAAAACCCTAAGGCTTAAACCTTTAACCCTAAACCCTCAACCCTAAACCATAAACACTAAACCCTAAACCCTAAATCCTAAACCCGAAACCCGAAACCCTAAACCTTAAACACTAAACCCCAAACCCTAAACCCTAAACACTAAACCCTAAACCCTAAACCTTAAATTCTAAAGCCTATACCATAAATCCTAAACCCCAAACACTAAACCCTAAACCATAAACCCTAACCTATAAACACTAAACCCGAAACCTAAAACTCAAAACCCAAAACCTTAAACACTAAATCCTAATCCCTGAACCCTAAAACTTAAACCAAAACCCTGAGGCTTAAACCTTTAACCCTAAACCCTCAACCCTAAACCCTAAACCCTAAACCCTAAACCTTAAAGTCTAAAGCATATACCCTAAACTCTGATCCTAAACCCTAAGATCTAAACCAAAAACCTAAACCCTAAACCCAAATACCCTTTAACCTAAGCCGTAATCATGAAACCCTGAACCCTAAACCTAAACCTAAACCCTAAACTGTAAACCCTAAAGCCCTATACCCCAATCCCTAAATCCTAAACCCTATACCCTCAACACTAAACCCTATAACCCAAGCACTAATCCCTAAACCCTAAAAAACTAGAATCCCTAAACCATAAAACCAAAACCCTAAACCCTACACCCGAAACCCTATACCCTAAATCCTAAAACCCTAAGCCATAAACACTAAACCATAAAACCCTAAACCCGAAGACCGATACCCCTAAACCCTAAGCACTGAAGCTTATACCTAAATCCTTAAAGAAACCCAAAACCTAAAACCCAAAACCCAAAATCCATAACCCTAAATCCTAAACAACAAACTCTAATCCCCAAAACACTAAATCTTAAACCCAAAATACAAAGTCGTAAACCCAAAACCAAAAAACCTAAAGCCTAAACCCCAAACCCTAATCCCCAAAACCTAGACCCAAAACTCTAATTCCTAAACCCTAGACCCGAAACTCTAATTCCTAAACACTAAACCCTAAACCCAAAACCCTAATCCGGAAAACCTAAACCCTAAACCCTCCCTAAATCCTAAACCACAAACCCTAAACCCTAAATTCTACACCCCAAACCCTAAACCCCAAACCCTAAACCCCAATCCTTAAACCATAAACCCCAAACCCTAAACCACAAATCTTAAAACCTAAACCTAAAACCTAAACCCTAAAACTTTAACCCAAAACCATTAACCCTTAACCCAAAACCCAAAGCCCAAAATCCTAAGGCTTTTAAACCTTTAATCCTAAACCCTCAAACCTAAACCCTAAACGTAAAGCTCTAAACCCTAAACCCTAAACCCTAAACACTAAACCCTAAACCTTAAACTCGGCTTATACCATAAACCCTAAACCCTAAACATTAAACCCTAAACCATAAACCAAAACCCATACACACTAAACCCGAAATCTAAAACCCAAAACCCGAAACCCAAAACCCAAAACCCAAAACCCGAAACCTGAAACCCAAAACCCTAAACTCTAAACCCTAAATCCTAAATCCTAAACCCTAAACCCTAAACCCTAAAACTTAAACTCAAAATCGTTAACCCTTAACCCAAAACCCAAAGCCCAAAACCCTAAGGCTTAAACCTTTAACCCTAAACCATAAACACTAAACCCTAAACCCTAAACCCTAAACCCTAAACCCTAAACCCTAAACCTTAAACACTAAACCCCAAACCCTAAACCCTAAACACTAAATCCTAAACCCTAAACCTTAAATTCTAAAGCCTATACCATAAATCCTAAATCCCAAACACTAAACCCTAAACCATAAACCCTAACCTATAAACACTGAACCCGAAACTTAAAACCCAAAACCCAAAACCTTAAACACTAAATCCTAACCCCTGAACGCTAAAACTTAAACCAAAACCATTAACCCTTAACCCAAAACCTTGAGGCTTAAACCTTTAACCCTAAACCCTAAACCGTAAACCCTAAACCCTAAACCCTAAACCCTAAATCCTAAACCCTAAACCTTAAAGTCTAAAGCATATACCCTAAACCCTGATCCTAAACCCTAAGATCTAAACCCAAAACCTAAACCCTAAACCCAAACACCCTTTAACCTAAGCCGTAATCATGAAACCCTGAACCCTAAACCTAAACCTAAACCCTAAATTGTAAACCCTAAAGCCCTATACGCCAAACCCTAAATCCTAAACCCTATACCCTCAACACTAAACCCTAAATCCTAAACCCTATACCCCAAGCACTAATCCCTAAACCCTAAAAAACTAGAATCCCTAAACCATAAAACCAAAACCCTAAACCCTAAAGCCGAAACCCTATACCCTAAATCCTAAAACCCTAAACCATAAACACTAAACCCTAAAACACTAAACCCAAAGACCTATACCCCTAAACCCTAAGAACTGAAGCATATACCTAAATCCTTAAAGAAACCCAAAACCCAAAACCCAAAACCCAAAATCCATAACCCTAAAGCCTAAACTCCAAACTCTAATCCCCAAAACACTAAATCTTAAACCCAAAATACAAAACCGTAAACCCAAAACCCAAAAACCTAAAGCCTATACCCCAAACACTAATCCCCAAACCCTAGACCCAAAACTCAAATGAAATATACAACAAGGTCCACAAAAAGGAAAATAGATAAAAGCTGGTGTGGGCGAGCTAAGCCCTCACTGATCATCATCGTCGTCGTCATCAATGATCACCACGTTCGTCGGAGGCCTAGAGTTGACGTCGAGGCGATGGTCATAGTAGTCGAACCTCACGTTCACTAGCCATACTGCCCTCCATAGTCTGCCAAAATCTGCTGACATGGCGTTGGCCGTGGTGCTCAAGTCCTGGCCTAGTTGGAGAAAGGAGTTTCTCCAAAGTAGCCTGCCTCTCCAGGATGCGTTCCTCCCTGGAGGCACTCTCGTCCAGCCTTCTCAGTAACTGGACTTGGCCATCCTGCAAGGCCTGCATGGTGGACATCATGCCCTCAAAGTCGTATGCACCACTCCCAGGTGGTGGGGCTCTATGCTATGCAGCTGCAGCTCTAGAGGGACTAGGATTGGGACCTCTCGACTCCTGAGGCATGTCACCACCCACCAGATCATCCTCCTCGTCCTGAGGAATGTAGTCCTCATCCTCCCCGCTGGACTCCTCCTCCATGTGGACATCCTCCATAGGGGCAGCCCTCCTACCCCTACCTCTCTGAGCTCCTGCTCTCGGAGGTGTATCCATAAGGGTATGGAGACCCATCCTCAGGAGGTTACCCCTATCAAACCTATCCGTCGGAGTCTTCCCCTCCTCGCCGCTCATATCCACCCCGAAGAACTCGAAGATCCTAGTGAGGATCCTGCCATAGGGGAATCCTCCATCCTCAGGGTGGGAAGTGTGGTGCTCCATCGTCTTGAGAATGATGTACGGCAGGCATAAGTGCTCGACACCTCCCTCTACAGCGGTGTAGATGCAGAACGCGATGAAGGCCGCCATGAAACCCACCTAGTTCCGGTGACCTCCTCTGGGGAGTAGGTTGAACTGGACCAAAAGGGCAAATAAGCGAACCTCAGGGTAGAAGGGTGTCTCGGACTCCGGACGGGTACTGCTACCGCAGATGGTCTCGTAAATGAAGTCCGACGTCTCCAAGCTCATAAATGGTCCCAGAGGCTTACTCCTGGGAGGACTGTAGTATCGGTGCCCAGCTGCCGATATGCCCAAGATGCTAGCCAAAGTATCCACAATCAGCTGGATGTCTACCCCCTTCACCAAGCTGACTATGGTGTACTCCCCGAACGGATAAGAAACCTCCAAGTTGTAGTAGAATCGGCGGACTAGCTGCTCGTAGAATGGATGGTCTACGTGGAGGATAGACTCCCAGCCCAGTGCTGAGAACCTCTCCTGAACCCGAGCCTTGTGGAAGTCGTCGACTACCACGGTCTTCTCCATCATCACTGACCTCTTCAGGAAAATCGACCAGT
Organism: Macadamia integrifolia; assembly: GCF_013358625.1. Lineage (NCBI taxonomy): Eukaryota > Viridiplantae > Streptophyta > Magnoliopsida > Proteales > Proteaceae > Macadamia > Macadamia integrifolia. The sequence continues at coordinate 31,444,638 of NC_056565.1, read as the reverse complement.
TGGCTGCTGCCTCTGCACTATGGAAGAGCTCCTCGTCATAGTTCGAAGGGTCCGATCGGGCAGTTCTGGGTCTCCCTGTGCGGGAGGCTGAAGAGCTGGTTCCTGCACTCTTTCGCTTAGAAGCGGAAGTCTTACGTCGAACGCCAGAGGAAGAGGGTCCCTTGCCGGTGCGAGATGACATCCTGGCAAGAAGAAAAGAAAGCAGGGTGAGTAAGGAAAGGAAAATGACAGCAGTAAAGGGGAGCCCCAAAATTCAAATTTCTTGCAAAATAGAAAAGGCGACAAGCTAGGAATGATAGGGAGCCTATGGACAAGATGCATGGTAATTGACAATGCAGAGTCATGATAAAATAGCAAAATGATAGCAAGGAGCATATATAACATGAGAGGATTCGATTTCAATGCGCAAATTCATTCACAATGGAGTAAAACTTGAAACTACAGGTCTAAGATGGAAATGCCATGGTAGCGGGATCATGAATGTACAAAAACACACCCAAATAGGCTATGGAGGTCCACAAATACAAGTATGTGATGAAAATCAAGGAAACCCAATACAAAAGAGGGGCCCCGCCCCAGTTCCGACATCTCAGATTCGTTGCTTTAACTGCCATTCATATGGGCATTATGCAAAAGACTGTCGGGTCAGATCAGCCTTGCCCTCCAGTCAGCCCTCTGCGTACCGACCTCCCTTAGCTCGAGGGAATCAGCCGCAGGGAAGGATGTATGCTCTATCAGCTGAGGAAGCTGAGGCCAGTACAGAAGTAGTAGCAGATACATTTTAAATTAAGAATTTCCTTATGTTAAATATTGATGACCTGCTGAAATTATATGCATTGTTACACTAGGTATCCTACCCATATCAGGCATACCAGCCTATGTTTTATTCGATTCAAGAGCTACTCATTCATTGGCATCTAAGAGATTTGCAGAGAAACTTGGGATGTCACCCAGGATCCTAGATCACGGGATGATTGTTAGTATGCCTACGGGTAAAGTTACACAGTTGAAGGAGGTATATGGGCTATGCCCAGTGGAAATTAGTGGAAAGAACTTTGATGCACAACTCATTAAGTTTAATGTGCAGAATTTTGATGTTATACTGGGTATGGATTGGTTGTCGGCTCATCGAGCTAATGTGATATGTGCTGAAAAGCTGATTAGGGTGATAGATGACGAGGGGAAAGAATTGGTATACCGAGCAGATAAAATGAAACGGGTGAGGAAGGTCCTTGTCTCCACTCTTCAAGCGGTAAAATTGCTAGAAAATGGATGTCAGGGTTACTTAGCATCGGTACTTGATGTTGATGCAAGGATTACACCTCTAGAAGAGGTAAAGGTGGTTAAAGAATTTCCTGACGTTTTCCCAGATGATCTGATGCATTTACCACCTGATAGAGAGTTGGAGTTTGCCATAGATTTGACTCCTGGAGTAGCTCCAGTATCTAAGGCTCCATACAGGATGGCACCAGATGAATTGAAGGAGTTGCAGATGCAGTTGCAGGAACTATTGGAAAAAGGGTTTATTCGCCCAAGTGTTTCACCTTGGGGTGCCCCAGTGTTGTTTGTCAAGAAGAAAGATGGCAGCTTGCGTATGTGCATTGATTACTGGGAGTTGAATAAACTAACCATTAAGAATCGGTATCCATTGCCACGCATTGATGATTTATTTGACCAGTTGCAGGGAGCCAGGGTATTTTCAAAGATAGACCTTCGGTCAGGCTATTATCAGCTCAAGATAAAGAGCAGCGACATACCCAAGACAACATTTAGGACTCGGTATGGTCACTATGAGTTCCTAGTGTTATCTTTCGGGTTAACCAATGCACCGGCAGCATTCATGGATCTAATGAATCGAGTATTTCAGGATGTGCTCGATAAATGGGTAATTATTTTTATTGATGACATCTTGTTCTACTCCAAGACCGAAGAGGAGCACACTCAACACTTGAGAATGGTGTTACAGAGGTTGAGAGAACAATAGTTGTTTGCGAAGTACAGTAAGTGTGAATTCTGGCTTGAACAAGTTGGATTCCTGGGGCACGTAGTGTCTAAAGCCGGAATCAAAGTAGATCCTGATAAGGTGAAAGCAGTAGTGGAATGGGAAAGCCCCAAGAATGTCACTGAAATTAGAAGCTTCTTGGGTTTGGCTGGATACTACCGGCGTTTTATCGAGAATTTCGCCCGAATCTCAGCACTAATGACTAAATTAACCAAAAAGGGTGTGAAATTCGACTAGGCAGAGGAATGTGAGAGGAGTTTCCAAGAATTGAAGAAGAGGTTGGTGTCGGCCCTTGTGTTGACCATCCCTGAAGGCACAGGTGGAATGACAGTCTACACTGATGCTTCCAAAGTTGGTTTGGGTTGCGTTCTCATGCAACGCGGTAAAGTAATAGCGTATGCATCCCGACAACTAAAGGAGTATGAGAAGAACTACCCCACTCATGATTTAGAACTAGCCGCAGTCATTTTTGCCCTTAAGATTTGGCGACATTATTTGTATGGGGAGAAGTGTGAGATATACAGTGATCACAAAAGCCTGAAGTACTTCTTCACCCAGAAGGATTTGAACATGAGACAGAGGAGATGGCTTGAGCTCATGAAGGATTATGACTGCGACATTCAGTATCATCCCGGCAAGGCAAATGTAGTGGCAGATGCGTTGAGTCGGAAGGCACAGACTGTGTCACTCTCATGCTTAGCAGTCAGCCCACTACTCGTGCAAGAGGCGATGCTAATGGATGAAGCCCTCTTGTATGAAGGAGCAACCTTAGAATTGGAACGTCAACCAGAAAACCTTAAATGGTTGACTGTATCCTTGACGGCTCTACAGGTGCATCCGGCTATTAGGCAAGAGGTAATAATGAAACAACCTTTGGATCCTGAATTGCAGCGGATCAGAGTTAAGGTTCAAGATCAAACAATGAATGACCCAGATTTTGTTTTAGCCAGTAATGGGGCATTGATGTTTCGAGGCAGACTGCGTGTACCCGATGATTTGGATATACAAGATAAGATAGTGCGAGAAGCACATAGCTCCGAGTACTCACTTCACCCAGGAAGTACCAAGATGTACAAAGACCTCAAACAAAATTACTGGTGGCCAAGCATGAAAGTCACATAGCTCTGTATGTGGCGACTTGTCTCACATGCCAAAAAGTAAAAGCTGCGAGGCATCGACCTTATGGTACTCTTCAACCACTCCCAGTACCAGAATGGAAGTGGGAGAGGATTACAATGGACTTCGTCACCGGACTACCATGTACACCTAAGGGAATGGACGCGATATGGGTGATCATTGATTGGCTTACCAAGACTGCTCATTTCATTCCCATCAAGACCAAGTTCTCCATGGCCAAACTAGCACAACTTTACATGGACAACATAGTGCGCTTACATGGAGTGCCAGTGAGCATTGTTTCAGATAGGGACCCAAGGTTCACTTCCAGATTTTGGAAAAGCTTATAGCGTACCTTGGGATCACAGCTGAATTTGAGTACGGCTTTCCACCCACAGACTGATGGTCAGTCGGAGCGAACCATACAGATATTAGAGGACATGCTCAGGGCATGTACAATTGAGATGAGTGGCAGTTGGGAAGAATATATACCTCTTATGGAGTTTGCCTATAACAACAGTTACCAAGCTACAATTGGGATGGCTTCGTATGAGGCATTATATGGCAGGAAGTGTAGAACTCCTTTGTATTGGGATGAGGTAGGCGAACGTCGAATGTTAGGACCTGAGATGATACAGATGACTTGCGACAAAGTCGATGTGATTCGAGAACGGATTAAAGCAGCTCAGTCCCGACAAAAGAGCTATGCGGACACCCGCAGAAAAGACATTGAATTTCAGCCAGGAGAAAAGGTATTTCTCAAGATCTCTCCTACTAAAGGGTTGCAAAGGTTTCACAGAAAGGGGAAATTGAGCCCAAGATACATTGGACCATTTGAGATCTTAGCCCGGGTTGGCTCAGTAGCCTACATGCTTGCTCTACCACCTTCACTTGGGGATGTTCATAATGTATTCCATGTATCCATGCTGAAGCGATACGTTCATGACCCCTCTCATGTATTACCCGTGGAGCCAGAATACCTTGAAGCTGACATGACCTATACAGAGCAGCCAGCTAAAATTTTGGACCGAAAGGTGAAAACCCTTCACAACCGTTCCATTTCCTATGTAAAGCTGCGATGGGCTGATCATTCACTTGAAGAAGCATCATGGGAGGTAGAGGATGAAATGTAAGCCAAGTACCCTCATCTTTTTGATCAACCAGGTACATAATTTCGAGGACGAAATTTTTCAGAAGGGGGGGTAATGTAATACCCTACTTCTTAAACCTGGTATGATTACGTGGTTGACCCAATTTAACCATGCAGGAACCGAACCAGAGGGAGTTAGAGCGGGTTCCTTATGGGATATGATGGCAAGGGTGACCTTAAACACCGGCTGGCCCGACAAGTCCGAGCCAGTGCCAGAAGAGACGGGAGTACCCAAGCCGTGTACATGCACCTACCATAAGGCCATGTACGGATAAAGCAGGTATTGTAGCCGTATATTAAGGTATATACGTATACTACATCGTATGCCAGGGGTGGGGTTCCCGCTGAGGCCCGAACTCTGTCAAAATCCCAAGTTTTGGCCCTCAGGTGGGCGGACTGGTGGGCGGACAGGTGGGCGCACCCACCCACCTGAGTGACCCATCCATGTGAACTATTTAGTTATTTAAGAAGTATATATATAGCATTTATGATTTTATTTTATTTTCATTTATGACACTCGTATGTTGGTGAGGATAGTAAAGAGGAGAGAGAAAAGAAAGGGGAGAAAAAGGGAAGAGAAGGAAGAGGAAGAAGAGAAGGATTTCAGCGGCGCCAAAGCTTGATCTTCCCATTCCAGCGCCTGAAGAGTGATCTTCAACTCTAGATCTACATTTAGAGGTAAGCAAAGTTGGGTTCCTGGAACATTCACCATACCCAAGCATAAACCCTTGATTCGAGTAGGGTTTCTTGAGATCTTGTAAATCCCCTTTGAAATGATGAATCTAAGGTCTAATAGATGATTTATGTGTTGATCTTGAAGGATTTGAAGAGGTATTGAAAAGGTTGGAGAAGCATTGTGGGTTTGAAGTGATTTTGAGGGTTTGAAGGTGTTCTTGAGCAAAGAAGATAAGATGGTTTCCCATCACTTGAATCTAAACTAGATCTAGGTTAGAACCCTCCTATAAGACATTGAAAGTGTAAAAAATGAGTTGGGAAAAGCCCCATTTGAATCCCCAAAGAATGGAGGAAGTTGGGAAGAAACAACAATTTTTTCGCCAAGACTGGTGGGTAGGACCGGTGGGCCATCTGGGCCGCCTGTGAGCACCCGCCTGAGAGGGTAGGGCCTTCAGGCACAACCGGCGGGCCAGACCGACGGGCTAACCGGTGGGCCACCCTGTCCGCCGGTCCTAGCAGGGACCCCTGGCCCAACCGACGGGCCAGACCGATGGGCCAACCTGCCCATCGGTCCAAACCGGTGGGCCAGACCGGTGGGCCAGACAGGTGGGCTGTCTGACCCACCTGAGAGGCCCCGAATGTGATTCTTACGTCCGATTGGACCCAAATCGGACGTGCGACCTTCTTTTAATGTTCTAAACATGATTTTGTCATCGGATCTCGTTAATTTTGATTCCAAAATGGTGAGGTACTAACCCCGCTCAATCATGTTAGGTTCACCAAATCCTACGCTTCTTGCACCAGATCTCACCCGTACCGAACGGGAATCCTTGTACACTACAAGTAAGTGGGGAGAGGACGTTTGGCCTTGTTTCAAGGCATTGTTTGGAATTCATTTAAATGTATCTAGTCTAGTCTAGTCAAGCCATCATGAATATGCTATGTAGATTAGTCATCCTCACATTGTTATGCATGTGTGTTATGTTACTTTCTAAATGCCAAGTGATGAGATGCTTATGTGATGAATGTTGACATCATTGTGCATAATGCATTAATAGACTAGATGCCGTAGTCAGCTTGGAAACGAGTGCATTGGTGGCCCGTGGTATGGGACGCAGTGGCACTATGCAATCGTACTATTGTCAAATAGGAGCATACGGTTTAGGATTTTCACCATCCCGTGCTACGACCCTTCCCAACAGGGGTTAAGGTGTTGGGTTACAATTTGGGGGGAAGCAGTGGTCGTGATTGTCGGGTCACTTTGACGGTTAGACATAACGCTCGGCAGGTCAATAGGACCGTCGGCAACCCCGGTGGTACATTCAAGAGGGCCAATCGTACTGCTTTTAAATTGCTGGAGTCAGCACCTTTAATTTCAGTCATTTATTTTTCTGTTGAGAGCCGGTGGACGGCATTATTTTTACTTTTCCGAGTACTCACGGTGGACTTTCTCCGACAGCCCTATGGGCGTATCGAGGGATGGAGTTCGCGGCTCGTACCCGGAGTGTACGCGCACTGTGGCTGTAGTAGCACTAAACCAAAGACTTAGTAATGTTGCTTAGGTGGATGTGATTTAAAATGTATTGCATGGCATGTAGTGCATATGATTGTGTTTTGATGTGTGGACTGCTGTGTGGTCCATCTTACCACTTACTGAGCTAGTGTGCTCATCCCGCGGGTATCCCCTTTTTAGATGATTTTGCAGGTCATACATCTGAGGAGCACGGGGTGGGTCCCACAGTCAAGTTCCCTGAAGAGGACTGGTGGGCCCCTGAGGAGTTAGAGCACGGCATTGACTGCTCGTGCGAGAGTTGTGCTGCGGGACCGCAGTTCTGATGCCGAGCTGAGCTCCACTTCTGAGGCCGAGCTGAGCTCTACCATGTGATGCCGAGCTGAGCTCCAGCCTTTGATGCCGAGCCGAGCTGTGTACTCTGATTATTTTGATGGTTTCCTTTATGTACTTGATATGTGAATTGTACTTTTATTGTGTAAATATCATGCCCTCGGGCCCACATGTATATGACTATTGTATCACAATTCGGGTATCAAGTATTATGGGAACATTCACAAGTGAACCTAGTATTTCGCTGATCTGATGAGCTTATATTAGTCGTGTGTATGCTGTGGTGGAATACAGTATCAGATGATCCTGGCAGGTTTGGGTTAACCGATGTTAATCCGGTCATTGGCCCGGTTCAGTGTGAACGGGGTGTGACAATAGTGATCTGCAAGATTGGTTATAACTAGGATGAATTGCAATTCTCTTTCTGTGGTGAAATTAGTCTTGTTGCTGTGATCAATCGTAAGTGTGCGCCAGAGATTAGTTAATAGGTCAATGTGGATTCGAATCCTAAAGACAACTCTCCTTTATAGATTTTCATTTCTTCCTTATTCCATAATTTCTTGTTATAGATTTTTACTTCTTCATTATTTCATAATTTCTTTTTTTATTTTAATTAAATTTTGAAACTCCTAAATCTCAATTCCTCTTAGTCTTTAGTTCCCTTTGGATACGACCCCTTTCTTACTATTGTTCTAGTAGTAGTAAAAGGGTTAATTAATATTTATTTTATCTAATAACAATTCGATCAAGACTCTTGGGCCTCCCATGGCGAACAAACAATCCTTTACTCTAATACCTTTGAGTCTATTAAAGGGACGCATTGACATACTGCTTGAACACACGGTGTAGACTGGGTGCAAGGTATATGTTGGATCGAATGACATCAACCAAAATGGGGTGAATTGAGTGTAGGACTTTTCTCTTCCTTTGAAACAATCTCATAGCTTTGAGTGCTCACTTATTAAATGACCAACATCAAATCTGATTAACAATATGTTGTGTGATCAAACTCTTCCATGATCAAACTAAAGTACCAAAGGAGATCAAAGTACTAACACCTTTCACAGTTATAGATTGAATATATTTCATATATCCTTGCATAATACTTTACCACTGATACTTACAACCAAAGGTAAACACCTAAATGCATAAGGAAACTAATGTTACTAGTCACAGCTAAGGTAAGCATTTAAATTTTTGTAATGCAAGTGAAGGACTAAGAGGTAATAAAGTAACCTACACAAGAAGGAGGTAGAGAGCCACTGAAAGATAAAATCGATTTATTGGGGTTTGGATCCTCTTTGATCCTTCGTCCAGTCCCATTGTGTAATTGAACCTAGATTTTCTCCACTATTTGATTCTCTCTCCCAGGAAAGAATCAAGCCCTTACACTAACCAATTTCAATCTTTTCGGATTGGGACACAACCTACCAAGGCCAAAAATTTCTTCTAACTTAGCTACAACCCTTCAAGCTAAGCACCTAGGTTCATGGCCAATGATTTGTTCTAACACAACCACAGTCCTTTGGTTATGTAGCCAAGTCTTTGAGCAAGGATTTCTGCTCAGGCCACAGGTTATGGATTTCTACCCAGGCATATTGCCAAGGATTTCTATCACACCCCAATTCCAGTAATCCCAACTTATCATTAGGAGTACCTGGAGTGTGAGTATGACGCTTACCCGTCTTACCAACCTACCAGGATCTCTGATAACAGTACGTTAACATACACAATCTCGCAACACGAACCAATCAATAGCAGCAGAATCAAAGAATAATAGCGAATCATAAATTAAAATCGAAAAAATGATATTACATAATCATAACCATGTTATCCTATTAACAAATATCCATGACTTATACATAATAAGGCCAAAAGAACACCAATGTATAGTTCGGTATCAAAATCAATCAAAGTCCACCGTGCATCTCAAGGTGCCGCATATGCACAGTGGTCACAGGCACATTCCTGATCATACTCTTCGACTTCTGGCATCCACCAGTCGCCCACTCTATAGTCAGGTCCTGAAGAGGTTGAGTCACCACCCAACGGCACTACTGTACATGCATCATCATCTAAAAAGTAGCATATACATGGGATGAGCTTCCAACTTGCTCAGTGAGGGGTGGGGTTCATGCACAAGCAGTCATATATACAATAATTCATGATGACATGGATATAGGAATTAAACACATAGTCCATGATGCAAATGATGCAATCCATTTGATTATTAAACCACCTAAAAATGCGACTAAGTCTGGTAAATGCTACTACAACACATTAGGTTGTATCCTTGGACCCGGAACTTGCACATTGGTCACCTAGCGATACAAACCCTAATTGTGATTAGGAGTCTGCTAGTCCCGAAATGTGACCATCGGTCACCCAACAAATCCCTGATAACCCCCTCCTAGCAATCACGACATCGGAATCACCATCGGCCATGCCGGACTAGTTTCCACCTCTGATAATAATCACATCATACCGTAGGTGTGGCATTCCGAAAAGGTTAACCAAACATACCGCCATTGGGTTATCCAACACCTTACCCCTGTTGGCAAGGGGATGTAGCATAGTGTCTGTCGCCTAACCACATATCTTATATGCCTTGCATAATGATATAGTTAGTATGGACCACGCGACACCGCAATCACCATCGGCCATGAAGCGGGTCCATTTCTAAGTATAGTCCCAGAGTACACAATACCGGAATTACCATCGGCCACAAAATGTAACCCACGACTATATTCCTATTCTAACATACAAGCAGTCGAGTACGGACTACGCAACACTAGAATTGCCATCAACCATGAAGTGTATCCATTTCCAAATGTAGGCCCAGAGTATATGATACTGGAATCACCATCGGCCACAAAGTGTAATCTGTAACTACATCTAATCTAATGCACACAATCAATGCATGAATATAACATCCACACGACAATCATGGTACCGGAACCACCTCGACCACACTGGATCCCGTCCCGCAACATACATTTCATATCAAATTTCCAATTCCATCAACAATATACAATTCAATATAATAATATGTTATAGATCATCGTAATCATTTACGCAAATAAATAATCATGCAAAATCCTAAAATATGTGAGCAATTATAAAGAAATTAAACATTTCGAAAACAAAAGTCAACCATCCCTAACCTTGGCTATATTCTGTCAGATTGGGTTCCAAGTGTGTCAACCGGGTGTCCAACTCACTTCCGACCTCAGGGTACTTGTGCGTCTTTGTCCTAGGCACAAAGGTAACCGAATGTCAATACATATCAGAAACATCTTAGGGGACCCATAGGGATTACCCCCAAAGGGTATAAGTACTGTCAAACTTTGATAGTCCAGGGAGGTCACCGGATTCACCTCATTGAAAACAGGGAAATTCCACCGGATTCATCAGTTGTGAATCCAGTGGCACTGGTAGAGAGCTCATATGATATGCCTACTCATTGGAAATAAGGCACCGGATTCAAGCCCAGGTGTTTTCGGTGGCTATTTCCGGTGGAAACACAGAAACATGCCCACAGATTTGGGGCTTTTTGGCTTGGGTCCGACCGCCGGGATTTGTTCTATGGAGTTTGTAATGGGTGTTCCTACATTCATTTTAAGCTAAAGAAATCCCAATTCCATCTGGCCATTTAGGAGATACGATGATAGAAAGATCGAAACCCTAGAAGGTCATTTGGTCACAAGTGTTGCCCGAGCTCACCCGATTTGATTTGAGCTCGACAATCACATCAGGAGAGTGGAATGACACTCACCCGAGTTTCAGGAGCTGCCAGGGTCATGATTCACATTTTGCCCTACTATGCTGGGTCAAAATGAAGAGAGAGGGAGTGGAAAGAGAAATGACACTTACCTCCAGCAAGGATTCTGACAACTAAGCAGATAGTTGGGAGCCAAGGTGAGCCCTTCTCCCTTCTTCCTCTACTTCTCCTTCCTATGATTTGGACAATAAGAAGTGAGAAATGAAGCTCACTTATTTTATTTAAAGTAAGTGACTGACTAGGGTCTGTTTGGTTGGTCTATATCCGGTCCAAGTGGGTTACTCTGCAATTCGAAACATGTGGGCCCCCCTCTTTAGACTCATATGGAGTGCAAGTCATTAGGAAGGTATGGGAGAGTACATAGGGTCTTTCGGGGTTGTTCACGATGTAGATGGTGGGGCCCACAGGCATCAGAACCAATTTAGCAGGCAATTATGCCATCGAATTTGTGTCATCGGATCTAGGCCCAGGCTGTTTCCAGTGGTCAAGGAAGTGATGTGCCTTGATTGTTTGCTATCCTCAAGTAGTTCTTGACGGATGGTTTCCCTAAGTTGTGTGCATGGACTTCTAGCAATTTTGATGTGTGCCGGGACTTGGGTGCGAGGGTGTCGGGTCACTTATCGTCTGGGATCGGAAGGCTCAAATCCACTCTAGTTGGATTGGAAAGAAATACATGGGCAAATGGGATCATCTCTCCCACTTTTACAATGAGCTACCTATTGGTTTATGGTTGTCCTTGTTGGCAACCCGGCCACATGACTGTGATGACATGGCCAATTTGGGTGACATGGATGAAAATGATAACATGGTAGTATCTAGTGTCACCGATGAGATAACAGGGCCGCTTGGTATGCATGGAATGGTTTGATACATCCTTAGTATGTGGTGCAGGTTTCTGGGTCAAAACTGGTTAAATTAGCCTATTTACGCTTGGGGGAATTTTTGGCGATAAAAATGACATTTTTGGAAGATCGTTTCTCATGAAAAATATAGATTGTAATTTATCTAGTCCAGTGCATCTGATTTTGTCACATTCCGATACCGTATGAAAAAGTTACGACATTTTTGGAAGTCGAGGGCAGTTTCGGCATTGAAGATGATTTTTTTAAAAGAAGTGTTCTTTATGTAACAATATGAAAAAAATCCAATCTTTCCAACGGTTCTAATTTCATCACGTTCTGATTCCATATGAGAAAGATGCATCATTAGAAATAAATAGGGGCATTTTAGTCTTTTTATATGGCTGATTCAGATGATTGAGTCTTCTGAAAAGTCGTCGAGCGTCCAGTTACAGTTCCAACACATTTTGTTTCATCTCGATCAGATCTCGTATGAAAAATTTATAAGTGTTTCCGTAAAGTCGGTTTGAAAATCCAAATCGAAAATTCATCAGTATGCTCTTGGTGTTGGGTGGATTTTTCAGAATTTATTTTTGAAATTTGAAGGGCTTTTATGTAATTTTGAGATTTTGAAGGTCTTAGTTGATAAGGGGTGTTTAGTATTGGAAATATGAAGGTAGGGGCTTATATGTATATAAGAGAATTAAAGGGATCCTTAATACACGGCTCAGATTGAGCCACGTCGATCAAATTCAGATCTGACGGTTCGTGCAAGAGCTTGCATTGAAGATGCTTATCTGAGGCTTTTCATTGGTGAAGTGTATTAGATATGATGGTGTGGCACCTCACCATATTGAGTATTGATTGTGTATAGCGTATGTGCATAGAATCTATAAAGAGATTCTCCATATCTTGATCTGAGCCAATCATATCAGATCGGTTCCGATCTAACGGTCAAGATCGATGGAGATTTATTAAAGTTAGCCGACAGCGTACAGTGAAACTCGCTACACAAACCAATCGGTGATCGACAACGCATCTGACAATGTCAGCGCGTACGTCATGATGACGTCATCTAGATTCAAAATCTATGGTTTAGATCTATTGTCCGTTGGTTCAATCGGACAACTCAAATTAAGAGATACCTTTTGATGAGATCTATGGCCAGATCTACACCTCTGTTGCGCGTGCCGCCGGTGTATCTTAAGCCACCCCTACGAAGATTCCATTTTAGGCTATCTCATTGCTCTAACTTTAAATGGTCATATCTCCCTCATTTTAACTCAGATTTGGGTAATTCAAGTTGAAGATTCTTCATCTCTCTGAGATCTACACACCAGAGGGAAGAAATTAGGCAGAGGGGTTGCTGAGGTGATTGAAAAAATGAGTTGAAGCTCATGGAAGGCTAAGGGTTTGAATGAAAGACTTCCATCCTCTTGCACTTCATCCATACCCCCCATTAGAGGCTTAGGAAGCTGCTGGAAACCAAGGCAGCAACCCTATTGGTTGTTGCCAAGAAAAAGAAAAAGAAAATGGAAGAGAATAGAAGAAGAGGGAAATAAAGAAGAAGTTTTTCCCTCTCTTTATGTGTGTCTTGAATGCCTCTCAAGAAAGATTTTCTCAAATCTAATTAATGGAGTTTGATGGTTCTTGTTGAGAATACTATTTTCCCATTAAAGCTTTATTTACGAGGAAGACTAGAAGAGAGAGAGAGAGAGAGAGAGAGAGAGAGAGAGAGAGAGAGAGAGAGAAGAGTGTGTGTGTGTGAAGAGAGAAGGGTTTGAATGAAAGACTTCCATCCTCTTGCATTTCATCCATACCCCCCATTAGAGGCTTAGGAAGTTGCTGGAAACCAAGGCAGCAAGCTCTATTGGTTGTTGCCACTAAAAAGAAAAAGAAAATGGAGATAATAGAAGAAGAGGGAAATAAAGAAGAAGTTTTTCCCTCTCTTTGTGTGTGTCTTGAATGCCTCTCAAGAAAGGTTTTCTCAAATCTAATTAATGGAGTTTGATGATTCTTGTTGAGAATACTATTTCCCCATTAAAGCTTTATTTACAAGGAAGACTAGAAGAGTGAGAGAGAGAGAGAGAGAGAGACAGAGAGAGAGAGAGAGAGAGAGAGAGAGAGAGAGAGAAGAGTGTGTGTGTGTGTGAATGTGAATGCCATTATTGCTCTATAAAAGTAAAGACAAGGAGAAAAAAAAAGAAAAAGAACAAGAACCTGGAATTTGGTTCTTGTGAGTTGCTTCAAAAAACCCAAGTGCCAACCAGGGTTGAAGCATTGGCGGCACCGAGACAATGTGGTTATGGTCCACATAAAGTGGAGATTGACATTATTGCATCTCTAACGGTTACTCCTTGCCAAGGTAACCTCACTTTTGCCAAATTTTCATTATTATAAATCATTGTAGGCAAGATGTTTGATGAAATGCCTAAGTGATAGTTGTAGTCTATTTGTGGGGAAATTTGTATGTATGAGTGCTTCACTACAAGACATTGTTATGAGCCCAACTTTTTTTTTTTTTTTTTTTGTTTAGTGGGTGCTGGACACAAGGGTTATGTGTTCCTTGGTAGTTACAACTACCTAAACCTATTGCCGTGGGTGCGGCCTCTCATATCATTATGAGAAAACTAGGGTGAAGACCTAGCCATTGTATGTCATTGGTGGAAACTGAGAATCTGTTCCCTTGGCTATGGGTGCAGTCATAATTAGTATTGAGTAAATACTGAGCTCGACAGTGGGCATTACTCCGTGCATGTAGGCAACTGGCCGAAGCACGTATTTCTTATGTTGTGGATGTGTACATCTGGTAGACTTGACCACTTGGTGGTGCGGTGTGAATGTGCACACGATTGTGTATGTATGTGACAGTGATTACCGTGTAAGGTTTATCAGACAGCTCTGGGCAACAATACAAGTTATGTGAGTAAGTTCTGTGCAACAGTAAGAATGGTCAGTAACATACATAGTAGCTCTGGGCAGCATCAGTAGACTGTGCTATTGAAGTGCAAATAGTGATTGCCACATCAGGGGTACAACTAAAAAATGAAAAAATATTTGGCACACTGATTCACCCCCCTCTGTGTCAATCGGGACCCAACACTACCGTGAGCCAAAACCTAGTGGTACTTTCCACTTTCGGTCCGAGACCTATCACATCAATTCAAATTAGACCAGGTTAGGGCATAGGTGTAACATTCCCCCCAACTTATAAAATGCTTCCAGGGTATTGCTTTCTCATTTCATCTTCCCGCTCTCAGGATGCTTCCTGTTCTGGGTGATTCATCCACTTCACCTTGACGAAGGAAATGGTACGGTTACGAAGGATGTGATCCTTCTAGTCAACAATCTTTTGTGAAAACTCTATGTAGGCAAAATCCTCGTCCAACTCATGGGATATATAAGTGAGTACATGTGTGGGGTCCGGTATGTACTTCCTTAACATGGATACATGGAAGACATCATATGTGTCCTCTAACTCTGGTGTTAGACCTATTCTATATGCCACGAGTCTGATCCGTTCCAAGACATCATATGGTCCTATATACCTAGGACTCAACTTTCCCTTCTTGCCAAACCGCATCACTCCTTTCACTGGGGAGATACTTAAGAACACTTTGTCACCCACACCAAATTCCAAATGTTTCCTTTAGAGATCCACCTAGCTCTTCTACCTGGATTGAGCTGCCCCAATTTTCTCTCTGATCACACCCATTTTCTCACTAGTGGCCTGTATCAAGTCTGGACTTAGGATATGCCGCTCACCAACTTCATCCTAATAAAGAGGATTTCAGCATTTCCTACCAAACTGTGCTTCGAAGGGAGCAATACTGATTGTGGCCTAATAGTTGTTGTTGTAGGAGAACTCAATAAGTGAAATGTGCTCACCCCAACTATAAGTCTTATTCAGAGCACAAGCTCAAAGTAGGTCCTCCAAGGTCTGGATAGTTCTCTCTGACTGACCATCAGTCTGTGGGTGAAATGCGATGCTAAAATTCAGCTATGTACCCATAGCTTTCTGCACACATGTCCAAAACTTAGATGTAAATTTGGGATCTCGATTGGAGTTGATGCTAATAAGCACTCCATGAAGCCGGATGACATTGTCAATATACAGCTTGGCCAACTTGTCCATAGAGAAAGTGACCTTAATTAGGATGAAGTGAGCTGCCTTGTTCAAGTGGTCAACAACTACCCAAACGGTAACCATACCATTGCTGGTACGGGGTAACCCTGTGACAAAGTCCATGGTAATATTCTCCCATTTGCACTCTGGAATAGGCAATGATTGTAGCAATCCATGGGGCCTTTGTCTCTCTGCCTTGACTTGCTGGAAAGTGAGGCACCTTAACATATGTGCGGCTATGTCATTCTTCATTCCCCTCCACCAGTAAGAAGTCTTTAGGTCCTTATACATTTTAGTGCTGCCGGGGTGAATGGAGTATAGGGAGCTACGTGCCTCCTTCAAAACAGTGTCTCTTAAGTCACCATCAGTGGGCACGCACAACCTTCCCTTGAACTTATGAATTCCCCCATCAGTTAAGCAGAAATATGGGTCCTTCTATCTCCCTTCCTTGCATTCTACTATCAATTTATGCAACTCTGCATTAGTACCCTGAGTTGCAGTAATTCTGTCCACTAGACTGGGTTGTACCACCAATTCCGATAGTGACAAGGTGACGCCTTCCACTAGTAGCTCCAAATCCAGTTTCTTGACCTCTTCTATGAGATGCTCGTTGGTAGTCAGTGATGCAAGAGTCAGTTACTGAGATTTCTGATTAAGTGCATCAGTTACAACATTGGCCTTTTCTGGGTGGTAGTGGATAGTACAGTCATAATGCTTCATCAATTCCAACCAATGCCTTTGCCTCATGTTGAGTTCCTTTTAGGTGAAGAAGTACTTGAGACTCTTGTAGTCACTGTATATTTCACTCTTCTCACCATATAGGTAATGCCTCCAGATTTTTAAGGTAAAAACCACGGCTACCAATTCCAAGTCATGGGTGGGATAGTTCTTCCCATAGTCCTTCAATTGGCGGGATGCCTATGCAATGACCTTCCCATGCTACATCAACACATAGCCCAATCCTAGTTTGGAGGTATCACTATACACAACCATACCACCTGTACCGATCTGAATAGTCAAGACTAGAGCTGATACCAAATTTTACCTTAGCTCCTTGAAGATCTTCTCACAAGCATCAGACCACTCAAATTTCACACCCATACGTGTGAGTCGGGTTATTGGTGCAGAAATGCGGGAGAAGTTCTCAATAAATCTCCTGTAGTATCCGGCTAATCCCAGAAAACTATAAATTGCTACCACATTCTTGGAGGTGTCCCACTCTACAACTACCTTCACCTTGCTTGGGTCAACCTCTATACCCTTATCTGAGACAATGTGGCCTAGGAATGCCACTTGTGAAAGCCAAAACTCACACTTGTTGAATTTGATGTAGAGTTTCTTTTCTCTTCGACGTTGTAGTACTAGCCTCAGGTGAACAACATGTTCCTCTGCACTCTTGGAGTATACCAAGATTCATCAACAAACACAATCACAAACTTGTCAAGACATCCTGAAATACCCAGTTCATCAAGTCCATGAATACAACTGGTGTGTTGGTCAGTCCAAATGACATCACCAAGAATTCACAATAACCATACCGAGATCTGAAAGCTGTTTTGCTAACATCACTATCCTTGATTCTGAGCTGGTGGTAGCCCGATCTAAGGTCAATCTTGGAAAATACCTTAGCACCTTATAGTTGATCAAACATGTCATCAATCATTGGTAAAGGATATCAGTTCTTGATGGTTAGCTTGTTAAGCTCCCAGTAATTAATGCACAACCTCATACTTCGGTCCTTCCTCTTAACGAATAGTACCAGTGCTCCCTATGGAGACACATTAGGCCTAATGAATCCCTTCTTCAGAAGGTCTTAAAGTTGCACTTGTAATTCCTTCAGTTCTGTGGGGGCCATGCGATAAGGGGCTTTTGACATTAGCCCCGAGCCAGGGAGTAGATCTATTACAAACTCTATCTCTCGGTTTGGAGGCAATCCAGTCAAGTCATCTGGAAATACGTCAAGAAATTCCCTTATCACATCCAGTTCGGTCAATGGTCTGACCTCTATCTTGGTATCTATCACAGATGCTAAGTAACCTTGACATCCTTGTTCTAGTGGCTTCTTTATCTAAAGTGTTGATACAATAATCCTCTTGTGTTTATGTCATGTCATGCCATGCCATGCACACTCACACAACCTACTCTTCACATGGTGTGGCATGCCGGCACTGGACACCTTACTGCACCCAGTCAGCCTGTTTATCCTAGGATCTTACTCTAGGAGAGTCCACAAACCCACATCCAATATGTTATACATAATCAAAATCAAAGAATTTCCCAGAGGATAATTTAAAGTCAAGTAAGGATAATATTCACTCGGTGCATCTAAGTGATATTGATAGTATATGTACAAAAGTTCAGAATTTTCTTACAATGATTCATATAATACATTAGCCTAACTATCCAAAATATATGTACACAAAAAGGATTCCTTCCACCTGTCAAACCATCAAAAACTGGTCTCTTCCTCCATCCTCATATATACATAAAAAGAATCACAATACAATATCTCAACTAAATTGTCCACCATATACACAATCATCGCACTCGCAATCAGGTCCATGACTAAAATCATCAAAATATGGAATATATGCCAACTAATCCAAAACCATAGCATCATGCTCAGTGCCAGTAGCCTGTAGGTGACTGCTCTCCTCATCTGTAGATCGAAGAAAAATAGGGGATGAGCATTGGTAATGCTCAGTGAGGGGTGGGGGAGAACAAACACATGCATCCATATGCAACACATGCTCCACAAATAAAGAATGATGCTCATGAGTCCATTTAATTAAATATTCACATTTCCTAGTCCATTACTAAGTCTCATCACCTATGGGTATAGTGCTACGTAACAGAGGTGGCATTCCCTATCCTGTACGTTGGCCCCTCAAGAATACAAACTCGTTGTAGGCAGGAGCCAACTGGTCTCAGTCAGAGCCTCAGTCCCCTGGCTAACCCTTAGATGGTAACCCCATATAAAATAATCACCAGGCATATAGTATGACGTATCCTGTCCAAATCCACAACTAATATCACACATCACATCACCAAGTGCACTGCTGATTAGGTAGCCACATATGTTGGGATTATTCCGTACCTAACTCCCTACGGACAAGGGGTGTAGCACTTAAGGTTGTGATTCCTAGCCAACATACTAGATGTTGTATAATCAATTCATCCATACCACACATGCATATATGGGCACCTGCTCGTGACCCATCTCACTTACCTTACCTTCTATATTTCCATCACCATCATTTTCGTCATACCATATACATAGAAGTAGATGCAAATGTAGAAAATAAATTCATATGCACAAACACAACCAGGGATGCATGAACAACAGTAATAAACACACCAAAAGAAGTAAGATAGAGGGGCACCACTCACGTAGAAAATCCGACTCAGTTCCCACTTTTCTAGGTGCAGAACTTGTTCCCTCATTGTTAATTTGAACTCCTAAAATAATAATAAAAGTATTTATTAAAATAAATGTGAGGTGATTTACAACTCAATTTGAGTCACATTATGTACCCTTAGAAGCCCTACAAATCCCTTCTCAGACCCACACTTTATTATCAAAGTCTGAGAGCAAAAAGGTCTCTGGATGTCTCCCATCGATTGTGCCATTTTTGTAGAATTTCAATTCTTCCTGCTCTCCCTATAGATTTCTCCACAAACCTGGTTTCTATTACTTTATTTCGGTACTAAACCTTCACAACAGTATCATAATACTTGATTTCTACCACTTAAATCATCAATTCACTAATCCACAAGTTAATTTTGATTAACTATACAATTTCAGCAGAAATCCCAAAAATCACACCTCATTTTTCCATATTCTCATTCACAGGTAAGGGTTGGAGTAAAATCTTCATAATCAAACCTAAATCTAAGATTGCATGCATACATTTCTTCATAAATCCCACTTTGCATGTAAGAGATCATACCTCAATTACTTGCATGTAGAGTTAAGACATTCCAAGAACAGAAATTATGTAGGAATCTCACTTCTTCTCAAGTTATCTTATTGTTCTAACATTTCAAGTGAAAGTCCACACACATTAACCCCAATCGGTCATGCTGGATGTGCATTCATTGTACATTTTTCCAACTAGTTCTTCAAATCAGAAATTAAAACCTCATATGATAGGGTTTTTTGCAGAATTTCTCCAGATTTCCTTCTATTCCACAGATTCCAACCCAAATCAGTTGTTACCCTTTTAATTTCTGAAAATTTTATTCTTGTTATGGGTTAATACAGGTGAGTAATTTGACTTACCTTACAGTTGATTCTTCCAACAATGATCTAAGGGCAGAAATCTCCTCTCTAACCTTCTTCTCCTCTCTTCTTCTTTTTTCTTCTTTCTTCCTCTTGCTATCCAAATGAGTTTAGTGTGAGAAGAGGGTCGGTGGTGGCTCTTTTATAGCCTCACTAACCTCATATAATATATATATATATATATATGCTTACAACTAATTTTATTTCAAGATTAATTTAGATTTTATGATTTTATTAATTAACTCTCTTATTTATGTCAAACCCATGGTAATAGGTCCACATGTCCAATTTTCAAAAGTGGGACCCATTTTCAACTGATTCTGGCCATTCTGTCCACATGATAGGCATCTCTAGCCGATTGAGCCAGACTTGCTCCCCCTTTGGGTCTGCTGTACTCCCTATCACTTCTAGTCAATTTTAAGCGTTAGTAAGCACCTGTTGGCCCACTTTGCTTGCTAACTCTTCCAACACTGTTGGCAGGAGGCACATGTACATATCAGGTCATCCTTCCCTTCCTGGCATTCCACTTCTGCCAGCCAAGCTAGAGTTGGCTTCTCCAATTTGTTACTCTTGCCTGTTCATAGTCAATGTAGAGAGGTAAGATTTGGGGTGTTACAGTTTCTTTGGCCTATCCCCTACAAAGGTAAATTCTCCCTCATCACGAGGTCTGAAAAATATCACCTCTCTACACATAGCACACTGGCTCTGTAAGCGGATAATCAATCCATCCCAAAAATTACATCAAATTTGGTTATGTCCAACTCAATCAAGTGTGCGTTCAAGTTTTGTCCATTTATGGTCACCGCACATGGTTCACACACATAATTCAAACCCACCACACTTCCTGTGGGTGTACTCACAGCCAAGCACTAGGTCAAGCTCTCGGGTGGAATTCCCATATTCCTTGCAAATGTTTGTGATATGAATGAATGGGATGCTCCCGAGTCAAATGACATATGTGCAGGTAATAATGATATTAATAAGGTATCTATCACCACACTTGGTGTAGCTTTTGCATCCTCAGTTGTCATGACAAACATCCTTCCCTATGGTCTCTGTCCCTATGGTGGCTGTGCTGGCCTATTGGCTGCATATGTCTGCTGGGGCCTAGGTGGTAGGGTGTAAGGTGCATCACCCGACCAATGGTGGGGGCATGTCCTGGCTAAGTGACTTGACTGGTCATAGTGAAAGCATATGAGGTTTGAGCCACAAACTAAGATACACCACTAAAGTGGGAGGACTGGGAGGCTTGGCTTGCTTCTGGTCTTCTAGACTGGACTGGAGTTGGGTTGATATAAGGGCCTTTAGAGAGCTTGCTGGCTCCCCTAGAATCAGTGGACCCCATGGGTCTCTTCCCTATTCATTGTTGGGCCGAGAAATTGTCCCTGTGTTGGTCTTCAATGGACTTGGCCACTTAGACCACTTCAGTATACGTCTACAACTTCAACCCAACCATAGTAGAACTAATGCTTGGCCACAACCCTTTTTTGAACTTCCTGGCCTTAGCCCTATCATTTTGAATGTGTTCCTAAGCAAAGTAATACAACTCCTCATACCTCTGCTGGTATTCTAGCATTGATCGGGACCCTTGCAATAAATTGGAGAACTCACTCTTACTCCTGTCCTGAAAGCTCTCAGGGAAGTAATTCTCAAAGAAGGTCTCCTTGAAGTCTTCCTAAGTGGCGGTGGGGTTGGTTGCCCTCATAATGGGCTCAGTAGCCCTCCACCATGCATTGGCTTCATTTGGTAGTTGATAGCCAGCACATAGTATTTTTTGCTCATTATTGCAGCCCATCAACTTAAAAACTCTCCATACCCCCAATCCATCTTGATGGAAGTAACTGATCATGACTCACATTGGAGAAGTATGGGGGCCTAAGCCTTTGATCTTCTCCATCATCTTGGTTAGGTTAGTCCAACCTTCTACCTGCACTTGGGTCTACCATTGCACTTGTCCAGGCACTTGTCCTTGAAATTTCCCTCAAACCTGTCCTTGCACCTATTTTGCACCTATTTTTGCATTTGCCCTTACATTCCATCAGATGTTTGCAGGGTGGTCAAGCCAGCAGGCACTGGGGCTAGTGCTGGTGGAGAAGGGGGTGCAGGAGGTGCATTCGGGGCCTCAATAGCTGCCTAAATCTGGGTATCAATCTCGGCCATGAATTGAGTTTGCCTCTCTTCCACCTCACGCATCATGTTGCCCATTATGTTGGTAACATCTTGGGCTATGAGAACAGGTGGGGCCGGTGGCACATTACGTGGTCTACCTCGGTTCCGCATAGGGGAAGCGGGAGGTGATGCATTGGAGCGGGACCAGGTGTTCTGGCATGACATGTTTCTTATTGAGGAATCTCATTAGTCTCACATGGATGTATATGGTGCATGCTATACTTACACATGCATAATGGGTCCCACACGTATATTTGAGAGTGCATTAGGGTTGGAGTATGCACGGGTGGGGCCCACATGGTACTATAATCCGAACACATGCATATTAGGGAGGCAATCTCTAATTAAGGAAATAAATAACCCAAAATAAAATAAAATAAAATAAAAATTTTATACCCAAAATTGTTCACCGGAAATAGGGTATAAAGTCATTGGAAACAGGGCCATATCCACGTGATTTATCAAGCCTGTTTCCGGTGGCCTTGGTAGCGAGCAATCTCAAATTTTTTCTCACTGGATTTAGGTCCAGTGTTTACGATGGGGTGTTTTTGGTGGCCTTTTAGGCGTTATAAATAGGCTCGGGTTTTGCTATTTCTTCACAAAACCTTACCCTACCTATTGGAGAAAGCGGAGAAACGACCAAGGAAGGTCTTCTAGCGATTTTATGCCCGATTGCCGTTGCACATGCATCCAAGGTGAGTTCTTCTTCTCTAACCTAGGCTTTGAGGTTTTCTCTTTGGTTTTAGGTACTCTCTTCTAACCTAGGTTTGCTCTTCCAAAACCGTAGGAATCCTTTTTGTTGCAACTATGTTTGGTCGCCATATTCGTCTCTGTCGTGCTGTCACTCAACCACAACTGGCTATTCCCACGGAGGAGCAGTATGATCACCAGTTGTTCCAGTCTATGGCTGAACAAGATCACTGGGACAGTTTTGAGTACTAGAATGTTGATCCGGGCATGTGTGTGCGTGTAAGGGACTTCTGATGGTTTCGCATCCATCAGCTCTTCGATGCCATAGGGTGGTACCGCATATTGAAGCCAAACATAAAGTACTAACCATGGCTTGTGAGGCTTTTCTACTACAATCTATGATGCGAGAACCATGGTTTTGAGGAGATGCGAATCACCTCGAGGGTGAAGGGGGTCAATATCTCCTTGGCATGGCAGAGCTGGTTGACATCCTGATGGTTTCCAATGTGGGGGAACTGGCCTATTTCCCTCCTAGAACCTTACCCTACGAGTTTCAGAACTTTGATGTTCAGGCAGAGATGGACCGTATGCTCACGAAGGAGGCTTTTGGGTGGCACCTAACTGCCAACTATCGGGCTACAGCAAAGGTCGAGTGCTAAATATTCAGTTGAACATCCTTCCCACCAACGGACACTTTGATGAGGTGTTTATCCTATAAGCCTGTGTCACATATTGTGTTTACATGGGCTGCTGGTCCGTCTTCCTTATCTGTTGATGTGCACCATGGTGACAAAATCTGGTGCAGGGGCACATAGGGCCAGAAACCTATGCTATGGCCAGATCCTAATCGAGGTATTCAGGAATTTCGGAGTGGAGCTGGAGGAGGAGGAGAGTTTGGGGGTTGATGTTCTGAACTTCAACAAAGAATCTCTGAAAAAGATGAAACTCAATATGGATGAGATAACCGAGGATGAAGCTAAAGAAGAGCAACCACTTGATGTAGAGGATCAGCTGGGGGGTGACGGGGATGGTCATGATGGTGACTAGGAGGGCGACCAGGAGGGTCATGGAGGTGCCGACCCTCCACATCGGCCTCATGCTGGAGTGGTTCCACCACTTAACCCACAGGCTATGGGCACTACTGTTGCCTCCACTTCCCAGGGCACTAGGGGTTTGAGGCCCTATGGATTCAATAATGTGATGGCTTGCCTAGATACCACCACCAACCTACTGAGGAGGATGGATAATCGGCTAGAGAGTGTGGGTAGGAGTTATTGCCTTCTGGATAATCGAGTGGCCTCCCTTGAGACACAGATGTAGGAAATAGTCTTCCATTGCCATTCCAGTGTCGGGGCTAAGAGCGTAGGGTTAGGACCAGGAGTAAGATCCTAACAACCCTCAGGAGTAGTAGCACATGAGTGCCTCAGTAGTTTTAGGATTTACATGTTTTTAGATTTTTGGCACAACCGGCTTTATTTCCAGTTCTAATGATCTAGATGTTACTTGCATTTTATTTTCTGTCATTTGCTTATATTATTTGAATTTCTAGAAGTTAGGCTAGTTAGGATTTCTTGCTTTCAGTCATTTATTTTAAGAAAATTGGTGTAAATTGATATATTTAAGTTCCTTATTTAATGAAACGGCTTTAACACCTAAACTTGTCTCCTACTTGTGTATTTCTATTAATTGTTGTCTTTGATATTATTATTATTATTTTAATCCTAATCCCCAAATCAAGGTTTAGTTAAGATTGTGAGTTAAGGTAAAGCATCGCGCTCTGATACTATGCTATCACACCCCAATTCCAGTAAGAGGAGTGAAGCAAATGTTCGATTCAATACATGGGAGATGGCATCCAACACTATTTTATCGAGCTAGGCACCTGTGATTCTTGGGATTGGAAGAAAAGAAGCCACCTCTTCTATTATCTCCAAGGAAGGCAATTGGTTGGAAATCATGTATTTATGTGCACACACCTTTTGCATGAGGATACAAACTGGTCACTATCAAACCACCTTACCTGGTACACACTGTACCAACCACTGATTAGAATGACTACCAACTGCAAGTCATCCAAAGGGATCCACTTTTGGGGGAGGATACTAATAGAGAAAGTGGGGAAGGAGAAAAGAAAGAGATTTTTGCAGGAATTAGTGAGAAACCCCAGCCCATGAAGATCTTACCCATGCTGCACCGGTCCACCCCGCCCCATGTGAGGGAGAACCCCTGAGAAAGAGCTCTGAGTGAAAGGTCCACTAGTCGTATGGCCCACCTAGCCCTTGTTCCAAAGATCTGATCCCTAGCCACCCGGCTGACACCTTCGTTACACCTCGGTCGCCCCATTGCCCTTCCAACTCTAATGCGTTCTCTCCCTTTTGTATCCATCCTATCAAACTAGCGAAAAAAGGGCAGAGTGCAAGCAACTGTTGAAAGAGCCCTCGAGGTAGTATCATCCCAACTTACCATTAAGAGTACCTGTGGTGTGAGTAAGACACTTACCCGTCTTACTAACCTACCAGGATCTCTGATAGCAGTACCTTAACATACATAATCTCACAACATGAATCAACCAATAGCAGCGGAATCAAAGTATAATAGCGGATCATAAATTAAAATGGAGAAATTATCTAATGATATTACATAATCATAACCATCTTATCCCATTTACAAATATCCATGACTTATACATAATAAGCCCAAAAGAACACTAATGTATAATTTGGTATCAAAATCAATCAAAGTCCAACATGCATCTCAAGGTGCCGCGTATGCACAGTGGTCACAGGCATAGTCCTGATCATGCTCTTCAGCTTCTGGCATCCACCAGTCGCCTACTCCATAGTCAGGTCCCGAAGAGGTTGAGTCACCACCCAATGGCACTACTGTACCTGCATCATCATCTAAAAAGTAGCATATACGAGGGGTGAGCTTCCAACTTGCTCAGTGAGGGGTGGGGTGGGGTTCATGCACAATCAAGCAAAAGCAATCATATATACAATAATTCATGATGACATAAATATAAGAATTAAACATATAGTCTATGATGCGAAGGATGCCATCCATTTGATTATTAAACCACCTAACAATACAACTAAGTCTGGTAAATGCTCCTACGACACATTAGACTATATCCCTGGACCCGGCACTCATACATCGACCACCCAGCGACAAACCCTAGTCGTGATTAGGAGCCTGCTGGACCCAGAATGCGACCATTGGTCACCTGGCAAAATTTGATAACCCCCTCTTGGCAGTCACAACACCAGAATCACCATCGACCACGCCAGACTAGTTCCCACCTCTGGCAACAATCACATCGTACCGTGAGTGTGGTATTCCAGAAAGGTTCATTGATATATCAACATTGAGTTATCCAACACCTTACCCCCTGTTGGCAAGGGGACGTAGCAGGTTAAAATAGATCCGACCTGTTTAGCTAATCGACTTGAAACTTAAGACCTGAACTGAACCATTTACTAAATGGTTTTGCTTTTCGGTGTAAATAGTTCGATTCGATTTTCATAAACGATTTCGATTTAAAATTCATATCCTTAATCGTAGGGATCTAGCCCTCCCTAAGTTGATACGAAGGTATTTATTAATGGCGGAAAGAATATATCGCAGGCTAACTTCGAGGGTAGCTACCTCCTAGAATAGAGAGAGAGAGAGAGAGAGAGAGAGAGAGAGAGAGAGAGAGAGAGAAAAGGAGTTTCTATATTCATTACCTTCTATCCAAACCCTTACATCTCTATATATATATATTATTTATTCCCTAACAATCCTCTGTACTTATCAGACTTAGCTAATCCTAACAATTAACACAATAATCCAAGCCTGCAAGTTGCTCCTTCCCTTTGTGATTCTCTCTCTTGGTTGAGGTGCAGTTCATATGTTTCCCTTGCCAAAGTAGCTGCTAAAATGGTAGCCTTGTCATGCTATTCCTCCTTATCACGCTGAGTCGTAACATTACCATATCCTTCCCAAAGAACCTTGTCCTCAAGGTTCAAGTGCGGAATTAATTGAAGAAGAATAGGGACAATGGTCACCGTCATGTGCAGTTCTTCAAATGCCTTGTGTACAGAGGTTGGCCCTGAGAAGGTGCCCTTCTTTAAGAAACCGGTTACGAGCACAACAATGTGGATACAACAACGAACCAAGCGATGGAAGTATCCTGTAAGGCCCAGAATACCCTTGGGAGAACTGAATCGGATAGCAAGAAGGTGCTTGGTGGAATTTAACTAGGAAATGGGGTTTTTGAATATCAGAATCAGAATGATGGCCATGTTCAATGTTGTGGTCTCCATGTTACCCTTGGCAAAGACAAGGCAATAATCCATGACCTGAAAAATAGCCTTATTCTTGTACTGAATCCACTTCCATGTGAAGAGACCAGCCATCACACTAATCCACCCAACAAACAACAAGATCCTCTTCCTGTTTACCTCTAATAAGTAACTTGTCTTGGTACCCCATTTTTGAATTGAATTCCTTCTCCTCCATTGCTACAAATTATGGTTCGATGTCTATCTCGTGTAACTCAATGCTTGACTGTAGTTCAGGTACGTATCTTTCTGGAGCAAGGGTGTCTTCAATTGCCACACCTTGACATATCCAAGCCATTCTAAATTTAATTCCTCAACAATCAGAGGCGCGTACTCCTCTGCCTGTTCTTTCAGTTTCGTCAATTTATTTGTAGACGCACTTAACTTGGTAAGCTGCTTCACCTCTTCTTCTCCGATTTGTCTATCTTCCCCCTTATCCACCATGTCGAAGAAAATATGGAGGTGATAATTGAAACTTTCATTTGTGACCAAAATTTGGGCAGATCCTCTTTTTTGATTTTAAATCTGTTCAGAATGGTGCCGAAAAGTCGCAAGATGGATGTAGAAGCGTGCTTCTCCATGGCATTGTAAGATATTTTTGTATGTTGTCCAAAATCCACTGTGAATTGGACATAGTCATGATGTAGGTTACCATAGTCGATTAGCTCACCACTATTTGTAATGTCGTCATACACTAACAAGAAGAGCTGACGGGTTCTACAGCGGTAGCCCGAAGAGAACCTTTCATCATAGCTGTAGTATGGTCCTTTCTCACGTTGGAGTTGCATCTCAATTGGGGAAGGTCGCTTGATTGGAATACCCGATGGTAACGGTAAAGTTGCAGAGCTTGTAAGGGTTGGTGGAGAGCGGAGTAATGAAGCCCAGTTAGCCATAGGTCGTGGTAGGAAGCGTCGAGCTTCCTTAAACTTAGACTTCAGCAGGCGAGCAAGACCCACCGCCGGTGAAGAGGCATTGCTGAAATAGTTTCTGGCATTTGATCCTTGCCCTTTCTTTGTGTCTATTTCCTTCCCTTGCGAACCTTCACTCACAACGAGGTCTCTAGTCCCGATCAAGTTGTTGAGGATGGGCATAGCCTTTATGGCAAGTTGTAAGTGTTCAACAATTTTTCTTTGGATGGAGTTGTGGGCATTGTTGCTGTCAACCAAAATCTCAGAGTCGATTGTCACTTGAGCGCTGATATAGTAGAGCCCTTTCTTGTGACAGGGTGGCATCTCCGTAAGGCTGAGCTCTTTGATTAGAATGCGCGAGGCCGCCGGTGGAGTTATAGAGCTCAAAGGAGTTAGTGAAGGCAGCACTGGTGGTTGAGGATTCGATAGCCAAGGTAGAAGGCATTGAACGTCATTACACTTCGCTTCCTGGAGTCGCACAAGTCCAACTGCTTGTGCCATGGAGCTGTCAGACTGTTCACACTTCACTTGGAACATAAGAATGGAGATCAACGATAAAGCAACTAGCAAGGGAAGAGGCAGAGACAAAGGAGATCTCTGTGATTTTTGCTGAAGTTCCGTGTGGATCCATGGATTTTGAAGAGCCAAAATGGAGCTCCAAAGCTCCGGTGAAAGCCGTCCAACTGCTAAATCTAGTTGACTGACATCTCCCTTGGTACCATTGCAACGCTAGGCCATTCATGTGAAATGAGGAGATCAATAAGCATCGTTCGTCAGCGGTTCCATAGTAATCAAAGAAGTGCTCTGCCTTGCAAATCCATCTGATCAGATCTGTACCATCAAAACGGGGAAAATCAAGTGGAATGGTGCAGATCTGGAAGGGTTTGGTTGGAATGGGTAGTGATCCAAAGGAGGCAGATGTGGTGAAGTTACCAGGATGATGCAATGGTTTGGATGCTTGTAACCAAAAAGCTTGCTCCATTCCACCATCCATAGTAGTGAGACGACGAATGAGCTCGGAAAGTGAACATTGCTGATTGGACACAGCAGCTTGAAGGGAATCCAGACGTTCGCCACACACTTCAATTGTCTCATTCAAAAGCTTAACATATTTATCTAGTTGATGGAGGCGAGTTCCGTCATCCATCATATAGAACTCTCAATGAAAGCACCAATGATACGAAGGTATTGGTTAATGGCGGGAAGAATAGATTGCAGGCTAACTTCGAGGGTAGCTACCTCCTAAAATAGAGAGAGAGAGAGTGAGAGAGAGAGAGAGAGAGAAAAGGAGTTTCTATATTCATTACCTTCTATCCAAACCCTTATATATAGATATATATATATATATATATATTCTTGATTCCCTAACGATCCTCTGTCCTTGTCAGACTTGGCTAATCCTAACCATTAACACAATCATTCAAGGCTGCAGGTTGCTCGTTCCCTTTGTGATTCTCTCTCTTGGGTGAGGTGCAGTTCACATGTTTCCCTTGCCAAAGTAGCTGCTGAAATGGAAGCCTTGTCACCCTGTTCCTCCTTATCACGCTGATTCGCAACATAAGTCTTCAGCTCTTAGATCAACATTAGTCTACATGTCGAAAGATATCTAAGGCACCTCGTGCCGTAAAGCAGTCAAATCCCTCCATTTATGCCTAATGGTATTTCAGTCCAACGACTCCAACCCACTGTTAGTAATAATGGGAATGACAAAAAAACATAAACGGATGGTACGAGTTTTGAACAGTAAAATTTTTCGAATGATACGGTCAAAAAAATAGAGAATGGCAAAAAGCGGAAAACGGACGGTACGTGTTTTAAACGTGTAGATTTTAAACAAACGGGACCAAAAAAATGGTACTATACTCGTATAAATTAAGGAATTATTACATGAATATTTGTATCTAATGTTCAAAATAATTACAATATTCAACACTAATGCAAATATATATATATATATATATATCTCATGTCTCATTATAAGTTTTATGACATATAATTAAATATCATCCACTACCAATTCTAAATTTATACACCACACATGTCCAAGTTTTATTGAGCAATGTGGCAATGTGATTTGGCTATGATGTTGTTCATTGTTGTCAACATAGTCAACACACTCTTGGAGTAATGTATGCTCAGTTTGAGTTAGTAGTTTTTATTTTAGAAACATTTTTTAGCAAACGCATCAGTTTGTATTTTAATTTCGGGATCCATACATTGATATTGAATTGAAGGTGATATCATGATAAATATAGGCCATTGAGTTAGCTTCAAGGCGGCGAAAGAATTAGGTGGATCAAAGTTCGGGGGAGAAATATATGGTCAATTAAGGCCCTCTTTGATATCATTTTTCTTTTTTATTTTTATCTATTTAACAAAAATCATTAATGAAAACCATTTTTTTTCAAAACATAAATATGGTTTGGTAACCACTTGACAAAAATTATTTTTTTTTCAGAAATAGTTTGATATCTCTATGTGCAAAATATTTTTTTAGAGAAATGGGTGAAGAGATCCCTTCACCCATCTTTCTTATAACCCTCTTTCTCCACTTTGGACTGAAGAAGATGGGCAAAGGAATTAGATTTTCTAATTATAAAGTAAATGACTACTTTGCCCCTCTATAATGAGCCTTTAAGCACATGCTCATTAAAGTCTAGTGTAAAAATAATTGAAAATCATTTTTGGCCAAAATACATAAATAACTCTTGATCTCTTTTTGGTTTTTGTGTTTTGCCAAATTTTTTTTTAATAGAAACAAGCTCCATAAATGATACCAAATGCAGCAAAAGCCATTTTTGTGAACAAAAATCAAAAAGAAAAATGATACCAAAGAAGGTCTAAGTAAACATTATGTTCAACAAGTTAAGTCTTAAAACAAACCAAAAAACGAGAACGTGTTTAAACACATTTTAAACATGTTTAGAACAGAAATGCTCCCCGTTTGTTTTTTTTTAAGTATCTTTGAGAAGTATACGAGAAAACATATTTTAAACAGTAAAAAAGGAGAACGTATATAAAACATGTTTTTGCTAACCGTGTTCCAACCGGACAAGAAGTTGTCGCATGGTCACACTTAGGGTTCGTTTGATAACGTTTATGCCGTTTCTGTTTCAAAAAAGATAGAAACATAAATTTTCGTTTTTAGAAACAGAAACGGAATTGAAAGTGTTTGATAAGTCATGTTTTTAGAAGTCGATAGTAACCAATGAAAGAATGGCCACAAGTCGTTTCCAGAAACGGCGAAACAAGTTGCCTAGGTCATTTCTTGAACCATAAATAAGTAAAAATTTCTATTTCTATTTCTGAAAATAGGTGAAACGAAACAGTTTTATCAAACGCTTTTTACTCCGTTTCTGCTGTTTCTGAAAACAGAAATGGCAGAAACGCGTTTCTTGAAACGTTATCAAACGGGCCTTTAGTTCGTCCGCTTTAAAATCTTCACGTGCCAAAATCTCTCCCCCATAAGGTGGAAAGAGCAACCAATAAATACTCTTCATGGCCCAGTCACTCTCTCTCTCTCTTCTCTTTACACATGTCACCAAACCCTAGGAAGCACAGTGAATAGAAGAGGAGAGCAAGAACGATTCGGTCCTCTATTTTTTTTTTCCTGCTCTGGTTGCCTTCAGCAGCTGAGCTTCTACGTTCACGAGGCAAGTATTCTGATCTATTTGTCTCTTATTAATCTTTTTTTCCTGCTGTAATGAACCTCGATCGGTGTTTCTCTTTTGATTTTTCATAGTTTTTTATTTCTTTTGGTGTTCGGATTTCTGTTAAAGTGAAATCCTTCGGCGATTAGAGGGGAAGATTGGTTTATTATTTTTTAATATTCTTTGTTTATGTTCTTGGATGCTCGAGGAATTATACTGTTTACAGTTATGTAGTTTGCACGCTTAGATTGTTTCGGTTTTATTTATTTATTTTCTGAAAGCTGAATTTGTCTCCGATTTCTCTGATTGGTGCAAGTGCAAGGCTCTAAGAGGATGATGCCGAGGCCAACTTGATCGTAATTGTGAGAACATACATCATTTCTGTAGTCGAACCCAGGTAGTTGGGAAGGGTTTCATGAGTTATGTTGTGTTATATTTCTTAATTGGTTTGTGTTTTAGGTTGGTTTATCCTTATTGGATTAGTTGCTCTGGGATTACTCTTTCCTTAGTTATTCATTTTTTTTTTATTTGTCTTGACCATTTTTGCTTTCGATATTTTGATGGGTTGAGTTGTATTTTTGATATTAAACTTGGTACTCTGTAATATGAGTTTGTTTGGTTTTTGATGCTGCTTCTCACTACTCTGATTCTTGCTGGTGTTTTGGGATCTGGGCCGTTGTTTTCTTCTTGCTGCTTAGTGATTTAGAACTGCTCCCCCACCCCC